>NC_089498.1:23098787-23401818 GCF_036850765.1 Saccopteryx bilineata
TGCCTTCCCTTTTGTGTGTGTGTGTGTGACAGAGACAGAGCGATACAGAGAGAGGGACAGATAGGGACAGACAGACAGGAAGGGAGAGAGATGAGAAGCATCAATTTTTCATTGGCGCTCCTTAGTTGTTCATTGATTACTTTCTCATAGAATGCCTTCCCTTTTGAAGAGTCTTTCCAAAAGTTCCATGCAATACTTCCACTTACATCTTATTAGCCAGAACTTAGTCACCTGGCCACACCTAGATCCAAGGGAGTCTGGGAAATATTGTGACCCAAATACAATTGGCATCCTGTTATAAAGGAGAAAGGTGAGAATGGTTGGGATAGGCATCAAGCAGGCCCTGCCTCAGCTGGAAGGCTCTGCCTGTGGGCCGTCTTACCCGCATGACTCTCACCGGTAATGGGAGCTGGCACAGAACAGGCATTTCTGGGACTGACAGTGTGCTGAGGTGGGGCGCATCAATGTCACAGTCGTATAGAAATCGCCGTGGGGTCCTGGAAAGCCGCCTGCCCTGCACTGCACTGGTCTCCCAGGCTTCCTACAGCTACTTGATCTGGTGTGTCCTTCTCTTGACCCCTCTTTGAAGAATACCCTCCCAAACCCCCAATTCCAAAATGTGTAGGGTGATTTCCAGAAACCTTTAGAGGTTGTTTTTTGTTTGTTTGTTTGTTTTAGTACTCTGTACTTTTCAAAGTGCCTTTACAGACATGGTTTTGATTTATTCCTCTTGAGGCCTCAGTTAATAGTATCTTGGTGTTTAAAGATCTTGCCATTGCCATGGAAACACTAAACACTTTTATGTGCATCATCTCACTTCATCCTCACAGTGGCCCAAGTGGCTTGCTGGAACTGCTGGGAGCCCATTTTTCAGATAAAGAAATGGAGGCCTAAAAAGGTTAACTGACTTACTTGAGGTCACAAAAGATGAGGTTGGGATTTGAAACCAGTTCTGATTCTGAAGATCCTGCAGCTTAACCATAAGGCTAGAGTGGCTCTTATTCCCACTTGATAGCTGAGAAAAAGAAACCCCAAGAGAGTTCAAGTGACTTGTAAAAGGTTATAAACCAAGTGGGTGGTGATGCCAACATCAGGACCCAGGAGCTCAGCACTCTCACCACTGAGCCGCATGGACTCATTGCCCAGGACCCAAAGCAGCATCCATGCCACGCTGACTGACGTGGCCCGGATTACCTCAGATCCCTTGCCCCTCCACACTGTTTCCAACCTAGAGGTGTCCAGGCTAATCAAGTGCAACGGAGGACTTGTGAGGTGCCTGGGAGAGGCTGCGCACATAGCAGGAGGGAGGAGGAAGCATCTTTTGATTTCTGAGCTGAGCCTCTTTGATCTGAAAACCAATAGGAGTAAATTGGTTAGACCCACAGAAGCCTTCCCCCAACATGCCCTGCATGCAGGAGCTCTTGAACTTGCCGCTCCCCTCCAGCATTGTGACTCCCATCCAGGATGACCCCTTCAGTGCCCCTAAGGAAAAAGCAGGCAAAAGATGGAGCTAGCATTCTGCCAGCACCAAACCGGTGAGGTTTTGCTTTTTGCTGGTTCCAGCCCATGGTGCGACTTCTCTTCCCCACTCTTTGGGGCAGCTGACTCCGAGTCTCAGCTGTAAGATGGCCTGGATTTATGAGGTCTTTATAGAAAATGCCAACTGGATCCTAGCAAAGCTTCCTGGAGACCCCACAGGGAGCATCACAGGGTATGTTAAGACTTTCCAGCCTTATTTAAGAGGGCTGAGCACTGTGGCCAGCCAGGCATTTGGCATGCATGGGCTGCTGGGCTGAAATGTAGCTGTGGAGCTTGTCATCTGTCCTGTTGATCACTCAGAGGCTTTTGGCCAGTTTCAGGATTGCCAGTTTTAGGATCGCCCAGGATCAGCAGACCCAAAGCTGGACGGGAGTGTTATGGTCATCTGGTTCACTCCTGGATCTCCAGGCTGCACCATGGCAAACCGGACTTATGCAGAATATTTTTTAGATGTAAATAATCTACCCTGCTTCAGTGCCTGGCACATCCTAGGCACTCAATGAATAAATGCTGAATTAATGAATATGTAAACAAATTGCCTCTGTAACCGAATGACTTTTGAGCCAGGAAGTTCTGCAGGGAACTCTGAGAACTCACATTTAGTTATCACCTGTACAGGAGTTGAGACAAGTGTGAGCTCAGGAAATAGAGCATGTGTTTCTAGCAACCTCCTCTGTGACCATCAGCCTGTTACACAATCCCTTATTTCATTACAGGCAGATTTCCTAGACTCCAGAAGCTCTAGCATGATGGTCGAGACTGTGATCTTTAGTATCTGACAGATCTGGGTTCAAATCCAATCTCTGTCACATGTTATCTGGGTAACCTCAGTCAAATCACTTCATCTCTTTGAGACTTGCTTTTCCCATCAGTAGAGTGGGGCAATAGTTGTACCTAACTCTTGGGCTATTTACAGAGTTGCCTGAGACAATGCATGTGAAGACTGGCCAGAGAGATCAAGTGACTTAGCCAAGGTCAAAAATTAGTGAGTGAGATCCAAGATTTAAATCTAGATTTTTCTGATACTGAAGTCTATAGTCTTAGCCAGTGTACTCTTTTTTTCAAGTCTTTGGGGAATTTTCTCTTCTCTCTCCTTTATTTGCTTCTTTTGTCTTTAGGAGAAATAGTCCTTAGAGCAATGAATATAGTGTAGGCTCATAGCCCTTTCTGTGGTTGGATTATGGAGCCACTGTACTTCTGAGTCATATTGAAAGACAGTAGTCTCTGATGACTTTGAGGTGTTCCACATGTTCTTCTTCTCCATTGAGGGGCCCAAGATCTTCTTTTCATCAATCCATCCATCCATCCCAGAAATATCTTGAGCACCTAATAGATATTATTTTATTCTTGCTGCTCTTTGATCTTTCTTTTCTTTCTTTATTATTATTATTTTGTATTTTTCTGAAATGAGAAGAGGGGAGGCAGAGAGACAGACTCCCACATGTGCTTGACTGGAATCCACCTGGCAAGCCCAGCAGGGGGCGATGCTCTGCCCATTTGGGACATTGCTCTGTTGCAACCGAAGCCATTCTAGTGCCCGAGGCAGAGGCCATGGAGCCATCCTCAGCGCCCAGGCCAACTTTGCTCCATTGGAGCCTTGGCTGTAGGAGGGAAAGAGAGAGATAGAGAGGAAGGAGAGGGGGAAGGATGAAGAAGCAGATGGGTGCTTCTCCTGTATGCCCTGGCCAGGAATTGAACCCGGGACTTCCACACACTGGGCTGATGCCCTACTGCTGAGCCAACCAGCCAGGGCTCTTTTTTTTTTTTTTTAAGTGAGAAAGAGAAAGAGACACGCAGGGAGACAGGAATGGAGAGAGATGAAAAGTATCAATTCTTCATTGCGGCACCTTAGTTGTTCATTGATTGCTTCTCACATGTGCCCTAACTGAGGGGCTCCAGCTGAGCCAGTGACCCCTTGCTCAAACAAGTGACCTTGGGCTCAAGCCATTGACTTTGGGTTTCAAGCCAGTGATCTTTGGGCTCAAGCCAGTGAGCATAGGGTCATGTCTATGATCCCACGCTCAAGCTAGCAATTGCACGCTCAAGCTGGCTAGCCTGTGCTTAAGCTTCATGAGCCCACGCTCAAGCCTGTGACCTCAGGGTTTCAAACCTGGGTCCTCAGCATCCCAGATTGATGCTCTATCCACTGAGTCATTGCCTGGTCAGGCTCTTTGATCATTTTAAAGATTCAAGATTGTGGGCTCTGGCTGGGTAGCTTAGTTGGTTGGAGCATTGTTTGGGCATGCTCTGGTTGTGGGTTTGATCCTGTCAAGGCACATACAAGAGCCAGCCAACAAATACATAAATAAGTGGAGTAACAAATCGATGTTTCTCTCTCTGTCTCTCTTCCTCTCTCTAAAAATCAATTTTAAAAAATCAAGATTGGGAATTTAGTCTTACAACAATCAACCCTTAAAGGAAAGTTCTCTGGGTCCTGGGTGGGTGACTTAGTGGGTGACTCAGTGTCTAAAACTTAAGCATCCTCCTGGCACACTGAAATTGTGGGTTCTGTTGTCAGGCAGGGCAGCTTTGAGAAGCAATCAATGAGTGCATAATTAAGTGGAACAATGAGTTGATGCTTCTGTCTGTCTGTCTGTCTCTCTTTCTTTCTCTCTCATGTCCTTGCTGTCTCTCTCTCTCTTTCAAATTAATGGAAAAATTAAAAAAATAGAAAAAGAACAACTTCTCTGAAATATGCCTTCTGGTTAATAAGATGACCGAAATGTACCTAGAAAGTGCACACATAAACATGTGTTAGCTGTGTGGGTGTTATTTTAATTTTTAAGGCTGCCTTGTTTAAGAGAAAATGTCTTAAAGGAATGTACAATAGGAAAACGCTTTGGTCTATTGGAGCCCACTTTGATATGAACAGTAAGAGCCAAGGGACAGGACAACACAGCTCAGAAACTTAGAACTGGGACACAGACAGTCTTTCATGTTTAGGTCACTGAACTGAATCCAGCCCAAGGCAAAACTGTCTAAAACTTAAGCGTCAACAGCTACCCAGTGGACCATGTGTGAGGGACTTGGGATATCATTTGCCATCATATTTGCGTTTTCTACCCGACTTTGTGGCTGCACTTAGGTGTCACCCTTGATAACAGAAATGTAAATACTGGCAGCATTGTCATTCCCTGTTTAGTGGATGGAGAGACTGGGGTAGAGAAGAATGTTTAGCGAGGTCAAGAAGATGCCAAGATTCAAGTCTGGGTCTTGAATTTAGGTGCTTTGCCTACCTCGTCTAACACAGTGTGTCCTAAGCACCAGGTGTTCTTTTGTTGCTGTGATGAGTCTTACCACATCTGTTGTGTACCACTTGTGCTTTTACTTACACAATTTAAAAAGGTAATCCATAATTTTGCATGAATAACTTATTTTATAAAGGAAATTTATTTTACTACCATTAATCCAACACCTTTATTACTTGCCATAAATAGAAGGTAATGATAAGGCATGATAAGTTATATAACCATTACACTTTTATTAATGTTTATCTGTGTATTAATTAATTATCTGTGTACCTTGCATTGCCATTAGTGGAACGCATTAGCCCTGAATCCTTCTGTGAGAAAGGAAGTGTATGTTTAGCTCTAGATTATACATAGGCAACAGATCGGGTTTATCATTCTCCTACATCTTTGTTTGGGAAGCTGTTAGTTCATTAATTCATTCATTGACTTGACATCCATTAGCTCCCTATTCCAAGCTTATCAGAGGTTCCCATCTCTGGGATCCCTCTTAAGTGACATTATTTCTGTGGGTCACAAATGTGAGATGTTTTGCTCTGGGTTTTTGTGGTGCTTCTTGGGCTGCAAACTGGGTTGATCGGCAGTTGGGACACACCAGGATAATCAGACTGGTTGTTTATAGGTGACACCTGTTCTGACTGCTCAGCGCCTCTGATCCAGATGGGTCAGTTATTAAATATTTTAAACACCACTCTTAGTGGCAAGCAATAGAAACTAACTCAAATTATTTTAAGTGAAGGGGAATATATTGGAAGGAATTGAGACCTCACAGAATTTGGGGGAGGCTGAAGAACCAGGCAGGGGGTTGGCCAGAGCCGAGGCCAATCTGGGCTGAAGGGATGGAGGGGACACTGGCGTGGTTAGGACCTGATGCTGGTCAGGAAAGGACCCCACAGGCTCGGTCTCTTTGAGTTTCTGATCATGACTAAAATCTGGAGACCAAGTGTCTGATTGCTGTGGGTCAGCTGGATGAACACAGCTTGAGTGGCACAAGGCAAGGCCTGGATTAAAGAGAAGAGGAAACAGAAGTGGTTTCGGAAAAGGGAAGTGGATGATGGGTGGTGAAAGGCAACACATATCCAAAAATACTATCCTTTCCGATCTGGGGGAGAAAAACTTAGCTCTGTTGCTAATTAGTGGAATACTGTGGGATGGGAAGATGGGTTTTGCTATGAATGATAAAGTCAGAAAATAATGGCAATATTTACCCTCCAGCTATTTATTAGAAAAAAGTGCCTTTTTCTCAATGATTTTATATTATCTTATTACATGATTATACTAATTGAACTTGTTGTGTATTTAATGGTAAGGATCATTGTACTTGGAGTGGAAGGTTCTCATTTTGCCACTATGTTCAACTGTGAGCTTAACAACCCCCCCTCAGATGTGGGATTTAGTAGATTATTTGTCTTTGCGTCCTAGCTCTTGGAAACTTTTCTGTGGTCTGAGACCAAGACAAACTTCCTAGTATCTCTCCTGGATTGATGGTTACCCAAGTCAGCATTTTTTTTTCCAGATTGCCATTTTAAGGCAGATAAGTTTGTAGAGGCCTCCTCAGTTCATAAGAACTCCTACTGATATTTAAAAATGAACCAACTTTAGGCAGTAGTATCAGCCTTGGGGAATAAAGAACATCAAACCCCAGCCCTGGCCGGTTGGCTGAGCGGTAGAGCGTCAGCCCAAAGTGTGGAAGTCCGGGTTGGATTCCTGGCCAGGGCACACAGGAGAAGCTTCCATCTGCTTCTGCACCCTTCCCCCTCTCCTTCCTCTCTGTCTCTCTCTTCCCCTCCTGCCCAAGGCTCCATTGGAGCAAAGTTGGCCCGGGCGCTGAGGACAGCTCCATGGCCTCTGCCTCAGGCGCTAGAATGGCTCTGGTTGAAATGAAGCAATGCCCCAGATGGGCAGAGCATCACCCCCTAGTGGGCATGCTGGGTGGATCCTGGTTGGGTGCATGTGGGAGTCGGTCTGACTGCCTCCCCGCTTCTAACTTTGGAAAAATACAAAAAAAAAAAAAAAAAAAAAAAAAAAAAAAAAAAAAATCCCGGATGTCTGACTGAATCTTTTCCTCATTGTGTTTTTTTATTTGGAGAACTAGCATAACTTTCCCAGAAGGGTAGCTGGCTGGACCATTGGAGTTGCTTTATTCATTTTGGCTAGACCAGGAGAAATGGCCTGTTTCACTTTAATCAAAGGAAGACATCAATAGTCAGTAAAGCCAGATATAGTTTAAGAAAGGGTTTCTCTAGAGGAAATTTATTTAAAGGATCAGTGGTTTTCCAATTTTTAATATATATCTGTATTGATCCATTTATCAAATCTCAGTACACATATTCAAACACACACGCGGTTCATAAAACAACACTTACTCTGTGAGCAAATACTCTATCCATTTTTATTCCATTTTTTCTTTATTTTCTCTTTAAAATTCTGGTCACAACCCTCATGTTTTGCATTGACCCACAGTTTTATTTTTTCCCAAGTCAACACATGGTTTCTATTGCATCTTTAAAATATTGCAGATACGTCTTAGGACTCATTTGGCATCCTACTGTTTCTGTGGCTGGACGACTTAGACCTCACTCATCAGCCTGCTAAACTGTTCCTTTTTCAGAAACAATTTTCTGATGTTCTTGTTTTTAACTGTTGTGGCTTGCTGAATCAAGGCAGCTGAATTTGATACAAGTTCAATGTCATTTCCTTCAAGAATCAGCGCATTTTCTGGACTTGAGATACTGAACAAGCAATGCCTGACCTCATTCAAACCCGGAGGATGTATTTTTTTTTTCCCCAAGAAATTTCTGATATCGACAAGCAAATCATTCTCCTGAATAACAATGTTGATGGGGAAGTGAGCGTGCACAGACCTCATCATCTTCTAAGGGAAGCCCAGTGTAACGCCCTTGATCACGTTCTTCTGCACGTGACTGCTGATGGTGGGAACAGGGGCCAGTTCCTTTCTAGTTCCCTGTTACTTGTCAACCTGGCGCCTCTTCTTTTTCTTTCCAAGGAGACTAAGCTCTACATTGATGTGATTGAAGTCTCTCCACAGGGGGCCCCTGGCACCCTTCACAATAACTGTGCGTCCTTTCAGAGTGCTGTCCACGGTTTTCTGGGATGTCAACGGTCTGATTGCTGAGAATGGTCCTCATCCTCACAGTAGATGTGGCAAAGAGAGCGACCCACAGTTTTCAAAACACTGATTTATATAGTCCAAGTTCAAGGTCAGCACCTTCTGCAACCATTTGCTGGTGGTGGAGCTGTCCACAGTGCTGATTTCTGCCTACTGAATTGACTTGGTATGTAAGAAAAAACCTCCTGAAACTTCTTGGGTTAACCACCAGGAGGTGCACTTTGATGCTTACTTTCTCCGCCTTCCTACCCTGAAAAAGATTCTCTGGCTTTAGGGTTGCATGTAACAAGGTATAATTGTGTGCAACGGAAACAGCCCTTGCTAAGCAATCAGCAACTGTCTTGAGCATTTTTCATATTTTATCTCTTTCAACCCTTGTAATAACCCCATTCGTAAGAAGTAGACAACTTTCTTACCTCCATTTTTAGATAAATAAGTGGGTTTTCAAGATTTATAACTTTCTCAAGGTCACATAGTTATGTAGAGATGACATTGTGATTTAAATCCAGAATTTTCTGACTTCAAAGATTTTTTAATATTGATTTTTAAAATCTTATCTATTGATTTTAGAGAAAATGGGAGCTAGATGGACAGACAGAAACATTGATCTGTTCCTGTATGTGCCCCGACCAGGGATCGAACTGACAACCTATGCGCCTTGGGAGGATGTTCTAACTATCCAAGCTATCGGAACAGGGCTGACTTCAAAGATTTTTAATAAAAATTTCTCCTTATAATGTCTAGGTATGGGAGCTAAATAATTTAAATCAATTCTACAGCATGATATTTACTTTTTCACAGAGGGCCAAATGACAGGACTCACCTCGGGGCACAGCCTGTGGTGGAATGTCACAGGGAGGCTGCGCGTGAGGCTCAGTGTTGGTGACCAGCCAACACTGACAACTAAGCCTTGCTGAGGGCCAAAAGCACATTCCTCTCTGAACCCCACGCGCCCTGCCATATGGAGAAATGCTTCTCTTAAGTTCTGAGGCATTTCTAAACACAGCCAGCCTCCCTGCAAAAAAATAGTGTGTCCGTAAAGTCATGGTGCACTTTTGACCAGTCACAGGAAAGCAACAAAAGACAATAGAAATGTGAAATCTGAACCAAATAAAAGGAAAACCCTCCCAGTTTCTGTAGAATGATATGGCAGCATGTGCGCATGCGCAGATGATGACGTAACACCATGTATACAGCGGAGCAGCTCACGGCCATACCAGTCAAGATGTGGACAGTACAGAGGAAAGTTCATTGTGTTCTGTGGCTCGCTAAATTCAAATCCGTGACCAGAGTGCAACATGAATATCGGCGCGTTTATAACGAAGTGCCACCACATAGGAATAACATTACTTGGTGGGATAAGCAGTTGAAGGAAACTGGCAGTTTGGTGGAGAAACCCCGTTCTGGTAGGCCATCAGTCAATGACGAGTCTATAGAGGCTATACGGGATAGCTACCTAAGGAGCCCTAAAAAATCTGTGCATGAGCCCACATTGAACTGCACTGAATAGGTATGAAACTGGGAGAGTTTTCCTTTTATTTGGTGCAGATTTCACATTTCTATCATCTTTTGTTGCTTTCCTGTGACCGGTCAAAAGTGCACCATGACTTTATGGACACACTGTACACCTTCCTTATCCTTGTATGTTGGCTTAACTGTGGCTCGCGAGCCACATGCGGCTCTTTGGCCCTTTGAGTGTGGCTCTTCCACAAAATACCACGTGCGGGCGCTACCTCGATAAGGAATGTACCTACCTATATAGTTTAAGTTTAAAAAATTTGACTCTCAAAAGAAATTTCAATTGTTGTACTGTTGATATTTGGCTCTGTTGACTAATGAGTTTACCGACCGTTAGAACTTAGAGCAAATCCAGCCAAAGAGAACACAGCCTACTCAAGAGAGCAGGAAGTGAGCACACATGTGCAAAGAGCACCTCTGTTTACAATCCACACGCTCGCGCTCAAACCAGAGAATTTAATATATCTACGTAAATGGCTGATATTATACCAGTGCAAGCTTCCTCAAGGTCACCTGGGCATTGCAATATTCTACAGTCCAGACATCTGACATGGACCAGATGTCTCCCTTCTTTTTTCATAATAACGTGTTTACTTCCTCTCATTCTCTGTCTGACATTTATGGAATACCTGGTCAGATGAGCAAAGAAAAATAAGACAAAGCTCATCTGCTATTAAAGCTGATGCAGTCGCTACCTTGCACAACTGCCTGTTCCAGGCCCTTTGTGTGCATTGCCTGAGGCCTCTCTTATCTCTCTCTGTTCTTCTGTTTTTTGTATACTTGGCTGTGCTCTATCCCCAGAGATCAGTACAAATTGATGTGTGCATTGGAGGCCAGCACCTGGTGACGTCAGGAACCTAAGGAAGCCGGTTTTCCTTGTGTAGAAGTGATAGGCTCAGCTCCCCGTGGTTTCTCAAGTTCTAATGAAACATGCTAATTAGAAACCCACGAACAAGCAAAGACTCAGAAGAGGGTGGCTTCAAAAAGGTTGTGGGAGGCTGTTCTGAACTCTTATTTATATTGTGGGTTAAGATTTCCTACCCTTTGTTTTTCATCAGGAAGTGTTGTTTCGCTCTCGGTCTGCATTCTCCTACCTACCAAGTGGGATTCCTCCAGCTATTCTGCCATCATCTTTATCATGGTTGACAAGTGGTACTTATATAATTTCAGTATTTGATTAATTGATATCCCACAAGAGCCAGTATTGGCATCTCTTTTGATCTTCCTTTGACTGCACATTTAGGTGCAGTCATATTAGGTACTTGCCTGTTTGTTAAATTAATTAGTTAGATGTTGAAGAAAGTCCAGGTCCATCTAGAAAGCATTTTCATTGTTCATGGGTGGTATAAGGTGGAACAGTCTCAGGAGAAAATACTTTTAAGATGAGAACTCTGAGAGTTGACACACATCTCTGGATTTGAGGACAAAGTCTCATCAGCCAGTGTCAACCATAGTGCCCTTATGCTTGTTTGGGGGTGTGATTATGTGGGTATAGAATTTAAGAAATCTAAACCTAAAAGAGGGTTGTGAACTACTACAGTAATGGGAGAAGTTTTGGGGGACATTTAGACATAATGTACCTTTTTGAGTTATGTGGAAGATGATTAAAACCTTGTTTTCATGACTGGGCAAACCTCAATTATCAATAACATCTTCTAGAATTCCACAACCCAGGCAGACATCTCTCTTTTCTATACTGGTTCAGTAGTATCCCAAGATGTCCCAAGGATATTAGAATTTTAGACCTGGAGAGAACTTTTGATATTACAGAATCCAAATAACGTTATTTCATAAACGAGTCTTGGGCCAATTGAGTTCCTTCATTTATTCAGTAATTCAATATCTAAGTCTTAAAAATCTAATAGATGCCAGGCACTGAGCTCACGTTACTGCAGGGCCACAGTAGTAAACAAAACAGAAAAGCCCTCCTAACTACACTCTTTGCTCTTATGTAGTTTACATATTGATGGAATGACACAAAGAGAAAACCAATCGAATGAAAATATGCACAGAAAGTTTTAGACAGTGGTGAATACTAGAAAGAAGATAAAGCAAGGTGATGAGACTGACTGAGAGAGGGGATGGACAGACATGAAATAGGGAAACAGACTCTCTAACGGATATTTAAATTGGGATCTGAATGAGAAGAAGGAGTCAACCTTGCCAAGTTCAACGTTGAAGAGATTTCTGGCTGCTTTTCTGCCAAATAGCACAAGATGGGAATGAGTTGTTCTATTCAAGAGCAGAAGAAAGGCCAAATGTGACTGGATCATGGTGAAGAAGGGGGAGGCAAGACCAAAGGTGGAAGAAGTGGATGGAGGTCCTATTGTGTATGGCTTTGCAACTCCTGGCAAGTGATTTGGATTTCATTCTTTGTGGAATAGGAAACCACTGGGAAGCTTCAGGCAGGGAAGCTGTTGGTCAAATAAGTTTGTAAATACGATATATATGTTTGCTCACTTATATTTTGTGTTGGGTGTAGGGGACAGGCTGTAAGCAGGCAGGGTTGTTATAGTCTAAGGCTTAGTTTTAAGACTAAGCTCTTCCCCACACCCTTGACTGATTGCATGATGTGGGGTGGTGCACTCTCATGAGGAATCCCATTATGCCTCAGATAAGTCAATTTGTATCAGAGACTTCCTTGTTTGTATATTGGATTAAAGGTTTTGATTTCTATACTATAAAGTGGAGCAGACCGGGAGCTTGCTCTCTCTTGGTTCCTGCTATCACCATTGCAGGGGCCTCCCTGATCCCTTGCTCTTCATGGGAAAAACAGATTTTCTGCTTTTCCCTTGTCTTCTTTTGTGGCTTGCCTGTCTTGCTGAGACACCAATAAACAGAATGGCCCACTGTAAAGCCAGTAGCCACGGCCACCATCACAGCCGCCTGGCCCATGCAGGTTTGCATTAGAGTCAAACAGATGGTAATGAAACAACAGAGCCAAGAACTGGTGGGCCATCATCTTTAATCCTAGCTTGCACCCAACGGGCAAGTAAAAACACACATTGGGCTCCAAAACCCACTCATTCAATTCTCACAAAGCTACTGACTTATCCAAGTTTCCTAGAATCAAAGGTTTCTAGCTCACCAGCCTTATTCACCTCTGTTCCCCATCTCCTCTCTGCACAAGCTGTGCACAAACTGGCTTCTCCTGCAGCACTCCACCATCTTGGCTGCCTCTCCTCTCCTCCACGTGGCCTTTCTCTGCTCTCTGTCTCTGCTCTCCTCTGTAATGCTAATCTCAGGAACCGAGAGAGAGCAAGCTCCTGGTCTGCCCCCATTTTATAATGTGGATTCAAAACCTTCAATCCAATATTCAAAATAGGGGAAGTCTCTAATACAAATTCACTTATCTGAGACATGATGGGATTGTACCACCCCACATCAAAAAGAGTTGGAAAGGCTTAGTCCTAAAACCAAGCCCTAGGCTACAAGGATCCTGCCTGCCCACAGCCTGCCCCCAACACACATTAATATCACCTGGGTGACGGGCTTCCACGTGGGCAGCGCCATCTTTAACAAAGGGAGCATAATATATTTTATCTGCCCAACATCCACCATCCTCCAACTCTGCCATTTCTTCACTGTCTGCCCAAATCTAATGGGAACCTGCATGTGAATGGCCACGATGGTGGCTCCTGGCCTTGCAGAAGCAAAATGATTTGATATGATTTTTAAAGGGCTACTCTAGCTGTCTAAGGGAAATAGTCCATTAGTGGTAGCAACAGAGAAGCATGAAGTATGGAGAAGAGCTTCTGCTATGTTCCAAATGAGTGATAACTCCTCCAGCCTAGAGTGAGTTAATGACAGAGCAGAGTTAAGAAAATTAGGTTTCTTCTAACAACAAATGGATTCTGTACCATTGAAAAATATAAAAATAAAAGAGTTGTTATCATTGTAAGTGTTTAGTGTTGCCAGCCTCTGTGTGATGGCTTTATACTCATCATTTTATTTAATAGTTTTCAGAATGATCTAAGGTAGATTCCATTCTTTCTGTTTTTCAGATGAGTAAACTGAGCTTCAAGAATTTTAGTGTCAAGCCCTGGCCATTTGGCTCAGTGGTAGAGCATCGGCCTGGTGTGTAGAGGTCCCGGGTTCGATTCCCGGCCAGGGCACACAGGAGAAGCGCCATCTGCTTCTCCACCCCTCCCCCTCTCCTTCCTCTCTGTCTCTCTCTTCCCCTCCCGCAGTGAGGCTCCGTTGGAGCAAGGATGGCCTGGGCGCTGGGGATGGCTCCTTGGCCTCTGCCCCAGGCGCTGGAGTGGCTCTGGTCGCAGCGGGGCGATGCCCCGGAGGGGCAGAGCATCGCCCCCTGGTGGGCAGAGCGTCGCCCCTGGTGGGCGTGCCGGGTGTATCCCGGTTGGGCGCATGCGGGAGTCTGTCTGACTGTCTCTCCCCGTTTCCAGCTTCAGAAAAATACAAAAAAAAAAGAAAAAAGAATTTTAGTGTCCAACTTGCCATAGATAGCAAATGACAGAGAGGCCACAACAATCACTCACAGTTTATAGTGAGGGCCACTATTGCCTAATGGTTAAGCAGGTGGGTGCTAGAGCCAGAAGTCCTGTGCTCACATCGCAGCCTTCTTGCTTGCTAACTCTGTGACCTTGTAATGTGGTTGAAATGTTTGCTATATTCCTTCTCTCTCTCTGTTCTTCCCCCCACCATTTCCCCATGGTGACTAGTAATAAAACTGGAAAAATATAACTCTTGAGTTTTATCTTTGCAAAGAATGGAGAAGCTGGGAAGACGGGGTCATTGACGGGGTCCAGACGTAGCTTAGAGGGTGGATGGTACCCCTGCCTGAGGGAAAGGAACAGATTCCGACTGAGTCCCTGGGGAAAAGGAGAAGGGAAGAGTGATGGGGGGCAGGGGATTCTGAATTAGGCTTAATACGCAGCCTTGGAGCTGGGTAGGGAGAAAGTCCTTATTGGTTCCTTAATACATGTGTGGTCTGGTGGTCTCTGAAACCCAAATTCATTGTTTTTCACTGACCGTTCAGTGTCTGTGTGCTTGCAGATTATGGTCAGCAGGGGGCAGTGTGGCCAATGTGTTGTTTGTGAGTGAGGGGCTGCCTGCTTTTCACACAGAGGTCTGGGAAGGATTATGCAGCCTAAAACTGCCTATCCAGGCAGGTTCTGGATAGAGAACTCCACCTCTCTCTTCTCCAGGGTCCCGTTCTTCCCTCTTCCCTTTTGTCTCCTGTTCTGTTTCGCTTCCCGCACCCTCTGCTCTCTCTCATACCCCCAGAGTTCACTTTTACTTTGTTAAACGTGCTCACACCCTCTGATTCCAGAGTCCTCCAAAATATTACATAAGAGAGACAGGGTCAGGTTAAATATTTGTCTTTTGCAGATGAGGAAGTAGAGGCCTAGAGAGGTGCCTGACCCCTTGCCCCATTCCTTCCTCCAATATACTTACAGGACACGGAAGCCAATAGCAGAGGCTTTTCCTGTTTATCATTCTAGACCACCAGGGCATCACACTCACTTTGGGATTAGAGCAAAAACCAAGAAGGTGCTTGTTCAGAGTCATGGACTCTGGGGCACTATGAATGTCACAAGGCCCTCCCCTGAAAGGTTGAAAAGTTAAAGAGCTAACCCCTTCGAATACACACTTGTGACCAGGTGTGTATAGATCAACCTTTGTGCTTTTTAAGGAAAGAAACCACCGGAGTCCCTGACTCAGAGCCCCGTTGGTCAGACTGAGCCAGTGAAAGCTAAGACTGAATCCTTTGCACAGAAGTGTTGGACTGTAGGCAAGTTTCTTTATCTCTTTAAGCTTCCGTTTCTGCTCATGGAAGGGGAAATTGTAACAGAGCAGCTGTGACAGAGTCTACACATACTCTGCGTTCAACCACTATTATTACTGGGGTCAAAATAGGAGATTTACATACTGTTTTCATAGGTACTCATTGTGGGAGATTGATTACATCGATGGCCGCAATTAATGACTTTCTGTAGCTACACCCTTTGCAATGACGATTTCTCCTCCCTGACTCCAGGATGGCCTTGTGTCTTGCTTTGGCCAACATAATGTGGCATTTGTTAGTTTCATGCCTGGGCCTTCAGGGGCCTTGCACTCTTCTGCAATCTCTTGTTGCTTTTGAGCCCTGTCACTGTCACAGGTAAAAGGCCAGGCTAGCATGCTGGAGGATGAGAACCACATGGATCTCAGGGATGTGTCACTCCAGCAGAGACCAGAAGATATCTGCTCAGCTGACCCATACAGACATTTGGAAGGATACAAACTGTCCTGCTCACAAAAATTAGGGGATATTTTATAGCTTCATATTCATTTTGAAAAATCCCCTAAATTTTGTGAGCAGTATATATTATTGAATGCTTAAAGCAGTACGGTATTTTTAGAGTTTCAAGTTCAGGGATAGTCATGGTAATTTAAATACTGGAATAAGACAGACCTGGATCCAAATCCCTGCTCTACCACTTACTAAATGCGTACCTTTGGTCAGATTTCTGAACCACTCTATGACTCAATTTCCTCTTCTGTAGAGTGGGGATAATAAAAGTTATTGGTAGGATAAAATGGGTTAATGTGTGTAGAGTGTTTAGTATGATGCCTAGTACCTAGTGAGAACTCATAAGGGTTAATAAGCATTTTTACTAGACATATGCAGCCCCATGTTTATTGCAGCACTGTTCACAGTGGCCAAGACATGGAAACAACCAAAAAGCCCTTCAATAGAGAAGTGGATAAAGAAGATGTGGTACATATATACTATGGAATACTACTCAGCCATAAGAAATGATGACATCGGATCATTTACAACAACATGGATGGACCTTGATAACATACTGAGTGAAATAAGTAAATCAGAAAAAACTAAGATCTGTATGATTCCATACATACGTGGGACATAAAAATGAGATTCAGGGACATGGACAAGAGTGTGGTGGTTACTGAGGGGGTGGGGGGGGGTGGAGGAAGGACAGGGAGGGGATGGGGGAGGGGAGGGGCACAAAGAAAACCAGATAGAAGGTGATGGAAGACAATTTGACTTTGGGTGATGGGTATGCAACATAATCAAATGTCAAAATAACCTGGAGATGTTTTCTCTGAACCTATGTATCTTGATTGATCTATGTCACCCCGTTAAAATTAATTTAAAAAAAAGCATTTTTACTGACAATAATAAATTTAATCTCCAAGGGACCACCTCTACAAACAACCATGTGGTTGCTGCAGGTTCACTTGGTAACCCAGGACAGGATTTCACAATTAATTCATCTAAAGCTTTGAAAAAAGAAGAATACAATTACATACATATTTTTCATCCTTTGTTTAACTATAAAAATAATATATACTATATACCTTCATCCAAAATCTCTTCTAGGGCAAAATTCTTGATTCAAAGAAAATTTATGCTGTGAGTTATGACTTATAATTATGAATATTGAACTCTACTTCAGAGCATGGAGATAAACCTTATTTCACAAAAGAAATGTGCACACCATGCCCAACTGTGAGACAGGTGCATAAATCTCTCTCCGTTGCAAGTTGTAACAACTTACCCCATATTTCATTGAACAAGGAAGCAGAGATTATCCACAATATCTGAGGTAGAAAAAAATCGTCTGACAGTGTAGCTCTCATGTGAGGGTTTAACTCAAAAGGAAACCAGATTTAGGTTTAATGCTCCGGGCAGAAGTTCTTCAATGATCAAGTCCTCACAATGATCGATTTCAGCTGGCACTCACTGACATTTATTCCTAATGGAGAAGGACATTTGTGGGGAGGAGAGAGAGTAGAAATTCTTCTCAGACTAGAGAGACATGCTGTGTTAACTCCTTGTTCCTGAGCAGAATTAGGTTGTGTGAGTACTCACTCATTTTATTGACTCTCAGTTGACTTAACTTCAAAAAATAAAGAAAAAGTGACCTTGGTCCTAAACACGGATTCTCAGCCTTTTTAGTTTTGTTTTATCTTGGTCATGTTGGTAGAGTATTCGAAATTATCCACATACCCGTGTGTACCCACAACACTCTGCGCATATGATGAAGGTGTTCGCAGTCCCTGAGACACACCAAGGAGTTCCATCGTCCTGTGTTAGAGGAAGTGGCTAATCCTCCAAATCCCATCACCCAGTGGTGAGTCTTTCCAGCCCCTTCTCGTGCAGATCAGATGGAGGCTTTCTGTCCCTGTGTAGGTCACTTGTGTGTGTGCTTCCAGGGACCACAGTGAATGCACTTGACATTATCACAGAAACCCATGGGTGACTTGTCTGGCAGCAATACCGACTCCCCAGTGGGCCACACAGGAAATCTGTGATCATGCTGAGGTTTCTGTGCTGGGCTGCCACTGTGACGCCCGCTTGAGTGATAGTGAGGTTCTTGGGTCAGGCCTAACTCCCTGAGGGCAGCAGCATGGTCAAGGTGAGAGAGCAGTGTGCTTCAGGGTGGCAGACAAGTTAGTGAGGACCCAGTGTCCAGCAGTGGGGTAGCACCAGATGTTTACGGTGAGTTCCCTCCTGATTGGTTGGTATTTGGGCCTTTTTGGTTGTTAAATATTATGACTATCACCTCTGGTTGCAAGTGACAGAAACAGGCAGTTTTTATAGTACCTTTCTAAATCCAAGGGAGGAAGCATAGCCTCTCCCTCTCCCTCTCCCTGCTCATACTTGGCTTTTCTCTGAGCAGGCGATGATTTTATTAATATCGTTTCTTTTCAAGCCTCTAGCAGAAAACAAAGGTCTCTGGATTGCAATTCAGAATTCCTGCATGAGAGAATCTAATTGGCCAGGCTTGGGTCAGGTGTCTACCTCCAGTCCAGTGTGGCTAGGAGATCACAGTCATGTGATACATTATAGCATTTAGCCTGCCCCTCTGAGTGAGGTTGAGGGGGCATTTACCTGAAAAGGTCACTGTGCTAGGTGGCTTCTGAAACCGCTCCCAGTCATGGCTGCTGCCTGGTATCCACACCTCTGAGTAATCCCATTGAGTGTGGGCTGGGTCTATCTAGTGACTCTCCCTTCTGATGAATGGATTATTGCCAAAAGTAGGTTACAAAAGACTGGGACCTCCGTCTTGCCTGGACTCTTTCTCTCTGGTTCTTGTTGATTTGCTCTGATGAAGCAAGCTGCCATGTTGTGCCCTATGGAGAGGTCCGTGTGTCTAGGAACTGAAGGTGGAGTCTGGCTAAGTGCCAGCAAGGACCTAGATCCTGCCAATACCACAAGAGTGAACTTGGAAGCGTGTCCTTTCCCAGTGAAGCCTTGAGATGACTGTAGCCCCAGCTGACACTTAGACTGCAGCATTGTGACTCAGAGCCAAGGACACCCGGCTGTGCTCAGACTCCTGATTCACACAGAATGCAAGACGACAGACGATGTTTTAAGTCCACCATTCCAGAAATCCCACCCTGAAGCTACTAAGTCTTGGGGGTAGGTCATTATGCAGTAACAGGTAACTAATACGGGCACCTTGTGTTTGGAGAGGCTCTGAAGTCAGATGGCCTGTGTCTTGTCCTAACTTCACCGTGTAACAGTTTGTATGGTTTTGTGCAAGTTATTGAACCTGTTCAAATAAAATGGGGATAACAGCAATAATATGGCTGTTGTGAGGACTAAATAAGTAATTCAGTGTCAGCACTGAGTTTAGCTATATTCACATTAATGAACTAATATTAGTGATATCAATAACGTTTAGCTACTGTTCCTGAGCTTTCACAGCTCTGCTACCCCTCTACACTGGGTTGTTGGTGCCTCAGTTTCTCCTTCAACGAAGTTTGGAGAATTTGGTGCCCCTTAAAGGAATGATATAGAGATGAACATAACATATCCAACAGTCTCCTCGAAGCAAATGATTATTAACTACTAAATATGGAGAACTGTTTCCTCTTTATTCATTTCGGCTTTATAGTAAAGAACAATTCCATACCATAGAGAAGGCAAATAACAGAATTTGTGCTCTTAGATTCAAAATATCAAAAAATATTTGAGTTGAGAGAATAGAATTTGTTTTTGCCATTTCCTTTACACAAAGGCGTCTGACAAACCTCCTGCAGCCAATTATTTTGTGCGTGGAAATGCCAGGGCGCTCTGCAGGTGGCAGTGCATCAGAGAGATGTGCCCGGAGATGAGAAGCGCGGAGACAATCATCGGCGCTTAAAAGGCTTCTGCCTTCAGAGGCCAGAGCCCACTGTGTCAAAGCTTGCTCATTAATTCCAAGCTTGAATGTTCGGTTACCTTGCTTTCATTTCCCCTTGGGGATGCTGTGTTTCTCCCAGTGGGGGCTGTGGACCCTGCCTGGTGGTGGGAGACGTCAGATTTGCAGGTCTCCACCCCCTTCACCACCATCTTTTCACTGCGCCATCCTGAGATCCCTGCCCAAGTCCGGATTTCCTGCCTGTCTCCTTTTGTGATGATGAGTCTTTATTATGGTCTCAGTGGCTCAGCCCGCCCATGCTGGTCTGCGTTCATTCACACTGCTCCGCTTCCTTCCTGAGCCTGGCTGCTCAGTGGGGAGCAGCGTTCTGAGCTTCCTTTAGCCCAGGGGTCCCCAAACTTTTTTTTTTTTAATTTTATTTATTCATTTTAGGAGAGAGAGAGAGGGAGAGAGAGAGACAGAGAGAGAGAGAGTCAGGGGGGAGGAACAGGAAGCATCAACTCCCATATGTGCCTTGACCAGGCAAGCCCAGGGTTTCAAACCGGCAACCTCAGCATTTCCAGGTCGACACTTTATCCACTGCGCCACCACAGGTCAGGCTGGTCCCCAAACTTTTTACACAGGGGGTCAGTTCACTGTCCCTCAGACCACTGGAAGGCCAGACTATAAAAAAACTATGAACAAATCCCTATGCACACTGCACATATTTTATTTTAAAGTAAAAAAAAAACGGGAACAAATACAATATTTAAAATAAAGAACAAGTAAATTTAAATCAACAAACTGACCAGTATTTCAGTGGGAACTATGCTCCTCTCGCTGACCACCAATGAAAGAGGTGCCCCTTCTGAAGTGCGGTGGGGGCCGGATAAATGGCCTCAGGGGGCCGCATGTGGCCCGCGGGCCGTAGTTTGGGGACCCCTGCTTTAGCCTTTGCTGTCCTGAAGTCAAGGGCAACAGGAGCCCTTTCTGTGTTAAGGGTGACACTACTCTGTGCTGAGAAAACAAAGGGCAGCAGAAAGAGTAAATGAGAAGAAGTTCCTTTCTTCGCAGGAAGCTCTGCACAAGAAATACCAGGTTCCCTAAGTTGGGCCTGCCCCTGCCACTGACAGGGGGAACTCAAGAGTTAAAATTTAGCTTGAGTAATGGTGGCTTTGGTTATGGTCAGTGAGCTTAATGCTTAATGCAAATAAAGGCTTTGTTCCAGGAGCTGGGAATACCTGAGCAGGCCTACAGGACTTATGGAGATCTGCAACTAATACCCTTTGTGCCCCAGGAGTCTGCCAATGATCCACCTTGTGCCCCAGGGGACTGAAGGCGAAGCCTGTGTGCTCCAAGGACTGAGCGCCTGCTGACTATGATCCAATTAACTTTCACTGTGACCTGATTAACTCTCCTTTGAAATCCCCAAACCCTTACCTACCCTTTTCTTCCTCTTATAAAAAGTGTGGCTGTGGATAAGTGGTTGAGACAATTTGGGAACATAACCCCAGTGTCCTCAGATCACTGGCCATCTGAATAAAGTGCCCTTAAAAGATTCAGCCTGGCCTGTGGTGGTGTTGTGGATAGAGCATTGACCTGGAGCACTGAGGTCACCGGTTCAAAACCTTGGGCTTGCCTGGTCAAGGCACATACAACAAGCAAGCAATGAACAACTAAAGTGAAGCAACTATGAGTTGAAAATTCTCATCCCCACCCTGCTATCCCCCCTGTTGGTCAAATAAGTTTGTAAATATGATATATATGTTTGCTCGCTTGTGACTTTGTAAAGCCAGAAGCCACGGCCAGGGCCACTATCACAGCAGCCTCCTGGCCCATGCAGGTTCGCATTGGATTTGGACAGTCGGCAAAGAAACAACGGAGCCAAAAGCTGATGGGCCATAGTCTTTAATCCTAGCTTGCACCCGGCGGGCAAGTAAAAACATACACTCTGGGCTCCAAACCCAATCACATTCAGTGCTCACAAAGCCACTGACTTATCCGAGTTTCCTAGAATCAAAGGTTTCTAGCTCACCAGCCTTATTCTCCTCAGTTCCCCATCTCCTTCCTTATCCCAGATACAAACTCTACACAAACTGGCATCTCACTCAGCACTCTGCCATCTTGGCTGCTTCTCCTGGCCTACTCCACGTGGCCTCCTTCTGCTGCTCTCTGCTCATCATCCCAGGAACCAAGAGGGCAAGCTCCCGTTCTACCCCCATTTTATAGTGTAGCTTCACAACCTTTAATCCAATATACAAAATAGGGAAGTCTCTACTACAAAGTCACTTCTCTGAGGCATGATTGGATTGTACCGCCCCACAGCAAAAAGGGTGGGAAAGGCTTAATCCCAAAACCAAGCCTCGGGCTACAACGATTCTCAACACACATTAATATCACCTGGGCGAGGGCCTCCTTGTGTTATCCTTAACAAAGTGAGCATAATACATTTCATCTGCCCAACAGACTTATATTGGGTGTGGGGGACAGGCTGTAAGCAGGCCAGGTCGTTGTAGCCTAAGGTTTGGTTTTGGGACTAAGCTTTTCCCCACACCCTTGACTGATTGTATGATCTGGGTGGTGCACTCTCATGAGGAATCCAATTATGCCTTGGATAAGTGACTTTGTATCAGAGACTTCCTTGTTTGTATATTGGATTGAGGGATTTTGGTTTTCTACACTATAAAGTGGGACAGACCAGGAGCTTGGACACACAGTTCCTGCTATCACAATTGCAGGGGCTTCCCTGATCCCTGGCCCTTCATGGGAAGAGCTGGTTTTCTGCTTTTCCCTTGTCTCCTTTTGTGGTTTGCCTGTCTTGGTGAGACACCAATAAATAGGATGGCCCCCCATCCTCTGACTCCGCCATTTCTTTATCGTCTGCCCGAATCCAATGGGAACCTGCATGTGAATGGCCACGATGGCGGCTCCTGGCCTTACACCCCCTAAAATCAATGAATTAAAAAAAGGAAAAGGTTCAGTCCCTATCTCTATGTATTTGGCTGAATTGGTGTCAGGCAGCACGAACTCTGATGTTTTGTTTCACAGTGAAGATGGGGTCTTCTGTTAGGGTCTAGCTGAACTATATTTCATCTCTCCCACCCCCACCCTTCCCCACCCTGTCCCTAAAGGTGGTAGGGTGAACTTAGCAGTCTACTCACAACTAAAAATTATGTTTTCTGCTTCTAGAATTATCCTCCCCCATCACTCAATGAAACAGAACAGTTAAAAATAATTACCAGTAACAACCAAACTAGAGGAGAGGTTATTTCTTTGCTCTATACTGAAAAGTGTCCTACCAGAAGAGAAACAAGATTTTGGAGTGACTTAGTGCAGCTCCTACACCATTTATCCCCCCCCCCCCCCAGATGTGAAGAAAGTGAGTTGCAAAACCTTGAGAATTCTCACCAATGCTCCTGATTCAAGTAGAAGCTGATAAAGTTGGGAGTAGGAAGCTTAGAGAAAAGTCACCTTCCAATAGCAGAGATTCTCACCTATGATCTCAGTATCACAAGTGAGCCAGGAAGAGCCCACAGGTGTCATCATGCCAGGATTCCATGTTGAGTAAAGGAGTTGAATTAATGCCTGAGTGTTGGGCAGATAAAATGTATTATGCTCACTTTGTTAAAGATGACGCCGCCCACGTGGAGGCCGTTGCCCAGGTGATATTAATGTTTGTCTCTGTGGGCTAAAGGCAGGTAGAATCCTTGTAGCCTGGGGCTTAGTTTTGGGATTAAGCCTTTCCACCCTTTTTGCTGTGGGGTGGTACAATCCAATCAGGCCTCACAGAAGTGACTGGATTGGAGACTTCCCTATTTTGTATATTGGATTAGAGGTTGTGAAGCTACAATATAAAATGGGGGCAGAACAGAGTTTGGGCTCTTGGTTCCTGGGATGATTAGCATGAGAGAGTAGAGCCAGCAGCGGAAGGAGGCCACGTGGAGGAGGCCAGGAGAAGCAGCTAAGATGGCGGAGTGCTGAGTGAGATGCCAGTTTGTGTAGAGTTTGTATCTGGGATAAGGAAGGAGATGGGGAACAGAGGAGAATAAGTCTGGGGAGCTAGAAACCTTTGATTCTAGGAAACTCGGATAAGTCAGTAGCTTTGTGAGCACTGAATGTGACTGGGTTTTGGAGCCCAGTGTGTGTTTTTACTTGCCTGCTGGGTGCAAGCTAGAATTAAAGACTATGGCCCACCGGTTTGTGGCTCCATTGTTTCTTTACCGACTGTCTGAATCCAATGCGAACCTGCATAGGCCAGAAGGCTGCTGTGATAGTGGCCCTGGCGCTGCCTCCTGGCTTTACACTGAGAATGTCCACTGCCTCAACTGGAAGAGGGGGTACCCCTTCCTGGATATTAAAAAGTCTTAAAAGTACAAATAAGCACAGTCCTTTTTTTTTTTTCTGAAGTGAGAAGCAGGGAGTCAGAGAGACAGACTCCGCATGCATCCGACCAGGATCCACCAAGCATGCCCTCCAGGAGGTGATGTTCTGTCCATCTGGGCGTTGCTCCATTATGGCCGGAGCTATTCCAGCATCTGAGGCAGAGTCCATGAAGCCATCCTCAGTGCCCGGGTCAACTTTGCTCCAGTAGAGCCTTGGCTGCGGGAGGGGAAGAGAGAGATAGAGAGAAAGGAGAGAGGGAAGGGTGGAAAAGCAGATGGGCGCTTCTCCTGTGTGCCCTAAGAATCAAACCCAGGACTTCCACATGCCACTGGGCCGACGCTCTACCACTGAGCCAAGTGGCCAGGGCCTAAGCACATTATATCAATGGCTACAGGATGTTTGCCAAGCGCTTTCCAAGTTCCAGCCCTCAGGTGATAGGAAAGTGGGTGGAATGCAACTCCTGGGTCTCAAAATGCAGATGGATGGGATAAAAGGGTTTCACATAAGTTTTCAATGAAAATCCATTTCCTAACAAAGCAGAAAAGGAGGAGGAGGAGGAGCAGAAAGTGAAAGGGGAAGAGGAAGAGGAGGAGGAGGACTGGGTAGAGCTGCAAATGGGGCAAAGGAAAAGGCGGCAGTTGATTGGGATGGTGGGGTCAGGATAATGTTTCTTAAAGATGGAACTGGATGTGGTAAATAAGGAAAAGAGGGATGATTTCTAATTCTATTAGGCAATTGGCTAGCCAGCTTGACCTCAGTGGTGAGCTTTGTGTTGGAAAAGTAAATTTGGGAATTATCAACATATTTAAGATTAGATGAAAGATCCTAGAAGAGCATGTAGACTGGAAAGAGCACGGGGCTTAGCAGAAAACTCTGAGACACCAATATTTAACAAATAGGCAGAGTATTGCAACCTACAAAGAAACCTCAGGAAAAAATACCACAGGAGATCATATTGTCACCAAAGTCACGGGAAGAGAATGTTTTAAGAAGGAAGACCAGAGGGTTGAGTAGTGTCAGGAATTCAGTAAAGATGGGGCAAAGAATTCTGGGTTGGATGTTACAACAAAGGAGGTTATTTGGGGGTGTCCAATGAGAAAGTTTCGAGGATGTAATGGAGGAGAAGGAAAAATTTTAAGGATGTGGAGAATTACTGGGAAATGATGAAATATAATCCGTAATCACAGCTCTTCTAAGAACTTTGGCTGTGAAAGAGATGGGGAAGATATAGGAAGACACAGATTTGAGAGATTTATTTTCAAGATGGTAAAGCATACATATCTAAATGTTGATAGAAAGTTACTAGGAGAGGAGAGAAGGAGAGGCTCCTTTGTGCCTTTGGGATGAAGTTCAGAGAGATAGAGAGAGAGAGAGCTATAAGAGAGAGACAACTGATGAAATCAGGTTCCTGGAGAAGGTGGAGGTATTAGTCTTAGATGCCTATTCCATTATGACAGGAAGGATAAGAGGGTGGGTATGGATGCAGATAAGTGAGTGATGAGTGGCAGAATTCTGAAGGAGTGCTCTTCTGATGGCGTTTATTTCCTTTGTGAAGGAGGAGGTAACATCATCTCCTGACAAGGAGGGAGAGAACAATAGGGTAGGAAATATGAGAAGAGTTGAATAAGGTTGAAATTATCTCTGGGAAAGAGAAACAGATTAGTCATTTGGTAACAGGGAGTCGGGGAATGAAAGGAAGTTATTTGTTCTACTTTTTTTGGTTTATTGCATTCAAGAAATAGACCTCTTTTTAAAAAAGATTAAGAGTGTTCAAAATGGGTCATCAAAGAAGATGTGGTTAAGATGGGCTTGAGTTCCTCTAGGTCTCTTAGGAGCCATGTCAATTAATGCGTCTGATCCTTTCTAGTCTCAGTTTAGAAGCCAATTCTCAACTCTTCGGCTTGCAGTTAGGAGAGAATTGTCGATCTGACCCCAACAGGAACTGTAGAAACATTGGAATCAGGATCCTGGGATATGAGACAGAGAGGATGTTCAATGAAGAAGATAACAAGTAGGAGTATCTGTTTATCATCTTCTACAGTAAGGTCCACAAGTTATGGCCCATGAGCCAAATCCAGCTCATTCCTGGTTTTTGTAACAAGTTGTATTACAATATAGCCATGTCTATGGTTATTTTCCAGCTACAACATCAGACCTGAGTGGTCCTGCCAGAGATTTTATGGCCTACAAAGCTGAAAATATAATTATATTTACTATCTGGCCCTTTTACAGAAAATGTTTGACAATCTTGTTCTGGAGGGAAAGCAGGAAGGTTTTGGAGGAAGGGTAACCTTGAGAAAAATCGCAACTTCTGAGTCTGCTTCCTTTTCTGCAAAATAAGGACACCATTCATTAAATCATTCTTTCATTTAGCAAACATTTATTGATTGCATACTGTGTGCCAGAAGCTGGGAGAGCAGAGATCAATAAGATCCAGCCTTGTCCTTTCAAAGCCCACAGCAGAGATGGATGGGTAAACAAATAGTTGAAATGCTTAGAGATAAATGTTATATGTGAGTGCTATGGGGAAGAAGGGGAGGTGTCTCACTCGGCCCAGATGGGGCTGGGAGGGCTTCACTGAAAAACAGAAGAGGAGGGGCTTGTCAGCATGTGGGGTTGTTGTGGATGAGAAGAAAATCAGTCAGGGGTTGTTACAGCATGAGGCAAGATCAAGGGGGATCAGGGAGGGAGGAATTCTTGGAAACACCAAGATAAGAAGGGTAGGCAAAGGGAGATGGAGAAGGAGCAGTGAGAGAGGCAGAGAAGAAACGGAAAGTGTACAGATTATCAATCAGACACATAGGGCATCATGCACCACCCTGCCCTTGACACACCTCTCTATTGATCATTGCCCTCCCTGTAGAGCCCAGATGTGGTTTCACATCTGTTTTACGAGAGCCCTCTGGGCAGCTACTGTCAATCAGTTGAAGTTTGCCCCTGAGATGAAACTTGTTGGTGATCTTAAGGTACATACAAGCAATCTTAAGGTATATACAAGCAATTTGTTAATTACAGAGCACTCACAAAATATAATGTGCTATTACTATCAATCATTAACAAAATAAAATGAAATAAAATTCTAATAATAGGGTAATATCTGTAATTGAACCCAAACGTCAGAATTTAAATTCTATTTTGGTGATGTAAACATAGAACAAAACATAACCTTGTTTTAATAGTTTCGTTATACTCTTCAAATTGAATCCGAGAAGCACACTCATTCCTGAAAATCATATGATTTAATTGAACAAGTGGATTTCTAAAGGACATGGGAGTGTGAGCAAATTTAAGAATGAGGCAGACAGTTGTCCTTTTCAGTTTAATATTTTAAGGAAATGTTTTAAACATTTGAAGAGACTATAACCCCGCGTATCCACTGCCTAGATTTTAAAAGTGCTAATATTTTGCCATTGCTTCAGAGCTTCATAAAAAGAATGAAGACATTAGATACAGTTGATGTCCCTTTTGTTCCTCTTTGCTATCCCTTCTATCTCCCTAGAGATTACCACTCTCCGGAAGTTAGTATGTATCTCCTTCATTTGTGTTTTTATGTTTTTACCGCATTTGTATCAATAAACATTAACCAGAATTGTTGTATGTGTTTTTAAACATTATGTAAGTGGTAAGGCAATGTAAAACTGTTCTGCAACCTGCCTTTATAATTTCAGATTATGTTTTTGAAATGCAGCCATGTTGATCCACATGTTCATTCATTTTGCAGCTGGCCTTCTTTCTGCTCTGAAACCTGCCCAAATTATTGAAGACAGAAAGCAGATACAATCTGACGGCTTTTCAGTGGCAGATACGAAATAATTTGGTCTTCTTTCTTTTTCCCTTTCTTTTCCTGGGTCTCCCTCCTTCTTTTCCTCTCCTGCTCTATTAAGGATTTTGAATATATAAAGAAACAACAAAAGAAGGAAATCTCAGAAAAGAGGATCTGAATTTAGCACTCTGTCTTCCAGAAAAGAACAGACATTTTTCAGAAGCAGCTAACATTGATCAGAGAGTGGCTAAATGCAAGAACCTGCCCTAAGCACTTTATGATCACTTGGGAATTCGCAGTGCCACCCATGGACGTTTCCCTTGCCCAAGGTCACAGAGCTAGTCAGTGGAGATTTTAACCCAGGAACTCAGATTCTAGAGCTGATGAACTTTAGCTATTCAAAAAGAGAGGCCATATTGATCTCAAGGAGGGTCAGTGTTAGGTGAACTATGGACAGGAAGAATCCCCAGAGCCAGTGTTTAACAACTTTTGGTATTGATTTTACTTCTAAATTAAGTATCATAATGACTATAAATAATAAATAATAATAAAGTACTTACTTGCAAATTCACAGGGTTGAGTGTTACTATGGATTTTTTCACTTGAACTTCAGACATCTATTGATTTCCAACTCTCTCCTGGATATTTCCACTTGACAATTCCACTATCATTCCTAACTCCGTAAGAACCAAATGTATTTATTTCCTTCCTTCTTGACCATTTCCTGTTAGAGCAGATTCTGATGCCTTAGTCTTGCTTCCATGGGCCTCCATACTCTGACTTTCACTTCCTCCTATGGACTGAATTGTGTCCTCCAAACATTCATATGTTGAAGCTCTAACCCCCATGTGATGGTGTTTTGGAGATAGGGCTGTTAGGAGACAATTGGGTTTAGAAGAGGTCCCAAGGATGGGGTCCCCATGGATTAGTGCCTTCATAAGAAGAGACCATAGAGTGTTCGTTCTCTCTGTGTTTATGTTGTGAGCACAGTAATGAGGTGGCCAGCTGCAAGCTATGAAGAGAGCTCTCACCAGGAACTAAATTTGTCAGCACCTTGATCTTGGACTTCCCAAGCTCCAGAATGGTGAGAAATAAGTTTTTGTTGTTTAAGTCACCCAGTCTATAGGAGTTTGTTACAGCAGCCTGAACTAAGACACTACCTGTATAGCATTTCAATTGTATTACCTTTTGTCCCTTTTCTGCATTACCCTTCTTCTTTTCTGTTTTTTTCACCCATGTTATTTTTCTGTGCAAGGCAGGTACTCCCCTCTCCAGATAACAGCAACATTATTTTTCTTTAATTTCCACTGATTTGAGAGTGAGAGAGGAAAAGAGACAGAGAAACATCTACTTGGTCTACATATTTGTTCCAATTAATTGTGCACTCATTGATTGCTTCTTGTATGTGCCCTGACTGGAAATTTATACTGCAACCTTGGTGCACCAGGACGATCCTCCATCTACCGAGCTACCTGGCCAGGTCAACAACAATCTTTTATTTTTTTATAATAATCTTTTAAGGTAAAAATTAAAGTCTCTTTCCCCCATCTTTTTTCTACTAATTTCCCCTCCTTTAACTTCCTACAACACTTAATCTGTAACATAGTACTAAGTTATATAATCTTATTTATTTATAAATATCTTGTATCTTGTGTCTGCAATAAAATAATTAATGCTTCAAGGGTGGGCCATGTCTTGTATTCTATCCCCATATCAGTGTTTCCCAACTTTTTTTTTTTTTTACAACTTCTGAGCACATCTCACAGTAATAATCATTCTCTTTTAACCCCATATTATTATTTCTTTTAAAGGTCAATTTAGTTTTTACATGAGAGAAAATAAGGAAGTGATTTAAAGTAAAAAGCATATTTTAGGTCAGCATATTATTAATGCTTGTATTATTAATCTTGTTTTTAAAGTTTATTTAAAATATTTTAATGATATTCATAACCTAAAAAGACATTCTGACTTTTCCCCTTTTAGTAAATGACTCACTCTGTTTGATTAACTTTAGATTAACTATGTAAGGAAAAAACATGAATTGCTGGAAAATAAATTTTAAGAAAGAAATTTCATATTGAGTTTTAGTACTGAATATATATTAAAATGCAGAATTAAGCTTAACTGTGTTTTATAGGACCAAAAATAGGCAAAAACTGGTTTCCTGATCTGATGTTTAGAATTCTTGCATTTATGCTTAAAAATGAAATGATTTATATTAATAGTTTTTGTTTAGTTTCTAAACAGTAAGAAAAGAGCTTTTAGGCTGCTGTTTTTAAGCACTTTCCCACAAATACCGAGTACATAGATGCTCTACCCAACAGTTGAACAGACAAAATATAATAAGAGAAGTTATCGTTTTTATGGTATTCCCTTTTTATAACATTGGGGTTTTTTTTGATAGCTTAAGGTGATGCTTCAGAATTTTAATGAGAACGCAATTTAAAGATCCAGTGAAGGCCTAGCCTGTGGTGGCGCAGTGGATAGAGCATTGACTTGGAATGCTAAGGTCACCAGTTCAAAACCCTGGGCTTACCTGGTCAAGGCACATGTGAGAAGCAAATACTACTAGTGGATGCTTCCCGCTCCTCCCCCCACACTTATTCTCTCTCTTCTCTCTCTAAACTCGATAAACAAAAATTTAAAAAAATGAAGATTATCATGAGGGAAACTGAAAGAATTATTTACCAGGTTTATAACCTTCATTAACTGCTGGAATTTCAACATGAGTGTTTTCTTAGTTTCCTGCATTTAAAGAATGGTGTATTCTATGTGACAAGAATAGAGTAAGTAGAACTCTATGTGACAAAAAATAGGAAAAATGTAAGATTGTGTAATAGTCAAAACCAAGCCTGATGGTGTTCACTAAATCAGGTAAATGGATAAGTGAGCCATGAGAACATTTGCTTGGTCTCCAGCAAGTCCGATGCTCATCACTTAAAGCTCATTCAGAGGCCCTGCTTCCTTCATTAGTGGGAAATACCAGATACACGTATGTATGTAGGTATTTAGTTTTTAATTAAAAGAGATTCCATTCTTGACTTTTATTTAAATTTCCCCCCAATATTTTATTTAAATTTTCAACAGAGGAAAGCTGAATTACATAGCAAATAGCCAAATGCTCACCACCTGGATTCTATAATCGTGAACATTTTGTGATTACTTAATTATTGATCCATTCCCCTATCCATCCATCAGTGTATTTTATGTATGATGCACTTCGAAGTAAGGTGCAGAGGTCAGTGTACTTCTAAACACTTCAGCATGCTTATGGTTAGGCAGAGTTCAATATTTGTTTAGGGTTCTTTTCTTTTTTTTTTTTTTTTTTTTTTGCATTTTTCCAAAGTGAGAAGCTCGGGGGGAGGCAGACAGACCCCCACATGTGTCTGACTAGGATCCACCCAGCATGCCCACCCCGGGGGTGATGTTCCGCCCATCTGGGGCGTTGCTCTGCTGCAACTAGAGCCATTCTAGCTCCTGAGGCGGAGGCTATGGAGCCATCCTCAGAGCCAGGACCAACTTTGCTCCAATGGAGCCTTGGCTGCGGGAGGTGAAGAGAGAGATAGAGAGGAAGGAGAAAGGGAAGGGTGGAGAAGTAGATGGGCGCTTCTCCTGTGTGCCCTGTCGGGAATTGAACCTGGGACTTCCACACGCTGGGCTGACGCTCTTCTGCTGAGCCATCTGGCCAGGGCTAGGGTTTTTTTTTTTGTATTTTTCTGAAGCTGGAAACGGGGAGAGACAGTCAGACAGACTCCCGCATGCGCCCACCGGGATCCACCCGGCACGCCCACCAGGGGGCGATGCTCTGCCCCTCCGGGGCGTTGCTCTGCTGCGACCAGAGCCACTCTAGCACCTGGGGCAGAGGCCAAGGAGCCATCCCCAGCGCCTGGGCCATCTTTGCTCCAATGGAGCCTTGGCTGCGGGAGGGGAAGAGAGAGACAGAGAGGAAGGGGGGTGGTGGAGAAGCAAATGGGCGCTTTTCCTATGTGCCCTGGTCGGGAATCGAACCCGGGTCCCCCGCACGCCAGGCCGACGCTCTACTGCTGAGCCAACCGGCCAGGGCCTAGGGTTCTTTTTTTTTTTTTTTTTTTTTTTTTTTTAGGGTTTTTTTTTTTAAAGTAAAATTTATTTTTAGTGCAATGCTCAAATCTTAATTATATCATTTGATGAGTTTTGATATGTGCACAGATCTCTTCACCTGTCAAGATATTAACATTTCTATCACCCACAAAAACTCCCTCGGGGTTTTTGGGACTACAGTTTGTACACTGTCATCTCACAGAATCTGTCTGAGGATGTAATTAGAGACTCAGCAAGTTGATTGGTGATAAATGACCACAGAAGTTTAGTTTCTGTTTGCTTTGACAGAGAAAAAACCACCACTGAGGAGCAGGTTGTTTTAATTTCTGTATGCTACTTATGTTCTCATTGTCATGCGAGTTCGGTGTAAAGAACATTCAGGAACTGGAAAGAATAATTGTAGCTAAGTTCCTTCAGATAATAAATGTTTGTTAAAATATAATATATACTGTAAGTGAAAGTTGATACTAAATGCATTCACATTTCAACTTTTTAAACTTTCACTACTAATTTTATTCATTACATTTCATCTTTTCCAAAAAGTTTGCAGCAATTAGGACTAAATGAAACATCTTTTTTTTTTCCCTTAAATTACTGGCCTATTATAAGTATTTCTGGCGATAAAGATGGATGATAAAGTTGTTTTTAAATTACTGGAGGCAATGTCTAGGAATTCTCTGCAGAACAGATTGGCCTTGGAGTCAGGTTGACATAGAGCCAAACCTTGATTCTGGTGCTTACTGATTACATGATCCTCAGCAAATTGGTTAATCACTTCCACCCTTGATTTCTCTGTTTATAAAGTGGGTATGTTATATGACTCTACCTTATGGAGTTGTTGAGAGGATTAAATGAAAAAAAAAAGCAATTTTTAGTGCTTAGCACATACTATGTACTCAAAAAATGTTAATGTTGTGATTATTTTAGTAAAAAGACTGGCTCACTATAAGTTTTGTTATTTGGAATATTCCATTTATAAACCTCAGGAAATATAGTGATTGTGTTTAGGAGATCACATATTCTTCATCTAGTCTGTAGTCCCACTGAAGAACAATATCCACAGATTTTCATTTTTACTTACCATTTATTAAAAACCATGTAAAAAGCACCCAACTCCCACCAATAGCTAAAATGAAAAAGGTTCACAACACCAAAAGTTGGCAAGGACATGAAGCCACCAGAATTCTGCAGGTTGTCCTCAAATTCCTTCAGCTTAAATTAGCCAATATGCCAAGCCACCATGATTTGGGGTAGCGTGTTCCGAACCCTGTCATTTTTCATCCATGTTGTTGTATATATCTCTAGTTTGTTCCTTTTTATTGCTAAGTAGTACAGAGGTGTGTTGCAGAATCGAGCATCTGAAACCTGTATAATTAATTATGTTAATGTCAGTCTACAAATTCAATAAAAAAAGAGAAGGAAATCTCTCTCTCTCTCTCTCTCTCTCACACACACACACACACACACACACACACACACCCACCCCGTCCTTCTACTTGAAGATGGAAGGGCTCCAAGAGGAATCTGAAGGAGCACGCCCTGCAAGTTTCCCCCGTGTGCCCCTCTTAGCTCATAGCCGTTTGTCACATTTTCCCACTAATCAAACCTAGTATAAAAACACTAAGGTTGAAACGCTTCTTCAGGTCATTTCCTTGTGAAGGCTCTCATGTCATATAAAATATATTAGTAAATTTATATGCTTTTCTCTTCTCAATCTACCTTTTAAAAAAATTATATAGAGGAAAGGGGAGAGAGAGAGAGACAGAGATTAACTTGTTGTTCCACATAGTTGTGCATCCATTGATTGCTTCTCCTACGTGCCTTGACCCAGGATGGCGCTGGTGGCCTTGACACTCTGGGTAAACACTCTATTCACTGCATCACTACTCTTCAGGCAGTCAATCTCTCTTGTTACAGTCTCAGTTGAGAACCTAGAAGGGTAGGAGGAAAAAAAAAATTCCCCTTCCCTGCAATATAAATATATATATTGACACTGAGTGGAAAGCAGCTGGAAACATATTCTTAAACTGTAATGATAAAATTTATATAAAATTCAGCCTGATCAGTGGTGGTGCAGTAGATAAAGCATCCACCTGGGATGCTGAGGTCCCAAGTTTGAAACCCCGAGGTCACTGGCTTGATCACGGGCTCATCCAACTTGAGTGCAGGCTTGCCATCTTGAGTGCAGGTTCACTGGCTTGAGCCCCAAGGTTGCTGGCTTGAAGCCCAAGGTCACTGCTTGAGCAAGAGGTCACTGGCTCAGCTGGAGCCCCCAGTCAAGGACATATGAGAAGCAATCGATGAACAACTGAAGTGCTGCGACTGTGAGTTGATAGTTCACTTCTCTCTTTCTCTCCCCCCACCAAAATAATTATTATATGAAATTCTAGAATAGGCAAAACAAAACTCTGGTGACAGAAAACAGATCAGTGATTGCTTCTTATGGGAGGAAGATTGATTGGGAAGGGACTCAAAGGACCTTTCTGAAATATTTAATATGTGTTTGGCAAAAGTGGTTGCCTAGTACACTTAAGATCTGAACATTTGACTACATAAATTACACCTCAAAAGAATTGGGGGAAAATAGGGCAACGAACCAGTCAGTTTGGAAGATCTTGAAAGATCTTTTTCTTCCAATCAGCTTCCAATTGCTTGCTCTTTGTACTCCCCAACACTAACATCTTCAGTCTTTTTCCTTTTAGCCAGTGTAATGTATAATTGGATCTCATTATAGGTTTAGTTTATATTCCCCAAAGACTAATGAAGTTGAACATCTTTTCATATTTTATCGCCTTTTGGATCTCATCTTTTTGAAGTGTTCCAGTTTGTTTCCCACTAGGAAAATTTTCATTTCTTGTAGTAGTTTTTTTCACTTGTAGGAGTTGTATATTCTGGAAATAAGTCTTTTGTCATACATATGTACATTACTGTAAATATCTTTTCCCACTCGAGGTTGCCTTTCACTCTCAATGTTGTATTATCATGCACAAACATTTTTAATCTTAATATAGTTCAATTCATATTTTCCCCTTATTAGTGCATTTTATTTCCTATTATAAACTTGTTGCTTACCTCAAGGTCATAAAGATGTTTTCTTCTAAAAGAATTATTGTTTGACTTTTAAAATATAAATTGGCAATCCAAGTGAACTGTAGTTTTGTTTATAATGTGAGTTCAAATAAAGTCTTTTCCATGTGCATTTCCAAATGAACTAGCACCATTTTTTGAAAAGACATTTTTTTCCCTTCATAGATGCATGGCCCAGAAAACTTGTGAAAAAATGTTTACATATTTAAATTTTATATAAAATGGTCCAAACTCTACACACAGTTGTATAGTCTCTTATTTTCATGTATTACTGTTACACATATAGCCTATTAATAGGTGCATAATATTCCATTATATGGATGCACTATAAAGAATTTAATTACCTTAAAGGAGACATTTAGAGTTTCCAATATTTAATTTTTAATTTTTTTTAGCGCATGCACACAATAGAGATTGATAAGGAGAGAGATGAGAAGCACCAACCCATAGTTGCCTCACGTTAGTTGTTCATTGATTGCTTCTCGTATGTGCCTTGATCATGTGGCTCCAGCCAAGCTAGTGACCCCTTGCTCAAGCCAGCGACCATGGTATCATGTTGATGATCCCACACTTAAGTCAGCAACCCTGTGCTCAAGCTGGTGAGCCTGTGCTCACACCCAGGTGGGCCTACCTCAGGGTTTGGAACCTAGGACTTGTGTCCTACCTAAGTCTACACGCTCTTCACTGCGCTACCACTGGTCGGGCACTAGGGTTTCCAATTTTTTATTGTTAGTAAGGTGCTGAAATAAACTTTTTTTCAAAATGAGTGCCATTTGTTCGTTTACTAAAGATAAATTGTTAGGAGTGGAGATTGCTCGGCTAACGTATTAGGCTGTTTTAAAGTTTGCCTTCTGTTAGGTTTATCTAAATTTTTAATACCACTCACAGTATATAAGTTCGTTTCTCCATATTCCAACCAACTGTGGCTATTATCGATTATTGAAAATCTTTGCTAAATTGGGTGAAAACATTGTTTTCATTTCCAATTTTTTTCCCCGTAGTAGGTTAAACACCTTTGTATATCCTTATTGACTATCTGTTTTGCTCTTTGGACCGCCTGTTCAAATCTTCGCCTATTTTATGAACGTTTTCGCCATTTTACCCGAGGTTTTTTTCTTACTCATTTCTAAACATATACACAAAGATCAACTATATGATAGTAGGGCTTCATTTGAAGATTAAAGTGTTTCAAACTGAAAGAAATAAAGAGCTATAAAAAATAACAGTATTATCTCGCAGTGTCCCAGTCTGTTTTTTTTAACTTCATATTGTATAAAGACACCAGTTTTAACTAAACTATCTTTTGCCGAACAGTTTCTTAAAAGTCTCAGGCGCCCAGAGCCAAGGTGGGCAGAGCCAGCGTGCAGGATAGCTTTGCCCCATCTTATTCCACAGCACCACCGAGGGGGCGGGACCAAAGGACGCTCTGTCTGCGCGCGCAGCTTTCGTTGCCATAGACGCTGTGCGGAGAGAAGCCGGCGCTTTCCAGCTCCTGTACCCCGCGGAAAGACAAAACCTGGCACCGAGGCGTCGGCCCTGCGAGAACCGCCGACGTGCGTAATGTTGGCGTGCGTCGTCATCCCGGTCTCGAGGCGCGTGCGCAGTATGTCTGTCAGGCTCCCGGGCCGCCGTCTCTGGCGTTCTGTGGCGGCTTTTTGGCCTGGAGGTGGGTTTCTGCTCCCGGTGTCGGGAAGGCGGGTTTGGGCTTCCGTCCCGGCCTTCCGGCGCGCCACCTCCCTGCTCTGCGGTGGGGGGTTGCGGTAGACATCCCCTCAGGAGCGGAAATGGAGAATGGCCCCCTCCAGTGAGGAGAGCGAGTGGAAGCGCCGCCTCCCCAGGCTCTGTGGGCCGGGCCGAGGTGGGCGTGAGCGAAGGGAATTCAGACCCAGGTTCCGAGTCCCGTCGTCCCTCGGTATTCCAGTGGGTGAGGCAGGGGCTGGGGCTGAGGCTCCTCCAGTTCCTCTTAGAGCTTGGGACTCACTTCCAACTGAAAGAAGATCTGGGGTCCCGTTGGCCCAAAGTGAAACGCTGGATCCACAGCAGCTTGTCACTGTTGCTGGCGGGAGGAATTGGCGGAAGCACTTGTAAAACTCCTTTGTGTTGATTGCAGAGGTAACAGCCGTTGATGAGATCCCGTGGGTCTATGAATTTTGCAGGTATTCCTTTCGTCTCTTTGGGCAGAGGGTACATGACTTCTAGTCGAGTTTGCAAAATAAGAATGGTAATACTGACCCTCCTAGCCGAATTATGATGCCACAAAGCTCAGTGGAGTGTTTAATGAAAGGGAAAGGGATAGAGGAACACATACTTTTCTTTATATTCTTCAAGCACAGGTCTTTTTTGTTTGTTTGTTTTTTGTCATGCATTGAAGTGCTGGAGTGAAGTTGAAAAGTTCATTATTATAACTCATTCAGAACATAATCAAAGGAGTGCCTTTTATGTTAGATAAGATATCCACTCTTTCTGGATAAATAACTTACTGAGTGCTTGCAGTGTACTAAGGCCCTGTTCCAACCTCGGGCTCATAAGTCAGTAAAGACACTGCTGAAAGAACAGTAAAAGTAGATGCTAATTAATAGATTACAGTGTTCTGGTTATTATTGCATTTACTGTAGCGCTAGCTCCCCTTTAGTTCCTATTTTAATCAACATTGGCTTTTGTGAGATAGTGATTGTCAATTTTTTCATGTTTAAGAAATTCAGATTCTTTTTTTTGAAAACGTGTAGAATGCATTGGATATACTAAATAAAGGCAGAACTCATGAACTTGATCATCTGTTGATTAACATTGTACTAACAAGTACAGCGGACCCCTGAAAAACACAGGGGTTAGGGTGCCAACCATGGTGTATGACTTTTGACTTCCCCAAAACTTAACTACTAATAGCCTATTGTAGGCTGAAGACCTTACTGATAACATTAGTTAATGCTTATCTTGTGTATTTTATGCACTATGTACTATATTTCTCCAATAAAGTAAGCTAGAGAAAAACTGTTAAAATCATAAAGAAGAGAATATACAATGATAGTATTTAGAGAAAACAAAATCTATGTATGAATGGACCTGTGCCGTTCAACCCAGCATTGAAGGGCCAACTGTATAATGTAATGTTCATGGCTCTGTCTGCTGGAATTTATTTTATTTTTTTGTATTTTTCTGAAGCTGGAAACGGGGAGAGACAGTCAGACTCCCGCATGCACCCGACCGGGATCCACCCGGCACGCCCACCAGGAACGCTCTGCCCACCAAGGGGCAATGCTCTGCCCCTCCGGGGCGTCGCTCTGCCACGACCAGAGCCACTCTAGCGCCTGGGGCAGAGGCCAAGGAGCCATCCCCAGCGCCCAGGCCATCTTTGCTCCAATGGAGCCTTGGCTGCGGGAGGGGAAGAGAGAGACAGAGAGGAAGGAGGGGGTGGGGGTGGAGAAGCAAATGGGCGCTTCTCCTATGTGCCCTGGCCGGGAATCGAACCCGGGTCCCCCGCACGCCAGGCCAACACTCTACCGCTGAACCAACCGGCCAGGGCCTCTGTCTGCTGGAATTTAGAACTTTCCAACGTTTTACCATTAAGCCATGCTTCTTTCTCTTATATATGTTTCCCTTTCTGCTGGACAGATGTTTTTGGTTTCTTTGGCACTGTTAGAACACAGAATGTAAGATGACTATTTGTAATTTGTATATTCAATAAGAATATTCTTCACTTTAAAATTCTCCTGTCAAACTGGGTTAAGTTTTAGTGGTAAATAGAGATGTTTTATAGTGTGAACATGAAGCTGTCTGACTGACCAGATGAGGCAGGAATTTGTAGTTCAGAGACATGGCAGGGTGAATTATAGGTCACCCTGTAGTTCACCCTGCTACTATGGTAATAGGAGCTGCTATTCACTGATGAATATTCTGGTATTTGCTTTGTATATGCTAGTATGTTTTGTCTTTCTCTAAAAAAATGATACCTCAAGTTTTCAAATAAGAAACCACGACTCAAAGATGTTAACTTATTTGCCTAGGGCCACTTACTGAGCTCTTAGTGGGAGAGCTGGAATTTGAGCCCAGGTCTATTGGATATCAAAGCCCCTATTTATTCTTTATTCCAGATTGCCTCATTTTATAATCATCTGTGTTGACGTTAGCCTTCCCATTGTATGTTGTTTGTCATCCGATTTGCTGTGGATGAGATTTCACTCACTAATAAATTTGATTCATTTAATTGTGTGTTTTCTTTTTCTAGATTTTAATTTAATTTGAAAATGAGTAAGTGCAGAAAGCCACCACTGAGTTCAAGTCCTGAGACATTTAGTCCAGATGTTGTTGCTGACATTTTTGAACTCTTTGCCAAGAACTTTTCTTACATCAAGCCGCTTAACGATGAGTGGCAGTTACCAGATCCCAGTGAGATTTTCACCTGTGACCACACGGAATTTAATGCATTTCGTGATTTGAAGAACTCCCTAAATGAAGTAAAAAACCTGCTGAGTGATAAGAAACTGGATGAATGGCATGAGCACACTGCTTTCACTAATAAAGCTGGAAAAATAATTTCTCATGTAAGAAAATCTGTGAACGCCGAACTTTGTACTCAAGCGTGGTGTAAGTTTCATGAAATTTTGTGCAGCTTTCCAATTATTCCACAGGAAGCTTTTCAGAATGGACAACTGAATTCTCTACACCTTTGTGAAGCTCCTGGAGCTTTTATAGCTAGTCTCAATCACTACTTAAAATCTCGTCCATTCCCTTGTGATTGGAATTGGGTGGCTAATACTCTAAATCCATACCATGAAGCAAATGACAATCTTATGATGATTATGGATGACAGACTTATTGCAAATACCTTGCATTGGTGGTACTTTGGTCCAGATAACACCGGTGATATTATGAGCTTGAAATACCTGACCGGACTTCAGAATTTCATAAGCAACATGGCCACTGTTCACTTGATCACTGCGGATGGGAGTTTTGATTGCCAAGGAAACCCAGGTGAACAAGAAGCTTTAGTCTCTTCTTTGCATTACTGTGAAGTAGTCACTGCTCTGACAACTCTAGGAAATGGTGGCTCTTTTGTTCTGAAGATGTTTACTTTGTTTGAACATTGTTCCATAAACTTGATGTACCTGCTAAACTGTTCCTTTGACCAAGTCTATGTTTTCAAACCTGCTACAAGCAAGGCAGGAAACTCAGAAGTCTATGTGATATGTCTCCATTATAAGGGGAGAGAGGTTATCCATCCTCTGTTATCTAAGATGGTACTGCATTTTGGGACTGAAATGACCAGGAAAGCTCTCTTTCCCCATCATGTGATTCCTGAATCTTTTCTTAAAAGACATGAAGAGTGTTGTGTGTTCTTTTATAAATACCAGCAAGAGACTATTTCTGAGAACATTCGTCTGTTTCAGTGTATGGGAAAAGGGGAAAAAGCAAGGCTGAATAATTTAAGGGACTATGCTGTTCATTATTTCATGCAAAAGTTGGAATTGAAGCCTCTTTCCAGAAATAATTGGCTAGTAAAGAAATCTAATATTGGTTGTAGTACAAATACAAAATGGTTTGGGCAGAGGAACAGATATTTTAAAACCTATAATGAGAGAAAAATGCTAGAAACCCTTTCATGGAAAGATAAGGTGGTCAAGGGATACTTTAATAGTTGGGCTGAGGAACATACTGCATATCATCCTGGACAAAGTTCTCTTTTAGAAGGGACAGCTTCCAATCTTGAGTATCACTTATGGTATGTTTTAGAGGGAAAGAAACTGCCAAAAGTAAAGTGTTCTCCTTTTTGCGATGGTGACATTTTAAAGGCTCTTAATGAAGCAATTGAAAAGTCATTAGGAGGAGCCTTGAGTTTGGTTTCCAAGTTTAGGCTAAAACAGCAGAATTATTGTTCTTGTCATGTTTTTTCTGAAGAACTGATATTTTCTGAGCTGTTTAGCCTTATCAAGTGCCTTCAGGATGAGCAGGTTGTGCAACTCAGCAACCAAATAAAGTGCCTGCTTGTGGGTTTTCCGACTCTTCCTGATATCAAAATGTGTGTACCTTTGGAAGTTCAGCTCCTTCAATCAGCTGAACTCTTGGCTTATACCTGTTCATTGCTTCATGATGGAGACCCAGCTTACCAGCATTTATTTTTGGACTGCCTTCTACATTCATTACAGGAGCTTAGCACAGGCGATGTTATGATTTTGCCTGTGCTTTCTTGTTTTACTAGGTTTATGGCTGGTTTGATGTTTGTTCTCCATAGCTGTTTTAGACTCATCACATTTTCTTGTCCCACGTCCTCCGAGCCCCTGAAGACCTGTGCAGTCCTGCTGTGTGTTGGTTACCAGGACCTTCCAAATCCAGTTTTCCAGTATCTGCAGAATGTGAATGAATTGTTGAGTTCTTTGCTTAGCTCTAATGCACCCCAGCAAGTTTTACAGTTTGTGCCAATGGAAGTGCTCCTTAAGGGGACACTACTTGACTTTTTGTGGGATATGAATGCTGCCATTGCTAAAAGGCATTTGCATTTGATTATTCAAGGTGAGAGAGAGGAAATCAGCAGCCTTCAGTTATGAAATTGAACTTGTCTTTCTGAGATTTAACATAATAGCTTCTTACAATTTCCATTGTTATTTCACTCATTTGCTGTTAATTTAAAACCTTTCATTTGGGGGAAGGCCAACTTTTGCATCATTTAAAGGCTTTTTATTTTTGGAAAACCATCAGCTGGTTCCCATGTCTAGGATATATATATATCCACAGGCATAGAGTTTTCCTTGTGGAATCTGTGAGTGATGATATTCAGCCTCAGACATGATATGTGTGTATGTGCTGGGGTGGACACACCCATGTTTCTTGCATATGCAGTATAGTTAGTCTTACTTATCTGCTTAAGATTTATACCTGTGTGCCTTCATTCAGATTTTTTTTCAGCTGATTTCCTCTTGATGGCTAATGCTGTTAATGAATTGATAGAGGACTTTCATGATAGGAATTGAGTCACTCCTGAGCCACACTGATTTCCTTTAACATTGCCCATGTCATTTATGGATTTGGGGAATACATCTTGTCAGATTTCTTGATATTTGCCATACATTACCATTGTCCAAATTTATTTTTATGATTTGAATGAAGTTGCTGTGCTGTTTGATGAATATTTTACTAACCACAACCATCTAACTAAAAAGGATATCAGGGTAGCTTCAAACCAAAGATCATTTTTAAAACAATGTAAAATCATTGTGTCTAAAAATTCCTGTTTCATGAAAAGCCTCATTTAGCAATGGTGTAGTAATTTTTAACTGCCAGGAAATTAAATGTCAACTAAAAGATAATTTAAAATTGCAAAATAATGTTTATGGTTTCATATTGGGAACACATAAATGTGATAAATATAGTGAATACTGAATAAGAATTTTAATGGTTTCATAATGATGGTTCAGTATTTAACATTTTTTTAGTCTTTGCAATCTCTTTTTTTGGTATGAAAGCACTATCAAAAGCTTAACTGTGAGATGGTTCTTTTGTCAATTATGTTTTGATTTCTTTGAATTATATATATTTGACTGTAATAGCTTTTCTGGCAAACTAGTAAGCAAATCTTCCTACTTTGAAATTCCACAAACTGGAGAATATTTATATTACACGTGCATTTTAGACATTTTTGTTAGTTATATGAAATATAGATATGTTCTCTGATGTATTTGGTTGATAAATATTAATCTGAATTTTTTTCATGTTCTTTGCTATTTTGAGTTCCATTAGAGATTCATGAATAAAGTCATTAGCAGAGAGATTTTTGTGTTCGTCTTTTTTAAAGGGAATCATGGGGGAAGTTAAAAATATAACTTGGAAACATTTTTTTTAAGGAAGGTTTGAATGAGAGTTAATGTTCCTTCATTTCCTCTGATTTGTATTCATTAAAATTTAGTCCTTAATATTGTAATATTTATGGAAGCTCTACTTTGGGAAAGAAATTGAATCCTTAAGGGAGAGCGGGAAGGCAGTAGATTTAGTTCTTGTCAGGGAGGGTGTGGATGCCTGGAAGTAGATTTCTAGAGGAAATGGTGATTTTCTTCTGGTGACCTTATGGAAGTAGTTCCAGTTGTGTAATGACAGAAAATTGGTTACCAAGAGAGAATACCACTCTTGGAAAACCATTTTGCACTTAGCATTCTTTATGCTTTGGTTGGTTTGGTACAATGGAATGACACAATTTACTTTTACTTATTTTAAGCATTTGTTTAGAATGAAGTTGAAAGCCTAGGTCCAGGTTCTGGTATTAAAACTTTTTATTAAACCTCTTAAATAAATACTGAATGCTTAGGTGTTTTTTTTTTTTTTTAGTGTTGTTTTTTTTTTATTAATTTTAATGGGTTGACATTGATAAATCAGGGTACATATGTTCAGAGAAAACATCTCCAGGTTATTCTGACATTTGATTATGCTGCATTCCCATCACCCAAAGTCCAAATGTCTTCCGTCACCTTCTAACTGGTTTTCTTCGTGCCCCTCCCCTCCCCTCCCCCAACCCCCTCCTTCTCCTCCCCCGCTCCCCGTAACCACCACACTCTTGTCCATGTCTCTGAGTCTCATTTTTATGTCCCACCTATGTATGGAGTCATATAGTTCTTATTTTTTTCTGATTTACTTATTTAGCTCAATATAATGTTATCAAGGTCCATCCATGTTGTTGTAAATCAGCGGTTCTCAACCTGGGGGTCACGACCCCAGTGGGGTCGCCTAAAGCCATCGGAAAATACATAATGCATATCAGGTATTTACATTCCAAATCATAACTGTAGCAAAATTACAGTTATGAAGTAGCCACCAAAATTATTTTTTGGTTTGGGGTCACCGCAACATGAGGAACTGTATTGTGGGGTCACAGCATTAGAAAGGTTGAGAACCACTGTTGTAAATGATCCGATGTCATCATTTCTTATGGCTGAGTAGTATTCCATAGTATATATGTACCAAAGCTTTTTAATCCACTTGTCCACTGATGGACACTTGGGCTGTTTCCAGATCTTCGCTATTGTGAACAATGCTGCCATAAACATGGGGGGGTGTTTCTTCTTTTCAAACAGTGCTATGGTGTTCTTGGGTTATATTCCTAAAAGTGGGATAGCTGGATCAAAAGGCAGTTCGATTTTTAATTTTTTGAGGAATCTCCATACTGTTTTCCACAGAGGCTGCACCAGTCTGCATTCCCACCAGCAGTGCAGGAGGGTTCCCTTTTCTCCACATCCTCGCCAGCACTTATTCTGTGTTGTTTTGTTGAGGAGCGCCGTTCTGACTGGTGTGAGGTGATATCTCATTGTGGTTTTAATTTGCATTTCTCTAATGATTAGTGATGTTGAGCACTTTTTCATATGCCTATTGGCCATCTGCATGTCCTCTTTGGAGAAGTATCTATTTCTTTTTTTTTAAATTAATTTTAATGCAGTGACATTGATAAGTCAGGGTACATATGTTCAGAGAAAACATCTCCAGATTATTTTGACATTTGATTATGTTGCATACCCCTCACCCAAAGTTAAATTGTCTTCCATCACCTTCTATCTGGTTTTCTTCGTGCCTCTCCCCTCCCCCCCTTCCTCGCCTCCTCCCCACCCCCCACTCCCCCACTTGTTACCATCACATTCTTGTCCATGTCTCTGAGTCTCATTTCTATGTCCCATCTATGTATGGATTCATATAGTTCTTAGTTTTTTCTGATTTACTTATTTCACTCCGTATAATGTTATCAAGGTCCATCCATGTTATTGTAAATGATCCGATGTCATCATTTCTTATGGCTGAGTAGTATTCCATAGTATATATGTACCAATATACTTAGGTTTTTAATGCTAACCATTTTAGGAATATATAATATACTGGTGTATCCTAGAATGTATTTTGGTTTTCAACCGGCTTTTGGAATCAGTTGCTGTTCATCTGATTTATAGACTCAAATTTGCTTTAAAGGTGAGATATGACTTGAGGAAGAACCAAATTGAACTGAATATAGATGACAGGTACCAGTGATTTATGGGAATTTTTCTTTGAGGAACGGGAGAAAAAAATGCTTTCCAAAAAATGAATGAAAAAGTAGAAAATGCTAAGTTTGTGATGGTTCATATAGTTTTAGCAAGGCATTCACAGCTCTTTAAAAAAATTTTTTTTTGTGTGTATATTTTGAGATTTTTAATTGTGTTGATTTTGGAGAAGAGTTTGTAAAAGCCAGGAAGTTTAAACTTCATGAATGTGTTTCTTAAAAAACTTAGGTGAGCCTGACCGGTGGTAGTGCAGTGAATTGAGTATTGGCCTGGGAGTCTGAGGGCCCCTGGTTCGAAATACCAAGGTTGCCCGCTAGAATGTGGGCTCGTTGGCTTCAGTGAGGCTTGCCAGCTTAAGTGTGGGGTCTGCAGCTTGAGTGTGGGATCATCGACATGATCCCAAGGTCGCTGGCTTGAGCCCAAGATTGCTTGCTTGAGTAAGGGGTCACTGGCTGCCTTAACACCCCACCTCTCATCTAGGCACGTATGAGAAGCAATCGAATAACTAAAGTGAAGCAGCCACGAGTTGATGTTTCTCAGCTCCCTCCTTCCTCCTCTCTCTCCCTTCCTGTTTTTCTAAAAAACAAACTTAGATGAGAACGCTCTTTTCAATTTAATTTCTTTAATTTTAATTTTTGTCCCTTCTAAAAAACTGTCAGTTTTATATTTCATTGGGGGTTTTTATGTATTTTTCTAATGTTACTTAAATATTTGAATGTGTTAAAAATCTTTTCTGAAATAAATTTAAAACCCAAATGTGTGGATTTTGCTCTATCTTTAAAATAGTTATTTTGTCTAAAAAGAATTGTATTAATTTTTCTACTTCAAAGATCTTGGAATGGGATAAAAGAAGCAAATTATATTAGGAAAGAGTTGAAAATACATGTTTCTTTATATTTTTATTTTACTTATCTTTGATGATAATACCAGGTCTTTAAAAATATTTAATCCTTATTCTTTATTTCCAGATGAGATCATTAATTGAATAGTTTTTAAATGAGTTACAGTGCAGTGGTATAGATATATGAAATTAGTTAATCCCTCATGATTTTAGAAATGAAAATGTTGATTATAAACCTAATCAAAATCTTATTTTCCATGGTTACTTTTCATTGATTTTTTTTTAAAAAGGGCAGCACTGATATTTATATTTTTAGTTTCTAAAATGAAAGTAATAACTAGGACGTTTTTAGTTCTGATTCAATTTTTTAAATAGTTTCAAGAAATGATTATTATTTTTAAATAAAAGTGGTACATGCTTATAAAGATTTTATTTATTTTTATTTTTTTAAATTTTTTTTAAGTGAGAGGAGGGGAGATAGACTCCCCCATACAACCTGACAGAGATCCACCTGGTAACCCCCATCTGGGGCCATGTTTGTAACTGAGCGATTTTTAGCCTGAAGCCGATACTCCACTGTGTCACCCTCAGCACCTAGGCCTACCAGCTGAAAACAATCCATGGCTGTGGGGGAAAAAGAGAGTAAGAGAGAAGGGGAGGAGGAGGGGAGGAGTAGCAGATGGTCACCTCTCCAGTGTGCCATGACCTGGAATCGAACCTGGTACTTCCACATGCTGGGGGACGCTCTACCACTGAGCCAACTGGCCAGGGCCTTATAAAGATTTTTTAAAGAAGCATAAGAGGGTCTCTAATTTTTATGTTCTAAAAATGTTTATTAATTATACTAATTAGGCCTTATTTAAATTTCCTTTGTAATCTGTTTAATACAATTGAAACAAAATTTAGACAATGTAAATGTCATTGTCTTTTAAATTGATGAAAAATTATTATACATACAAGGTACAGATATGCAAAACCTAGTTGAAAATTTGTTGACTATATAGGTGCTACTAAGAAAGAGAGTCAAGGCCCTGGCCAGTTGGCTCAGTGGTAGAGTGTCTGCCTGGCGTGCAGGAGTCGCAGGTTCGATTCCCAGCCAGGGCACATAGGAGAAGCGCCCATCTGCTTCTCCACCGCTTCCCCTCTCCTTCCTCTCTCTCTCTCTTCCCCTCCCGCAGCCAAGGCTCCATTGGAGCAAAGTTGGCCGGGCGCTGTGGATGGCTCTGTGGCCTCTGCCTCAGGCGCTAGAATGGCTCTGGTTGCAACAGAGCGACACCCCAGATGGGCAGAGCATTGCCCCCTGGTGGGCATATCGGGTGGATCTCGGTCGGGCGCATGTGGGAGTCTGTCTGACTGCCTCCCTGTTTCCAACTTCAGAAAAATACAAAAAAAAAAAGAAAAAGAAAAAGAAAGAAAGAGTCAGTAATAGGCCTCTCTTTTCTTTCCTTACACTGGATTAGAACTGATTTGAAGCTGATTTTAGGAGCAGAACTAACTATAAGACATTTCAATATTTCCTGATGATTTCTTTTTCGTGGAAAACGCTTTTTTAAGGTTGGCCTAATGGCCAAGTAACAAGGAAACTAAAATCTTGATACTACATCTACATACAGTAACTCATAATATGTGGGCTTGTTTTAGGACATGTATTTAAAATAATTCTTACTAAATTTATAATGAGTTGTTTTATTATTTTCCTAATCAATGCATTCTTTATATAAACTAGCAATTTTTGACTAAGGTGTCCTTTCTCCCCACCCCCACCCCCATTCTATTATTTGTTTTTTCTTAGTGTTGGCCTATAGAGAAAATGAAGGTAACTTCGAATACATACAGGTTTATACTGGAATGTTTTGGGGAGAGGTGAAGCTGCTTTATGACCACTGATGCATGAAGATGCCAGCTGGTCTTTATTAGTGAAATTATTTAGAAATCTGTCACTGATCATTTAATTTAAAAGTCTTACCTGCTTGTGTACAAATTGTACCCATGATAAGCTTTCTCTAATTTTCTTGAGATCTTGATCTTTGTGTCTTGCCAGTGTCTTAACAGATCAACTAGGTATAATCATTCTGTGTTTTAGCCTGTTATTGGACATTTCATATTATTTAATATTTGATATTACAGCCACATTGTTGCCTTGTGGCTTAAATTTGTTGTAATCTAATTAAGGAAAACATTTGTAGAGATTCTTCTTTTTCTCTAAACTGTGTACATTGTGTTGCAAAGATACTTGTATTAAAAAGATTCTACAGTCTTATTGGATAAACCTATTTTATTTATGCTACAGGTATATCTGCATCTCTTTGCTATTTAAGATTGTGCTTCAACACCGGATCATTTTACTGGGCAAGACAGATATGCTTTTACTGTCTAGACTTTTGAGAATTTCTTTTCTGTTTTCAGAGAATTCCAGGATTGAAATTAATCTTCGTATTAGCCTAGCTTAGAAAATTCAAAACAAGCACAAACACATCCTGGTGAATTTCTTTTTTTTCTTTAAATTAGATGTATACATCATCACTGCAATTATCCAATAATTCTAGTAATATTAATGTCTTTCTGGAGCTATTGTGTTTACTGCTTGAATCGTTCAGTTTGATATTACTTTAAGTGATCTTATATTTTCTTTTTTTCTCCATTATTTTATTTTCTTACTAGAATTATAAGCTCAAGAACAAGGCACTATGACGAGGATACTTATTTGTATGTCATATTACCAATATAGGTGACTACAGAATACTGTTTGGTTTTATTTTTTATTATAGAAAACATTCAGTATGCACAAAAATAAAATCATGTTACCCTCACCCTGTTTCCAAAACCATCAACATTTTGTTGAACTTGGTTTATCTGCCAACCTTTCTCTTTCTTGGGGTATTTTAGAGCAGATTCCTGAAGTACTTTCTGAAGGACTTTATCACACCTAACAAATTAATATCATCCAATACTTAGCCCATGTTCAAATTTTCTAGGTTGTGTCAAAAATGAGGTTCACACATTCCATTTCCTTAATATGTCTCTGAAGTCAATCTGTAAGAGCCCCTCTCGCCCCTCCCCAGTCCCAGCATTGTCTTTTCCATGGCGTTCTAATTGTCCTGTAGTTTTCTACATTCTGTGTTTGGCTGATTATTTTACCTTTTAACTTGTATCTCTATGACACTTATTTTCTATAAATTGGTAGTATAGGACTGATTACTTTTGGCAAAAATACTTCACAAGTAGCGGTGTGTTCTTCCTTTTTTTTTTTTTTTTTAAAGTGAGGAGGGGAGATACGGGGACAAGCTCCCATATGTGTCCCAACTGGGATTCACCCAGCAACCCCGCTCTGGGGCAACTCGCAACAGAGCTATTTTTAGTACCTAAGGTGGAGGCTTGACAAAGCCATCCTCAGGGCCCAGGGCTGATATGCTCAAATCAAATGAGCTATGGTTGCAGGAGGGGAAGAGAGAGAGAGAGAGAGGAAAAGAGAAGGGGGAGGGGGTAAAGCAGATGGTCACCTCTTCTGTGTGTCCTGACCAGGAATTCAACCTGGGAGTTCCACATGCTGGGTCAACACTCTACCACTGAGCCAACCAGCTGGGGCCTGTACTTCCTTCTTAAAATTGTCATGAAGCACAAAATGGCTAGTTGTCCCCTCTCAGCAACATTAGGGTTCATCAGAGGTTCAGATGTTAACCTTATTCATACACTAAATTTTATTTTGATCTTTCACTTAATGGTTTTAGCATCTATTGAATATTGATACTTAGCTCTATTAATGGTTTCAAATTAGTGATTTTCTACCCATATTTCTTCTGTATTAATTGAGCTTTATAATAAGTACTTGAAGTTATCTATTTTTTTCTGAAAATTTGCTTAGGAAAAGCTGGAGAAATGCTTAATTTTTAAAACATTTTTATCAATTTTCAGAAAAGTAAAGGTAACCAATGGGATCTTTTGGTTATCTTTAGAAACTCATACATGGGTGGCTATATACTTGATCAGTGCAACTATTGTTCACACTTGATGCTCAAATTATCCTACTTTGGCTTCAGTGCATGAGGAAGGGGCTCCTTCTGGTTGATACCTATATCATTTATTTTTACATAAATGGTCTGTGATAGCTTCTATATTTTCTGGCACATGCGCCATTTTCATCTTGCTTATATTCTGCCCAGAACTGACATAATCCTGAACTTAGTGGAATGACTGTTGTGATACAGTCTCAAACTTTTTGGCCTCAAGACCCCTTTACTTTCTGAAAAATTATTGAGGAATCCAAAGAACTTTGGTTTATGGGAGTTATATGTGTTTAATTTCTGTATCAGAAATTAAAACAGATTTTAATTTAAAACAATGATAAAACCATTACATGTTAATATATTTTTAATGAAAAAATAACTTTCAAAACAATATTGTGAACATGGCTTTGTTTACATTTTTACAAATCTTGTTTTTATAAGACTGAACAGCTAGATTCTCAGGTTTGTTTTTACATTTAATCTGTTGCAATATGTTGTTTAGGTTGAAGTACTTAAGAAAATCTGGCCTCACATAGAATGTAGTTGGAAAAGGGAGGAGTATCTTAATAACTTTTTCAGGTAATTATTTTCAGGTATTTTTTTGATACTGCTCCAAAACTTGACAGGTGATAGTTTCTTAAAAGTTGGTTGTAATGAAGAATCTTAGGCCCTGGCTGGTTGGCTCAGCGGTAGAGTGTCGGCCTGGTGTGTGGAAGTCCTGGGTTCCATCCCCGGTCAGGGCACAGAGGAGAAGCGCCCATCTGCTTCTCCACCCTTCCCCCTTTCCTTCCTCTCTATCTCTCTCTTCCTCTCCCGCAGCCAAGGCTCCAATGGGCAAAGTTGGCCCGGGCGCTGAGGATGGCTCCATGGCCTTCGCCTCAGGTGCTAGAATGGCTCTGGCCACAGCAGAACAATGCCCCAGATGGGCAGAGCATCGCCCCCTGGTGGGCATGCTGGGTGGAACCCGGTCTGGCATATGAGGGAGTCTGTCTGCCTTCCAGTTTCTCACTTTGAAAAAAATACAAAAAAAAAAAAAAAAAGGAATCTTAAATGACCTCAATAAACTTGTGTGTGTGTGTATGGCAGAGACAGAGAGAGAGAGTCAGAGAGAGGGACAGACAGATAGGAAGGGAGGGAGATGAGAAACATCAATTCTTCGTTGTGGTTCCTTAGTTGTTCATTGATTGATTTCTCATATGTGCCTTGACCGTGGGGCTACAGCAGACTGAGTGACCCCTTGCTCAAGCCAGCGACCTTGGGCTCAAGCTGGTGGGCCTTGCTCAAACCAGATGAGCCCGTGCTCAAGCTGGTAACCTTGGGGTCTTGAACCTGGGTCCTCTGCATCCCAGTCCAACGTTCTATCCACTGCGCCACTGCTGGTCAGACTTAATTGAACTTTTTGTACTGTTACTTTAAAATCCATTATCTTGCACTTTGAATGGACCACCTATGCACATGTAGTTTTGCAACACCCATGAATTTGTCATTTGGAAAATACTAGTTCATTGAGTTACACAGATCTTGCAAATGTTGACACATTTAACTATAAAGTATCTAAAAGAACCCACATTTTAAAACATCACTGTTGATCTCATCAGAAAAATCCAAATATGGAAGCTGTCAAGCTTAAGGTGTTGAACAAAAATTTTCAAAATTTCTAATTTTCTCTTGAATTTATCATGGCAACAAATACTGAAGGTTATTTTCTGTGAAGTGACAGCTCACTTTATTAATTCTTAAGAAAATGTCTGTCAAATATATCTGAATAACTGGAGTTTGGCTGCCCATTGTTCTTTAAAGTAAAAATGGTGTTCCATGAAAAATGTACAACTTGTTTGCCACTCAATCACACAAATGCTTTTTCTGGAGACAGCCATCCTACCTTGGTATGCAGCGAAAGTGTGTTTCCTGTACTTCCCATTTCTGCACCTGGAATATTAAAGACATGTGGCAAGTGTCAAGACTTAATAAAATTAATCATTTTTACCACTTCATCAAGGATATTCTTAAGTAGAAATGGCTTTTTTCTCCGCTGTAAATATGTGTGAAAAAGTACAGTGACTGCTAGTCCAATTTGGTGCCACTACCTTTGTTTGGGCAAAGCACCAGCAATTTTGCTCACCACGGCTTTGGCATCATCAGTGTGACTCAATATAGTGAAAAGGGGAAATAAATACTGTCTTGGTTTGGTCCATGAGCCGTATTTTGAGAACTGCTGCTCTAGTGTTTCCCCATTATATCAACCACTAATTTATAAATTTTATTATTTTTATTTATATTAATGAGGTATTAATTACTATTTTTGAGGCTTTTTAAAAACATAAATACATGATTAGTTTTTCCATGTTTTAAATCTTTGGATATACTTCCCTTTAGATCTATGATATTGTATTAATGGATTAATTGTATTAATGGATTTCCTAACATTGAATCCCTCTCATTTCTGGAATAAGCACTGCTTGATTATTGGATTCTATTTACTAATGTTTTATTGAACATTTTGGAATTATTTATGTGAGATTGGTCTATAGTTTTGTTTTATTGAGCAATATTTATCTAGTTTGGGGATCAATGTTAAATTTGCTTTAGAAAAATAATTTGGACATTTTCTTTTTTCTATGCTCTGCAGTAATTTAAGTAGCATTTGCCTCATCTGATAATTTTTATTTTTTTTTATTTTTTTTATTTATTTTTAATTTTTTTTTAAAATAAATTTTTATTAATGGTAATGGGATGACATTAATAAATCAGGGTACATATATTCAAAGAAAACATGTCTAGGTTATTTTGTCATTAAATTATGTTGCGTACCCCTCGCCCAAAGTTAGATTGTCCTCCGCCACCCTCTATCTAGTTCTCTGTGCCCCTCCCCCTCCCCCTAACTCTCTCCCTCCCTCCCTCCCATGTCCTCCCTCCCCCCACCCCTGGTAACCACCACACTCTTGTCCATGTCTCTTAGTCTCATTTTTATGTTCCACCAATGTATGGAATCATGTAGTTCTTGTTTTTTTCTGATTTACTTATTTCACTCCTTATAATGTTATCAAGATCCCACCATTTTGCTGTAAATGATCTGATGTCATCATTTCTTATGGCTGAGTAGTATTCCATAGTGTATATGTGCCACATCTTCTTTATCCAGTCTTCTATTGAAGGGCTTTTTGGTTGTTTCCATGTCTTGGCCACTGTGAACAGTGCTGCAATGAACATGGGGCTACATGTGTCTTCACGTATCAATGTTTCTGAGGTTTGGGGGTATATACCCAGTAGAGGGATTGCTGGGTCATAAGGTAGTTCTATTTGCAGTTTTCTGAGGAACCACCATACTTTCCTCCATAATGGTTGTACTACTTTACAGTCCCACCAACAGTGAATGAGGGTTCCTTTTTCTCCACAGCCTCTCCAACATTTGCTATTACCCGTCTTGTTGATAATAGCTAATCTAACAGGGGTGAGGTGGTATCTCATTGTAGTTTTGATTTGCATTTCTCTAATAACTAATGAAGCTGAGCATCTTTTCATATATCTGTTGGCCATTTGTATCTCTTCCTGGGAGAAGTGTCTGTTCATGTCATCTGATAATTAAAGGTTGGATAGTCGTCTTTGTGAAAGCCTCTGAGTCTGGTGTCATTTAGGTAGGGAAGCTCTTTTATGACTTCCTATATTTCATTTTACAAAATTCATTTGTTTAGAGTTTTTATCTTTGTTAGTGTCAGTTTTGATATATTTACCCAGCATATTATTTATTTCATCTAGATTTTCTTTTTTTAATAATATTTTCTCTTTGAGAAGGTAGTCTCATGATTTTGAAAAATTTCCTGTTTTGAGTTTCTTTTGTTTGTGTACTTGTGCTTTCTCCCCATCCTTTAAAAATCAGGTTAACTATTTCTATTTTGTTTTTTGGGTTTTTTTTTTGCATTTTTCTGAAGCTGGAAACAGGGAGAGACAGACAGACTCTCGCATGCGCCCGACCGGGATCCGCCCGGCACGCCCACCAGGGGCTACGCTCTGCCCACCAGGGGGCGATGCTCTGCCCATCCTGGGTGTCGCCATGTTGCGACCAGAGCCACTCTAGCGCCTGAGGCAGAGGCCACAGAGCCATCCCCAGCGCCCGGGCCATCCCTGCTCCAATGGAGCCCCGGCTGTGGGAGGGGAAGAGAGAGACAGAGAGGAAGGCGCGGTGGAGGGGTGGAGAAGCAAATGGGCGCTTCTCCTGTGTGCCCTGGCCGGGAATCGAACCTGGGTCCTCCGCACGCTAGGCCGACGCTCCACCGCTGAGCCAACCGGCCAGGGCTATTTTGTTGAATAATTTTTCAAATGATCAGATTTTTGGTTCACTATTTTCTTTTTCTTTTTGACTCAACAATTTCTACTTTATTTTTTTTTAATCATTATATAATTGACTATAATATATTAGTTTCAGGGGTACAATATGATTTGATATATGTATCTATATTGTGAAATGATCACCACAGCAAGTCTAATAAACATCCACCACTGTACATAGTTAAAAATTTTTTTCTTATGAGAACTTTAAGACATTCTCTTAGCAACTTTCAAATCTACAATACATACTTTATATATATACATATATACGATATATATACAATGCAGTATTATTTCATTAACATATACTTTATATATATATATCTCCACTTCTGGCAACCCCAAGCTGTTCTCTGTATCCAAGAGCTCAGTTATTAAAAAAAAAAAATTAATGATTTTATATACAAGTGAGATCATGCAGTATTTGCCTTGTCTGACTTATTTTACTTAGCATAATGCCCTCAAGGTGTATTCATGTTGACTCAAATGATAGGATTTTATTCTTATTTATAGCTGGATAATATTCCACTGTGCATATATCACATTTTCTTTATCTTTCATTTTGTTAATGTGGTGTATCACATTGGTTGATTTGCAGATGATGAACCATCATCGCATCCCTGGAGTAAATCTCGCTTGATCATGGTATATGATCCTTTTAATGTATTGTTGAATGTGGTTTGCTAATATTTTATTAGCATCTGTGAGCATGAAAACCTGTGGAGTGAAAATGTCAGTGACAAGATCTGTCTGCAGTGACTGTGCTGACCTTTGGTTTCCTTAGCCACAGACTGAAACCTGAGACTGAAGCCACAGACAGAAGACTGAGACCCAGTCTTCTGGGGTCTGCAATGAGATTCATAGTGATGAAAGCTGGAGAAGGGGGGTCTGTAACATCTGCAAGGGCTGTGAGGTCCTCAGCAGTGAAGACTTCTGCGGTCCATTGCAGACAGAGCAGGCCACTAACTGCAGTTGTTCATGCTGCGTGACTGATACTGGTAGCCCCTGCCCTTTGCTCCTAGCCATCTCTAGACATCTCAGCTTCGCTGGTCTCTGGGCTGGGTAAAACTGAAGTGGGGTTTTTCAGGCAGTTCTCAGAAAGGGGAAGCTGATTGCTCACCCTGCTTTCCTTTTACTGGTGAGGAGAATTCTTTGGGGCTAGGCTGGGATGATACAGGCAAAATGAAACTGTTTTTCGTATACTTTTTGTTTGGTTACTCTCAGGTTTTTGTTCTGTGTTGTTGGAGCTGCTTAAGTGAACTCCTGAGCAATTCCAGGGCTATTTTCTTTTTTTCTTTTTTCTTTTTCTGAAGCTGGAAATGGGGAAGCAGTCCGACAGATCCACCCGGCATGCTCACCAGGGGGCGATGCTCTGCCCATCCGGGGCATCGCTCTGTCGCGACCAGAGCCACTCTAGTGCCTGGGGCAGAGGCCAAGGAGCCATCCCCAGCGCCCGGGCCATCTTTTGCTCCAATGGAGCCTCGGCTGTGGGAGGGGAAGAGAGAGACAGAGAGGAAGGAGAGGGGGAGGGGTGGAGAATCAGATGGGCACCTCTCCTGTGTGCCCTGGCCGGGAATCGAACCCAGGACTTCCGCACGCCAGGCCGACGCTCTACCACTGAGCCAACCGGCCAGAGCCCCAGAGCTATTTTCATTCATTGGATAGATGTCTAATTGTTCTTTGTGTGGGATAGAAACTGGAGTCTATTTTGTTATCTTGAGGATGTCACTCTCTTGTTCAGCCCTTTAAAGATTTCACTCTAATGCTACAACCTTGCTAAAATCACTTACTAATTATAGTTTTGTTGATTTTTTGTTTTTCATTTTCTACGTAGACCATGGCAACCGCAGACAAAAACAACTTTATTTCTCCCTTTTCAATATACAGTCGTCTCTCACCATATTGTCCCGCATGCGCCCCACCGGGATCCACCTGGCACGCCCACCAGGGGCGACGCTCTGCCCACCAGGGGGCGATGCTCTGCCCATCCTGGGCGTCGCCATGTTGTGACCAGAGCCACTCTAGCTCCTGAGGCAGAGGCCACAGAACCATCCCCAGCGCCCAGGCCATCTTTGCTCCAATGGAGCCTTGGCTGCGGGAGGGGAAGAGAGAGACAGAGAGGAAGGCGCGGCGGAGGGGTGGAGAAGCAAATGGGCGCTTCTCCTGTGTGCCCTGGCCGGGAATCGAACCCGGGTCCTCCGCACGCTAGGCCGACGCTCTACCACTGAGCCAACCGGCCAGGGCTCGCGGATTTTTAAATTGTAGATATCTAATTTTGTATCGCAAATTTTTCACTATATTGTGGGATTTTACAGTATATAGGAATTTTTATATGTTTATTATTTTAATTATTTTTGTGGTAAAATAAACATTTTCTAGCCTAAAAAATCAAAAACAACAAAAATATAAAAAATATTAATTAAAACATTAAAAAATATTAAGTTGAATAAAATGCGTAGCGTAGAATTTTATATGTTGTTAAAATTATGTAGGTTTAAGAGTATAGAAAGTGTTTAAGAGCATAGGAAGTGTCTGTAAGGGTATGGGAAAGGTTTATAAGAGAGGGGAGGGTTTATAAAACCTTAAAATACATATAAATAATAAAATAAATATAAGGTTGCCACTTCGCGGATTTTTGCCTATTGCGGGGGGTTCTGGAACCTAACCCCCATGATAGATGGGACCACCGTATATACCTTTTATTTCCTTTTCTTCTCTTATTATATTACCCCAGATTTCCAGTATGATGTTGAAAAGCAGTGATGAGAAGGGACATTCTTGCTTTGTTCCTGATCTTTGCTGGAAAGCTTTGAGTTTTTCATCATTAACTATGATGTTGACTTTAGATTTTTTTGTAAATGTTCTTTGTCAAATTGAGGAAGTTCACCTCTATTCTTAGTTTGCTGGATTTTTATCACGAATGGTATTGGATATTTTACATCTATTAATATCATCATGTGATTTTCTTTTCTTTAGGTCATTGATGTAATGGATTACATTAATGGATTTTTGAACGTTGAATCAATGTCACATACTTGGGATAAAGCCCACTTGGTTGTATAATTATTTCTATGCATTGTTGGATTTATTTTGCTATATTTTGTTGAGGATTTTTGCATCTATGTCCATGAGCAATATTTGTCTGTATTTTTTCTTGTAAAGGTATTGTCTGGTTTTGGAAATAGGATAATGCTGGCCTTATAGAATGAGTTAAGTAATATTTCTGCTTCTATCAGCTGGAAGAGATTGTAAAGAATTGGTATAATTTTTTTCTTTAATGTTTAATAGAATTTACTAGTGAACCATTTGGGCTCAATGCTTTATGACTTGGAAGGTTATTAATTATTGATTCAAAATTCTTTAATAGATACACATCTATTACAATTGTCTATTTCCTCTGTGTGATTTTTGGCAGATTGTGCCTTCCAAGGAATTGGCCCATTTCATCAAGGTTATTATATTTGTGGGCATAGAGTTGTTCATAATATTTCTCTATTATCCTTTTATTGTCCATAGGATTTGTAGCGATGTACCTTCTTTCATTTGTGGTATTATTAATCCATGTCTTCTCTCTTTTCCTTAATTAACCTGGCTAGAGGTTTATCAATTTTACTGATTTTTCAAAGATCCAAATTTTGGCTTTATTGATTTTCTATATTAATTTACTATTTTCAGTTTTATTGATTTCTGCACTAATTCTTACTAAAATTTCTCCTTTACTTTGGATTTAATTTGCTCTTCTATTTTTATTTTTTTAAGCTACATGCTTAGATTATTAATTTTAGCTCTTTCATCTTATCTTAAATATACATTCACAGCTATAGATTTTCCTGTAAAATACAACTTTTGCTGCATACTACAAATTTTATTTTATTTTATCATTATTTTTTTTCCCACAGAGACAGAGAGAGGGATAGGTAGGGACAGACAGACAGGAACGGAGAGAGATGAGAAGCATCAATCATCAGTTTTTCATTGTGGCACTTTAGTTGTTCATTGATTGCTTTCTCATATGTGCCTTGACTGTGGGGCTACAGCAGACCGAGTAACCCCTTGCTTGAGCCAGCAATCTTGGGTCCAAGCTGGTGAGCTTTGCTCAAAACCAGGTGATCCGCGCTTAAGCTGGTGACCTCGGGGTCTCAAACCTGGGTTCTCCACATCCCAGTCTGACGCTCTATCCACTGCGCCGGTCTGGCTACAACTTTTATTTTTATTTTAATTTAGTTCAAAATATTTTAAAGTTTCTCTGGAGATTTCTTCTTTGACTTTTATGTTGTTTAGAAGTGTGTTGTTTAGCCTGCAAGTATTTTGGGATGTTCCAGCTCTTTCTGTTATTGACTTAAAGTGTAATTCTATGTGGTCTGAGAGCATAGATTGTATATCTGTTCTTTTAAATTTATTAAAATGTGTTTTATGGCCCACAATGTGATCTATCTTGGTGGATGTTCCATGTGAGCTTGAGAAGAATGTGTAATTTGCTGTTGGGTAAAATAGTCTATAGATGTTAATTATATGCACTTGATTGATGGCACTGTTGAATTTTATTATGCCTTTACTGATGTTCTGCCTTCTGGATTGGTCCATTTCTGACAGAAAAATGTTGTGAAATAATAGTGAAAATGTATATTGGTCTCTGTTCCTGCTTCCTGTCATAGGGTTCCTACAACTCTTGTAATTTCCTAAGTGACAAGAACACTAGGAGCATCTTTTATTCTAATATTTGCTCTTTGACTCCAGCTTCTGACACAAATTCTGAATTTCTTGTAATTTCCTGGATGATAGAAGTGTATACCATTCCATTTATTTAGGTCTTTTAAAAAGTCTTTAGCCATATGTTGAAATATTTTTCATAAAAATCTTTTCTACCTTTGTTAGAATTGTTCCTAGAGACTTTATAGTTTTTCATGCTGTTTAAACAAGTTTTATCTAATTTGTTATTACTGAATTATAAAAATGCTACTGATTTATGTTATTCTGACATCTAGACAATTGATCGAGCTTTCTTATTTTTCTAAGTTTACCTGTTTATACTATTCTGTGTGGTATATTGAAATATGTGGTGTCTGAGAAAAAAGTAATCTCTTCCTTTATTTCCTTTATTTAATATTTTTTGCCTTGTTACATTAACTAAGATTTCTAAAACAATGACAACAACAAATTGCATTGTGCTGTGCTTGACTTTAATGCATGAAATATTCTACAAGTATTATGTTTGTTAAAGTATTTTTTTGTCATTGGATAACTGTCCTGTTTAGTATGCTAACTTTTTATGATTAATTAAAAAACTTCATCCTGTTGTCTCTAGCTTATATTTTTTTAACAATATGGCTTATAATTCTTATATTTATTTCTCTCTAGGAGTTTGTCCCCTTTCCCCTCCACTTTGGCTATCTTTAAGATTTTGTCTTTGTTCTGTGTATTCAGAAGTTGAATATGATAACTAGCTCTGGCCTGAGTATCTTTGTTGGTGGTTTGAATCTGTAGTTGAATGATGCCATTTATTCTGGAAATTCTTAGTCCTTATCCCTTCAAATATATTTTTTTTAACATTTAAAAAAATTTATTTATTTATTTATTTTTTACAGAGACAGAGAGTGAGTCAGAGAGAGGGATAGACAGGGACAGACAGACAGGAACGGAGAGAGATGAGAAGCATCAATCTTTAGTTTTTCATTGCACGTTGCGACACCTTAGTTGTTCATGGATTGCTTTCTCATATGTGCCTTGACCGCGGGCCCTCAGCAGACCAAGTAACCCCTTGCTGGAGCCAGCGACCTTGGGTTCAAGCTGGTGGGCTTTTCCTCAAACCAGATGAGCCTGCACTCAAGCTGGCGACCCTGGGGTCTCGAACCTGGGTCCTCTGCATCCCAGTCCGACGCTCTATCCACTGTGCCACCGCCTGGTCAGGCTATCCCTTCAAATATTTATTCTACCCCATTCTCTATCTTTTTTTTCTCTTTTTCATTCTGGAGTTCTAATTGCACATATATTAGATCATTTGATTTTCTCTTACAGTTCTGTTTTTATTTTTTTACTCTTTTTCTCTTTCAGTTTGGATATTTTCAAGTTCACCAATTCTTTCCTTAGCTCTATTAAGTTTGCTGATGAGACTGTCAACGACAATTTTTAAACTTCTTTCTTTTTTTAAAAAAAATTTAATTATTGATTAGAGAGAGAAAGGGGGAAGATAGATAGATAGAGAGAGAGAGAGAGAAAGAGAAGCATCAATTTGTTGTTTTACTTATTTATACATTCATTGGTTGATTCTTGTATGTGCCCTGGTTGAAGATTGGACTCTGAACCTTGGTGTATTAGGACAATGCTCTAAACTAACCAAGCTACCTGGCTGGGGATCGTCGATGACGATCATGATCCCTATTACTGTTTTTCATTTCTAGCATCTTCATTTAATTTTTAAGTTTAGAGTTCCCATCTTGCTACTGAAACTATTCATCTGACACTGAGTGATGTTCAGTTTTTTTCACTGGTGACTGACATATTTTTAATAGTTATTTTAAATTCCATATCTGACTGCACTAACATCTGTGTTATATATGAGTCTGGTTCTTGTTGAATATTTTGTCTCTTGGCATTGTAGAGTTTTTCCCCTTGCTTTTTTATACACCACATCCCCATTGATGTTTTCTTTTACAGGGAAGGTAGAGAATAAGAATTCAGGCAGTGCTCCATGGCCTTCCTGAAGCAGCTGCTCTTCCCCTCGCCTGGGTCTGTACTGTGAGAGATGCTTTTTCAGGACTTTTGCCATCATTTTTGGTGAGTACTCATTAGAATCTGTGGAGGGCAAAGCCTGTGAGTGTTGTGAATTCTCCTTATATCTGAAACCTTTAGGATTCTAGAGTGTCACCAGCCAATTCAGCCTCTACCAGTTTGTTAACAATTTAAGCAAGTGCTTCTTACTGATGTTCAACTGCTCCAAGTAAACAAATGCTTGTATTCCATGTCTCCCCAGAGGGGTTGTTTCTTCTAAGATTTTGGTATAGTTGGCATGTTCTCAACCTTAACTCTTTGATGGATCCAAGAAAAGTCATTAACTTGCAGATTGTTCAATTTTTTTTTTTAATAGTAAGGGTGGCTGTGACATTTTTTTCTAGCTCTTTTCTAGGTCTCTGTAGCCAAGTAGAAACCAGGAACCTGACCCTCATTTAAATACCTCTGATGTATTTAGAGCTAAAATGATGTGACACTGGGAATTTATTTTAAAATACTAAAGAAGGGTAAAGGGAGAGAGAAATATAATAGATAAAAACAAGGATAACAAAGTGTTGATAATTATTGAAGCTAGTTGGTAGGTACATGGAGGTTCATTATTTTATTATCTCATTTTTTTTTGTATTTTTGTCAGTTTCCATAATAAAAACTTTAGAAAAGGGAGACAAGGACATAACCAGGAATCTATTTCTTAAAAAGAAAAAGGAAAAGGTAACTATCCTCCAATTTAAACTAGTAAAAAGATGTTTTTTACTAGTGGCAGATCAGAGGCAATGTAGCCATGCCTAAAAGTTTATTGAAAACTTGCTGTGCCTTCGTGATTATTCAGCAAACCAGATAACCTGTGATACAACAGGTACAGAGGTGGAATGCCATGGATTCAATGCAGTTCGGTGCTGCAGACCCACACTGCACCAGGAGGAGGGAATTAGCCCTGCAGGTGCCTTTTTCATCCTAACTCAACTTAGTGTCTCTTTTGTGCAGACTTATCATAGAAGGGATACACTCTGCTTTTCTTTCCTTTTATCCAGGTTCTCACTGTCCCTCCATTCTCCCCTGTTCATAATATGGAGAGACAAATGCCTTGCAAAGGAGGGTAACAAGGCTATAAACTCCATGGGGGCAAGGACTAGTTACTGTTTTGAACAGTGAATGTACACCTAGTACCATTACTGGCACATAAAAGACATTAAATAAATATTGGATGAAGAAGTGAATAAATAAATTCACATTTTTCTGTTTGCCACATAGAAGGAACCTAATAAATATTGTATTCATTGAATTGAGTTGTGAATGACAGAATTGAAAAGAAAATTTTAAAGTTCATGTCCATTTAGTACCAGCCCTCTTCAGAATCCTTGAAAGATGTCTAGATGAGCAGAATGAGACAATGGGATGTCTGTAAACAGGCAAGGAAGCCAAACTGAAATTCAGCTTCATTTAAAATGAAAAGAACAATGTACAGTTACATATATGTCATCTTCCTTTCAAATATATTCATGGACATGATTAGGAGAGAAAAGTGATTTTCTCCTCCCCTCTAAAGGTCCTCATACTATATAGTTCTGCAAAGAAACGAGGAGGCTTTGTAATATTCTGTCCACAAAAAGTTGAAATGACAGGTAGCCTTAAATAAACAGGCATAATTAATCATGGCGCTGCTTGTTTTGATGAGCATGCAAGAGTGACAAGTTAATAATAAACCTCTAGCTCATACAGGGAAGGTGGCTGTGGGTTAATTTACATCTTTGGATGGCACCATCCAAAGAGATTTAATAATCTCCCTGCCTCATACATCAAACTAATACTCCTGAGGCAGAAAAGCAAACCATTTTTAACTGTTAATCTGAGAAGCAATAAGATCCTGTCTTAGGTCACAAATAAATTGAGTTGCTGATGGTTTTGATGGACCCCTAGAGTGTGTGATTTATTCAGATTCCAAAGCCACTCGGGACTCCTGGGAACCTTGGCAGCAAAGCCAGGCAAGCTTAGAATGCCATGGGAATTGCCAATCTAATCAGATAGTCTAGACTCAAGACTGAGGGCAGTGACTGATTTTACCTTAGACCTGTCCAATGATTTATTTCACCTTCCATGTCGACAACAATAGAGTAAGGAATATAGGATATATGAATTTGAGATTCAGTTCTAAATGATTGCCTTTAGTTCAGATTCTAACTGTCTTTCTGCTTATGTAGTATTTGTTCTTAAAAGATTAAAAGCTGTTTCAAAGTTTTTACTTTATAAATGTAGGATTTTAACCTGGCTGGAGAAACTGGGATACAGAAAAGAGAACTAACTCTTCATGGCACAATGAGCCATTTGTGAATCCTAAACAATTTTTATATTCTCAGTTCCCAGTGAAAGCAGCACTGTTTAGGTTAGTGAGGAAAGCGGAGCATTTCTTATTCCCTATTTCCTTCGGGGTTTGATTATATATTTAGCCAATTTTTTGCTCGACCATACCTTTGGGTGTATTGTGAAACATCTAGAGGCTCCAAGGATAGGTTTTTCTGTTTCTGGTTGAAGATCTTGTTGAGTTTTGGGGGAGATTTATCAGTATCGCTTCCTACTGTGCCATTATGCTGACATAATCTCTGCTAAACAATTTTTATATGTCCAGCTCTTCATTTCTTAAGCAGCTAAGCTATGGGATGTATTAGATTTATTAACTTGGAAAAATGTCCCCTAATTGATACTAATATATAAAATATCATATTCCTGGTTTAAAGAATGGGCCATAATGGTCTCAGAGAAAGAAGGAAGTAGGGTTATATGCATTAGCAGCATGTATATGTGCGTTTTTTGCTCTGTCAAGAAATAATTTTTATAAAGGAATTAGATTGTAAAATATGACTTCTATTCACCTTTTTTACTAATGCTATTTATAATTTCAACTAAACCATTTGTGCTGTTTAATATACTATTATTAGAAAAGGAAAAAAGGATTTAAGTTGGTACCATAAAAATAGCCAGTTCCTTCCCTCCTCTCTTTCTCTTCTCTCCTTCCCTCTAGCCCCAGGGTCTAAATCACAGCTGAAATTAGGATTGCATTTTGTCATATCTTCCAAGGGCATGCTGACTAGCACATCTATTCAACTTAGCAATTAAGAAAACATATACCACCCCAGATATAACTGGGTTGCTTCTGTCTACCTTTCTCTGAGGAAGGCTAGATTCTCATGGTCAGGAGTTCAGGTTGGGCCAGGCAGGAGAAACCTTAGAGGAAAATCTCTTTCTGCTTCAGTAATTCACTTAGCAAACAATCACTGACTGCTTCAGGTCCTGGGGATATAAAGGCCATATAAGGACAGTGCAAGGAGCACTGGATCGGTTTTCTACTGCTACTGCAAGAAACTACCACAGCTTCAATGGCATAAAACAACACAAATTTATTATCTTCCAGTTTTGAAGGTCAGAACTCTAAAATCGAGGTATTGGCAGTGTGTGTTCCCTCTGGAGGCTCTAGGGGGAAAATCTCTTTCTTTGCCTTTTCCAGCTTCTCCAGGCCACCTGCAGTCCTTGGCTCATGGCCCCGTCCTCAGATTACTTCAGGCCAGTGGTGGGATTCATATAATTTAACAACTGGTTCTCTGCTCTAATGACTGTTTTAAGTATAAAAAAACAATATAACAAAAGGCAGTTTATTACTTCATGTGTTTAATACTTAAACAAGAACAATAAAAGAGGTATACAAAACAAAATTATAGTATTAGAGTTTTAAAATGTTAATGAAAATATATTAAATAGTACCTGACAAAAAACAATAAAAGTGTTATTTAAGATATTTCCATATTGCTGCTTTTTTTTTTTTTTTTTTTGTATTTTTCCGAAGCTAGAAACGGGAGAGACAGTCAGACTCCTGCATGCGCCTGACCGGGATCCACCCGGCACGCCCACCAGGGGGCGATGCTCTGCCCCTCCGGGGGGGGGTGGTGGTGGCTCTGCCTCAACCAGAGCTACTCTAGCGCCTGGGGCAGAGGCCAAGGAGCCATCCCTAGCGCCCGGGCCATCTTTGCTCCAATGGAGCCTTGGCTGCGGGAGGGGAAGAGAGAGACAGAGAGGAAGGAGAGGGGGAGGGGTGGAGAAGCAGATAGGCGCTTCTCCTGTGTGCCCTGGCCGGGAATCGAACCCGGGACTTCTGCACGCCAGGCCGATGCTCTACCACTGAGCCAACCATCCAGGGCCTCCATATTGCTTCTTGATTGGCGTCCTCACTTGCTTAGAATGGACGGAATGAACATTATCATGGGTGCTTAGAATATACTGTTGCACAGATGAATGTTTAAAAAGAGTAAGGAATGTAAACTTGTGATTTCCACATTGGGCCCACTTTAGAGAGAGCCCAGATTACAAGTGCCATTTTAACAACCGGTTTGCTGAACTCAACAAAAAATAAAGTATCAGTTCTGCAGAACCAGTGCGAACCGGCTGAATCCCACCACTGCTTCAGACTCTTGCTTCTGTTATCACATCCCCTACTACACAATATGATCTCCTACCCCCCTCTTGTGATTACAAAAAATCTTGTGATTATATTGAGCCTACCTGGATAATCCAGGAGAACATTTCCACCTTTAATCTTTAATTTAATCACAACTCTAAAGTCTTATTTCCATATGAGATAACATTCACAGGTTCCCAGAAATAGTATGTGGACATTTTTGAAGGGCCATTTTTTCTTTCTTTTTTTCCTCTTTTAATTTTTTTCTTTATTTTTCTTTTTTTTTTTTTTAACCTTCTTCTACCTCCCCACTCTTGTTGGTTTGCCGTTCCCTTGGAGGGTGTCTAAAGTTAGCCAGACATTTGAGGAAGAAAAAATGACAAGCTTCAACAGTGGGTTGGGAAAGTAGGTATTTTGAAATTTTTTTTTCTCATTTTAAAAAATAATTACATAGAGAGGGAAGAATTTCTCCTCCGAGTATTTTAAGGTCCAACAATAGATTCCAGGTTCTGAGCAGGAAATATAAATGATGAACGTGGACCATCTTGTTATACAGAATGAAAGGACACTGTCAATGACTGCAGTTGCAGCAGAAGGGCACAGGGAAAATTGGAGAATCAAAAAGAATCACTGCGACTGATTGAAGTACAGAAAATGTAAAAATATCTTAGTTCAAACTGATAACTTAAAAAATTGTCATTGGAAATTGCCATGACACTGACTTACTACTCTGAAAATTAATAAAGGTACGGAATTAAGCAGTTATCCTGTCTTGCATATATGACCTATGTTCAGGGGAAAATAGCTGATGAAAGTTATTCTTTATTATGTAATTTTTTTCTTATTTTGTGACAATCTCAAACTTACCAAAAATGTCTAATATAGTATAGTGAATGACTTTATTTCTGCAGGCCATTTGAGAATAGGCTTACAGACCTGCTGCCTTATCACCCCTGCATACTGAATATCTGAAATGCTTGGTATTTCCCCACAAATGAGGACAGTCTCCTAGATACCCACAATATAGTCATCAAAATTAAGAAATTAACATCAATGTCTAATCATCCTAATACCATCTTTTTTTTTTTTTTTACATTATTTATTTATTTATTTATTTTTACAGAGACAGAGAGAGAATCAGAGAGAGGGATAGATAAGGACAGACAGACAGGAATGGAGAGAGATGAGAAGCATCAATCATTAGTTCTCTGTTGCAACACGTTAGTTGTTCACTGATTGCTCTCTCATATGTGCCCTGACCGCGGGCCTTCAGCAGACTGAGCAACCCCTTGCTCGAGCCAGCGACCCTGGGTCCAAGCTGGTGAGCTTTTTGCTCAAGCCAGATGAACCCGCGCTGAAGCCGGCGACCTCGGGGTTTCGAACCTGGGTCCTTCCGCATCCCAGTCCGACGCTCTATCCACTGCGCCACCGCCTGGTCAGGCCTAATACCATCTTTTATAGCAAAAGGGCCCTGTTCAGAATCACATATGTGCACTTAATGTCATGTTTCTCTAATCTCCTTCATTCTGGAGAAATTTCTCTATATCCGCCCTTATGATCCTGACATTTTTGGAAATTATATGTCAGTTATTTTGTAAACTGTCTATCAAATGGATTTGTTGGGCATTTCCTTGTGATTAGATTCAAGTCTAATCAAGTGCATTTTTTGGAAGAAATATCAGAGAACTGAAGCTGTTTTCTTCCTTTTGCAACTTTTTGTCAAGTGATACATGATTTTGTCAAAGGATATTCACGTTGATCACTTGATTAAGTTGGCGTCCATCAGGCTTCTTCACTGTAAAATTACTCTTTTTCTCTTTGTAATTTAAGAAGTATTTTATGAGGAGATACTTAGAAAATAATTAAATATCCTATTCTTCATCAAGCATTCATTTTATTCACTTATTTGTGTCAGTGAATTTATGGATTCCCATTTTATCTAATGGGTTATAATCTGTTATTATCACTATTTATTTTGATGCTCAAATTTCTTAGATTAGAAATGCAGGTTCCCCTTCAATTTGGCCTTTATGCCTGTGGGCATGTCCCATCATTCTTTGAGGACTTCCTTACTCTCAGGCGCAAGATGTCTCAAGCACACCTTGTACTTTCCTTGCTCGAAACCTTGGATCAGCCATTTCTCCCTGGTCCCTCCTAGTGGAAAATAAATTTTAGAAACCATGATTAGGTGTAATTGCTGTTGGCTACCACTGCTCCTAGGCCATCTTATCCTCCCAGTGCATGGGCTGGACGAGGGAGTGTGTGTGTGCGTAATGCAATGTGTGGACCTTGCTTTGTGTTTGGATTCAAATGACATTTTGAGACAATTGGAGAAATTTTATAGGAAATTGGAATTAGATGATATCAAGTACTTCTACATTTTTTATGTGTGATAAAGACATTCTGTGTTTAAAAAATTATTTTCCGAGAGAGGAAACTGACATACAAGTGAACTCTACTTTCAAGGGACTTAAATGAGATAATATAGGCAGAAAGGGCTATCTAAATAACTTATTGTTCCACAGATAAGTGGGTCTACACACATGCACACACATACATACAGATATACACACACATCTGTAATTTGATATTAAACTTAAACTTGATATATATAAGTATTTAGACTCTCAGCCCTCTATATCCAATGTTTAGAGTTCATGTAATCCAAAGCTTCCTGTTAAAATAAACTTGTGGCCCTGGCCATTTGGCTCACTGGTGGAGCATCGGCCCAGTGTGTGGATGTCTCGGGTTCAATTCCTGGCCAGAGCACACAGGAGAGGTGCCCATCTGCTTCTCCACCCTTCCCCCTCTTACTTCTCTCTCTCTCTCTCTCTTCTCCTTTCCTCCTGCAGCCATTTTGATTGCAATGATTTGGCCCCTGGTACTGAGAATGGCTATATGGCCTCCGCCTCAGGCGCTAAAAAATGGCTCCAATTGCAACAGAGCAAGGGCCCCAGATGGGCAGAGCATCGCCCCCTGGTGGGCTTGCCAGGTGAATCTTGGCTGGGGCACATGCCGGAGTCTGTCTCTGCCTCTCCTCCTTTCACTAGATAAAAAAATAAAATAAAAAATAAACATATCACAAGCCCCATTTTATAAGACCTACATAGGGTTATTTTTCCATGATTGATTTATCTTTTTCTTTTGTATTTAATTTATTGGGGTGACATTGATTAATAAAATTATATAGGTTTCAAGTGTACAATTCTATAATAAATATATCATCTGTATATTGTATTGTGTGTTTACCACTCCAGGCTCTTTCCATCACCTTTTATCCCCCATATCCTCTTCCACTTCTCCCAGCCCCCTTCCCCTCTGGTAATCACCATCCTGTTTTCTTAATCTCTTCCCCTTCTTCACCCAACCCCACAGCTCCCCTGCCCTCTGACACCTGTCAGTCTGTTTTCAGATGGTTTTGGCCATGTCTGGAGAAGACTTGTCTCCTGACCTTGATCTTATCCCAAAGATGAAACTGATAATTGGAGACCACATGAAACATTATTGGCTCTGGTTCAGTTTGTATGACATTAAATGTTCTTTAGGATCAAATAAAAACCTATCCTTCATAATCTTATTAGTGAACTGTTGCTGGCATGACGGTAGGAATCAATACAGACATAAGGACTTGCATCCCTCAGTGGATAATGGAGTTGGCCTCTAGCTCCCACAGCTGTTCCCTGCTGGAACCATCATGGTTCCTTGGTCCTCTTTGACATCTTGAGCAGCTGCAACAGCAAGCAATTTAGTGCAAAATAATCCATCAGTTAATCTTTTTGTTATTGGACATTACAGATGCTTGCATCTTGAATCGTACAGTAAATGAGGTGGGAAGTGGCATGCCTCTTGACTGTAGCAGGAATCTATCAACATTATGGTCATCCTGCCACTTTATCAGTAACTCCCGGGGAGCTCCAGAGCCCAGAAAAATGAGCCACGGTATTAGAAGGTGGTGGCTCGGGTTATACATAATTCCTTCCAATAGTCTTCGGGTTATACATAATTCCTTCAACCCTGGCAGGGATGCCACCCTTTGTCTCCTACCCCTGGAAGCATAACAGAATGCCAGTCAGCAAAAGGGTTAACTTTTGGGTCCTCTTTCAATATAAAAAAGGTAAATTATTTGAAAACTTCAATACTTAGAACATTGGCGGCAGACCAGTATCAAAATTTCATGGTTCAGAGCTGCTGCTCTAGTGGAATACTTTTAATAAAAGAAATGTAAAATGAAGTCTACATGCTTTGGCAGAATTGTCCAGAGGCCCGACTCTTACCAATGCAGAAAAATCCCTCGGATATCTTCAGCTTCGCACTTAATTCACGACCTCCCCTGGCTGTTTCTCTTTTATGCTTTTCTCTCCTCCCCTGTGATTTTTCCCTTCTTGTTGACAAACAAGTTTTCTTTTCCAGACGCCATCTGTTTCAGAAGATATTTGCGTTTCCTTTCTTCTTTCCAAAGTGGCCCTACTTTGGGGCTTATGTTTCCCCTCAATGAACTGCTTTACCTGTGTTACCACATGAACTGATAGGAGGAAAAGTTGTGGCTTTCCAAATTAAAGTATACCCAGGAACCCAACAGAGACATTCTTCTGGACTTGGAAATGTTAAAAAAAAACCCACAAAATTTAATCAAGTAAATTTGAAGATTTAATTGGCTTTAATTAAGCAATTCATGCAATGGACAGCATTCCATCTAGCAACTAGAAGGGTACTCCAAGGGATTGTATGAAATGGAAGTTTTTTTTTTTATTTATTGAATTTATTGGGGTGACATTGATTAATAAAATTATATAGGTTTCAGGTGTACAGTTCTATAATTACATCATCTGTATCTTGTATTACGTGTTCACTGTCCTAAGTCAAGTCTCCTTCTATTATCATTATCTCCCCTTTACCCTCTTCTACCCTGCCTCACCCCCTTTTCCCTCTGGGAATAACCACATTGTTGTCTGTGTCTGTGCGTTGTAATCTTTTTTGCTTAATCCCTTCACCTTTTTCACTCATCCCCTCAAGCCCTTTCCCCTCTGACAGCTGTTAGTCTGTGCTCGGTATCTCTGAGTCTGTTTATATTTTATATGTTACTTTATTTTATTCATTGGATTCCACATATCAGTGAAATCATATGGTACTTGTCTTCCTCTGTCTTTCTTTTTTTTTTTTTTGACAGAGACAGAGAGAGAGTCAGAGAGAGGGACAGATAGGGACAGACAGACAGGAACGGAGAGAGATGAGAAGCATAAATTCTTTGTTGCAGCTCTTTAGTTGTTCAGTGATTGCTTTCTCATATGTGCCTTGATCGGGGGCTACAGCAGAGTGAGTGACCCCTTGCTCAAGCCAGTGACCTTGGGTTTCAAGCCAGCAACCTTTGGGCTCAAGCCGGAGACCTTGGGCTTTTGAACCTGGGTCCTCTGCATCCCAGTCCTACGCTCTATCCACTGCACCACCACCTGGTCAGGCTATTTGACTGTCTTATTTCACTTAGCCTAATACTCTATAGGTCCATCCATGCTGTCACAAAAGGTAAGATTTCCTTCTTTTTATGGCCAAGTAGTATTCCATTGTGTAAATACCATAGCTTTTTTACCCACTCTTCTATAGATGGACACTTGGGCTGCTTCCAAATCTTGGCTATTGTAAATAATGCTGCATATATTCTTTCAAATTAGTGTTTTGGGTCTCTTCAGATATGTTCCCAGAAGTGAAATCGCTGGTTCATAAGGCAATTCCACTTTTAATTTTTTGAGGTAACTCCATGCTACTTTCCAGAGTCGTTACACCAATCTATATCTCCACCAATAATAGTGCACAAGGGTTCCCTTTTCTTCACACCCTTGCCAACACTTGTTTGTCGATTTTTTGATGATAGCCATTCTGACAGGTGTGAGGTAATATCTCACTGTGGTTTTAATTTGCATTTCTCTGATGATTAGTGATGTTGAGCATGTTTTTATATGTCTATTGGCCATCAGTGTATCCTCTTTGGAGAAGTGTCTGTTCAGGTCCTTTGCCCATTTTTAAATTGGATTGTATGGGTTTTTTGGTGTTGAGCTTATAAGTTCTTTATAAATTTTGAATAGTAATCCTTTTTCAGATATATCACTGGCAATTATGTTTTCCCATTCAGTAGATTGTCTTTCCTTTTGTTGATAGTTTTCTTTGCTGTGAAAAATATTTTTAGTTTGATGTGGCCTCATTTGTTTATTTTTTCTTTTGTTTACCTTGCTCGAGGAGATACATCAGAAAAAAATATTGCTATGAGAGATGTCTGACATTTTACTGCCTATGTTTTCTTCTAGGATTTTTATGGTTTTGAGTCTTACATTTAAGTCTTTAGTCCATTTTGAGTTTATTCTTTTTTTTTTTTTTTTTTTTTTTTTGTATTTTTCCGAAGTTGGAAACGGGGAGGCAGACAGACTCCTGCATGCGCCCGACCGGGATCCACTCGGCATGCCCACCAGGAGGCAATGCTCTGCCTATCTTGGGGCGTCGCTCTGCTGCAACCAGAGCCATTCTAGCGCCTGAGGCAGAGGCCACAGAGCCATCCCCAGGGCCGGGGCAAACTTTGCTCCAATGGAGCCTTGGCTGCGGGAGGGGAAGAGAGAGACAGAGAGGAAGGAGAGGGGGAGGGGTGGAGAAGCAGATGGGAAGGAGGGAGAGGGGTGAAGAAGCAGATGGGCACTTCTCCTGTGTGCCCTGGCCGGGAATCGAACCCGGGACTCCTGCACGCCAGGCCGACGCTCTACCACTGAGACAACCGGCCAGGGCCTTGAGTTTATTCTTGTGTATGGTGTAAGAACGTGGTCTAATTTCATTTTTTGCATGTATTTGTCCAAATTTTTCAACAACATTTATTGAATAGACTATCTTTACCCCATTGTGTGTTTATGTCTAGTTTGTCAAATATTAATTGACTATAAAAGTGTAGGTTTATTTCTAGGCTCTGTGTTTGGTTCCATTGATCTATATATCTGTTTTTATGCCAGTACCATGCTGTTTTTATTACCATGACCTTGTAGTGTAGTTTGATTTCAGTAGCATGATTCCTTCAACTTTATTCATCTTTCTCAAGATTTGCTGTGACTATTTGGGGCCTTCTGTGGTTCCATATACATTTTTGGAATATTTGTTCTAGTTATATAAATTACATCATTGATATTTTGATAGGAATTGTGTTGAATCTATAGATTGCTTTGGGTAGTATAGATATTTTAATGCTGTTAATTCTTTCTGTCCATGAACATAGTATATGCTTCCACTTATTTGTATCTTCTTCAAATTCTTTCTTCAGTGTCTTGTAATTTTCCAAGCACAGTTCTTTTACATTCTTGGTTAAATTTATTCCTAGGTTTCGTTTTTGTTTTTGTTGTAAATGGGGTTGTTTTTCTTAGTTTCCCTTTCTGATAGTTCATTATTGGTGTATAAATATGAAACTGATTTCTGGATATTTATTTTGTATCCTGCTATTTTACTGAATTCATTGATTAATTCTAGTAGCTTTTTTGTGGAATTATTCGGGTTCTCTCTATATAGTATCATGTCACCTGCAAATGAAATGGAAGGTTTTTTAAGAAGAAGAGTGGGGCAAGGGAGCTATTATCAAAAGAAAAAAAAAGATTATGTTTAGGCTAGGGCATCTTCTTTTGGGGAGAAGGCAATGGCAAGGGTTTTTATCATGCAGATTATCTCTTTCTATAGGGTATAGAGAGGGCCCATGTGACAGATTATTGGTGCTTGACCAGAAAAATTCCAGACTGGTTGATTAAAATTACACTTGTGGAAGAGGTTAAAACTGCAGTTAGATCAGGTATTAAATCTAGGTTTGGTATCATGGGCTTTAGCACAAGTGATGCCATTTTATGTTCCTGGTGCACCTGCTCTCTTAAAGACTTTGGGGTACAGAGATTGATTTGTGGTATCTTTTAAGAATATCTTTGGTTTGCTATAAAACCTCAAAGAATTCAAAAACATCAGAAGGAGAAAATAAAACTCACTTCTCCAACACAAGTCATATTCCTCAGAGGGACATGGACTCCTCAGCTGCATACAGTGACCCTAGTGACTGCTATCAACAGTGTGGTCTGTATCCTTCTAGTCTTTTTGCTATGCATATATCAAGATATGAGATGTGAATAATAGAAATTTAAGACAAATTGGATCCTACTAGATATATTGTCTGTAACTTGCTTATTATTAGTTTACATAAATATTACAGGCATCTTTTCATGTCAGTAAACATATGTTTGCTCATTACATTTAATAACTGCTATTCCACAGTATGTATATACCAATATTTATTTACCCAACCCATGACTAATATATATTGGTTCCAAAATCTCCTTATTATTATGAATGCCTAACACATTGATATTTATGCTTGTGCAGCTTTATCTGCAGGATAGTTGGAATTGATGCATCAAAGGGTATGTACATTTTAAATGTTGGTAAGGGTAAAGGGTGTGTTTCAAAGGGTTACTTAGGCATTTTAAACATTGGTAGATACTGTTCTAAGCTTTATATTTGATCATTAATAGAAGCTCAGCATTTTCTCCCTCTAATTATAAGAGATTATGAGGTAAATGACAATGATTTGTAAAGTATAAAGTTGTTGGGGACCGAAAAATAAACAGGGTATTTTTACAATCTGGATATCTTGGGGAGAGAGATGCTGGGCCTAACCCCCCACCTCACCTGCCTAGTTAACAAAGAGCTATACCCGATTCTTGTTTGTCCCACCCATGTTCTCCAGAAGAGGCTGAAAGCTAGTTTCTTACTGGTGTAAAGTTAGATTTGAATGGTATGGAGGGGTTGTCTTTGAGTTGTCTTGGAAACAATTGAATTGCTAATGGCCACATTCTTTCCCTGAATAAAGACTGATGCGCTTCTGGGAGCAGCCATGTTATGGCTGAGGAACAGTAGAGACTGTTCTCCGTGCCATCCTCCTGAACCCATCTGTATGTATATATCTTTAAGTCTCTGTCTATCATTTATTCAACTCCATATCTTTTCTTGTTCGAGACCCTGGAATAGACTTGTCGTGGCTGGACCGCGACATAAAGTGATTCACAAAGTATTTTTATTCAATTTATTAAACACTCATGGAAACTCAGTGGGCAGATAATGTTCTCTCCAGTGGACAGGTAAAGAAACAGAGGCTTAGCAAAACTCTGATTCGCCTAAGATAATGCACTTAGAAGTGGCAGAGCTGAGCCTGAGTCTCTCTTTCACCTCCCAGCCTGCAGTTCATGGTTCTGCACAGCTACTGTGGAGGGGCACCAAGGCTTCTGTTGGGATGGACTGACTGAACGGAGGCGCGGGGGAGGCAGGTGTGGGATTGTTGGCCAGCCACCTTCATCCTGGTGTGGCACAGCCATGGGTATACAGGCATTTCTTTCTGTGCCAACTCCACTGGTGATCTCGTTTGGTCACAGCTTTAAATACCATCGACATGGCAGTGACTCCCAAACATACTTCCAGTCTAGAACTCTCTCCTTAAAATATCCTGTACTGAACCCTCGATCTTTTCCCCTAAGTCTGCTCTGCCTACAACCATCTCGGTTGGTTAATACCTCATCCTTTTAGTTCCTCAGACCCAAATCCTTGATTCCTCCCTCTCTCTCTCATATCCCTCATTCACAGGCAATACAACCAAGGCCAATTGTGACTTCCTGCCAGGTCTGGAGTTGAAATCCAGGCATGTCTTGCTCTTAAACACACCTTGATTAAATTGCTTTATTCTAATTCCGTTAGCCTGAAATGTAATTCTGATCTGACTCTTGAAAGTTTTATTCCACTGTAGGAGCCCGTGCTACGTAAATGTTTAGCAATGAGGTCACCCTGTTAATTTATTTCTACTAGTTCTAAGACTACAAAAATTGAAAGTCCGAGTTATTCTTACTGAACACATAGTGAGTCTTAGCTGAGGAGATGATCAGGCCTGGACTTTTGAAAACACACAAGTCCTCCCTAGATCAGTTCTTCCATATTTCATGTGTGCGGGAGGAAGAATGGAATGAGAGGCGTCCCAGGAGGGAGCCTCTTGATCTGCTGCTCCTCTCTCCCTCACAAAGCACAGGATCAGAACGGCTCTGCCAGTGGAGAGGGGGCTGGTTCTGAAGGTTTAAACAGGAACTGAGGTGAAGCTGTGGACCTTCCTCAATGCACAGAGGAAAGCAGGCTCTTAAGTAAATGATAGTGAAGATCTTAAATTATTGATCAGAAGGGGGATTTAACTTGCCGGGAAGTGTTTAATTTTAGTGAATATTTTTGGTCTATGTGTGTCTGTGTATATTTTTTTTGTTCAGGAAGTTGTCATAGTCAGAAACCAAAAGTTAAACAGTCTAAGTACTATTTTAATTATAATTCAGTTGTCAACTGGGACCTCCCTGGCCCAAGGAAATTTAAGTAAATTGAAATCAAATTCTCAATTTTATAGCCTGGCTAGAGGTCGTCTGGGACAGAAGGGGGTTTCCTGGAACATGAACTTTCCAGTGCTGCCACTGGAAAATTCCTGCACAAACTGCAACACGTCAGTTGCTCTAAGCCTGACTGGGTCCAGAGCCCTCAACACAATTTTTGAAAATTCCGAACTGCTTAATTTTTTCAGGTCCTTCGTTATGACTTTTGTATTCAGGCTTCCTCAATTCCACTCCGGGCTGGCCTGCATGCAGATCTCAGTTCACAGATTTCCACAAAAGACGCACTTAGCACTATATTTAATGAAGTTAGCTGCTTTCCCGCAGACTTAGGAGGTCACATATTCCACTGAACAGCTTTAACCATCTCTTTGGCTTCTTAGCCATCCCTTTTCTTCTGCCTCTTCCTTATAATATGTAGCAGTCAGCAAATTTGTCCTCTTATCCTGAGTATTTCTGTCTCTCAAGGCCCTCGGTGTTCGGAGGTCCCACATTTTATTCCATGGGGATATACCAGGAAATTTTTCAACAAAGGTGAGTCTCATCTAAGAGGAATTCTTAACTGGCTACTTAAAGAATAATATTGTGTCTATTATATTATAACACAAATATTTTATACAAACATGGATGAAAAATTTTGACCTTGTTTGGGAATTATTAAGCTGCCTTTTTTCCCCCTCTTTACTGAGATCCTGTAAGATGCCACTCTACCCACAATTACACAATGCCATTTTTCTCTTTTCCTTGAGCATACCAGAAAGAGCTAAACTGAGGTAGAGTTCAACTGTCTTCTTGTTTTAGGGATATCAGGGAATTTTCCTCAGAGGTATGTGGCTTGATGCATTAACAAACCCCTCAGGATACTGGCTTTGCGAGGGGAATTGTGTGTGCATCTTAAAAACCAAGTGATGCATCTTTCCTAACAGAAAGCATTAAAGATTCAAGTCTGTCTTGGACCAGAGGCCATAATAATGAGAAAGTTGTCAAAACCATTCATCAGGAAAGAACTAGGATGAGACTGGGTTATCCGGAGCCCCTGAGTAAGGATCCTTTCTGCTCCTCTTGGAGCTGACACATCTGAGCAAGTGTGGGAGCCTGTTTGGGTGGAGGTCAGATGTCATGCCTGGCTTTCAGTTCCTCTATTCAGTAGGTTTGGACTCTGGGAGAGTCAAGGAGTGTTATTTATAGGGAAGTTAGCCAGTAGAAGAGGGAGGCCTGGGAAAAGGAATGCATGGGAGATAGAAGATGGGCCAAGAAGGTGTAAAATGGTTAGAAGCTTCCAGTAGTCTCTGTCCCTTGATAAGTTGTGTGTATATGACCAAAGAATACTGATCATAATAATGGCTGACATTTATTGCACACTGACTATATGCCATGTGTTTAATGCATACATGAAAAGGTATTAAACTTAAGTTACCAGGGAAATGCAAATTGAAATTACAATGCGATAGTGCTACAAATGGCTAAAATGAAAATGTCAGAGAATACCAAGTGTTGGTAAGATGTGGGGCAACTGAACTTTCATATATCGCTAGTAAGGATTTTATCTGGAACAAGCATTTTGGAAAACTGGTTGGTAGTTATCTGCTAAAGCTGATACTCTCTGACTCAGAAATCTCACTTGACCTAGAAATTATATATATTTTCACCTAAAGATATGTACAAAAATTTTCATAGAAGCACTACTTGTAATAACCCCCCAATGGGAACAACTGAAATCTCTACCATGAGTAGAATGGATAAAAAAAATCACAGAATGTTTGCAAAATGGACTATTTACAGCAACGAGGATGTCTGAACTCCATCTACATGCAACATTATGGATGAATTTTATTTATTCCTCACAGTAACTTTATAAGGTAGCTCTTATTATTGTTCCCATTTTACAGATGAGGAAATGGAGCACAGAGAGTGTAAGTTATTGCCCTAGGCCACAAAGCCAGGAAGTGGAGTAGCTAGAACTTAAGCCCTGGCAGTTGAATTCATTCCAACCTTTAACCACTGTGTACCACTACCTCCAGCCCCTAGTCATCCAAGCTGCAGGTGTTTAGTGTGTGTGCTGCTTTGTCTTTTTTTTTTTTTTCTGAAGCTAGAAACGGGGAGGCAGTCAGACAGACTCCCGCATGCTCCTGACAGGGATCCACCCGGCACACCCACCAGGGGGCGATGCTCTGCCCATCTGGGGTGTTGCTCTGTTTCAACCAGAGCCATTCTAGCGCCTGAGGCAGAGGCCATAGAGCCATCCTCAATGCCCGGGGCCAACTTTGCTCCAGTGGAGCCTTGGCTGTGGGAGGGGAAGAGAGAGACAGAGAGGGGGAGGGGTGGAGAAGCAGATGGGCGCTTCTCCTGTGTGCCCTGGCCGGGAATCGAACCCGGGACTCCTGCACGCCAGGCCGACGCTCTACCACTGAGCCAACCGGCCAGGGCCTTATTTTTTTATTTTTTAATTTTCGGTGTCCCTCTCCAAAATTTTATTTTTAAATTTCGGAGAGGGACAGATAGGGACAGACAGATAGGAAGGGAGAGAGATGAGAAACATCAATTCTGCGGCTCCTTAGTTGTTCATTGATTAATTTCTCATATGTGCCTTGACCGAAGGGCTACAGCAGATCAAGTGACTCCTTGCTCGAGCCAGTGACCTTGGGCTCAAGCTGGCGAGCCTTGCTCAAACCAGATGAGCCCACACTCAAGCTGGCTACCTCGGGGTCTTGAACCTGGGTCTTCCACATCCCAGTCCAACACTCTATCCACTATGCCACTGCCTGCTCAGGCGTGTGTGTGCTGCTTTGGTAAGACATACTCAGAGACATGGGGTGGAGCTGGTACAGGCTGGCTCTGCAGAAGGTGTCTACCAGGTAACTTTGATTACCATATGTCAGGCTGTATACAAGTGTTTCAAATAGATTACAATGTTTAATCTCCACAAGGGCCCTTTGTGGTGGGTTCTATTACAAATGGGGAAACAGATATGGAAAGGTAAAATAATTGATTTAGGTCATATAACCAGTATGTGATGGAGCCAGGATTCAAAGCCAGATCTGCGTGGTATCTTTCACCACAGACTCTCCTCAGCACCAACCAGGGCAGCAAAGCGAAGGAGCCGAGCTCCTACTTGGAACCACTGCTCTTGGACACACATCTTGAGTTCTTAGAGCTGTATCAGTTGACAAAAACAATGATAATTTGAGAACAAACCTCTGAAGTTTCAAGAGGCCAAATGAGCAAAGTATCTGCCATAGGTTGTCTTTATCTACTTTCAAGGGAAGAAGATGCACGACCCTGCGCATATCTTCCTGGAAACAAAAAAGATAGTTGGTAATTTCTTCAGTTTTTGAAGCTGTGCCAGAGTGCTTCCAGGCAGGCTGTGAGCATAGCTTCCTTCTAACAGCCAGAGCTGAGTGGCCTTATCCTGGGGAGAGAGGGAGAGCTGCTTCCCAGGTGGTGAGAGGTGTGCATGGATTCCCCAGTGAGCTCTGAAATGGGCATGGGCCTACACCCCAGGGCGCTCTAAGGAGAGGAGGTCTGGACACTGGTAACCTTAGCCACCGGCTACTCAAGAAACAGATGCTAGGCCTTCCTGCATTGCCAAGAGCGGAAGACTCTGGGACTCAAGATTCTTTTGCTTGAATGTGTTAATGGTGGAACGAGAGGCAGGAGAGTTGGGAGCATTTTTATATTTCCTCCCAATTGTAGAGTTTTATCATTTCTAGCCTAAATCATTATAGTGGCCTCTTATCTTAACTTAACTGTTTAACTCCAGCCTTTCTCCCCCTGATCTACCCATCTCACAGCCCACAGGTAGCAAGTTCATGTCCAAAGCTCGCTGCCTCTTCCCCAAGGGCTCCGCTGTTGAATGCACATGCTGTATCCTCCCACTCAACATGACAGGAGGCTTCTCATCCTTGAAGGCACGGTTCAAAGCTCTGTCCTCGGTGTTACCCTCTTTGATCATTTTCCTAGGTAGAATCCATTGTTCCCCCTCAGCACTCCCAGAACACCCCCCCCCCACTTTTAACACATAACATTCCTGCTCTAACAACGCACTGTAATAATTTGCCATCCTGTCTGTTGAGAAGACCGTGAGCTTCTTTCTTACGGGCAGGAGCTGTGTCATATTTATCCTCAGATCCCTAGCTAACAGCGCCTGGCTTGTCTGGGTGCCGAGTAAACATTTGTTGGATGAAATCCAAAAGCACAGAGGTTTGAGGTGTAACATCATCTTGTCTTTGAAACTCCAGCACAGACATTGAAAAGAGAATCTCTCAGGCCAGCTTTGCCCTCTGTTGCCACATTGCTCTCTCACCTACATGTGCCCCCTTTTGCCATTTCGACATTAGAACCTGAAGCTCTAGATTTTAAGGGTTGACAGCGAGTTGCTTTCCTCTCAGATGGCTGCTGGGGAGGTAACAGAATTCGTTATCAGTGATGTGGTCTGATATGGTATGGGGCATTTGAGGGCGAGGAACAAGGACTTATTTGTTCTCTGTGCCACCCAGCTCCCATGATGGCTTAGCATATATCAAAAGCTTTAATAAGCAAACTTAAAAATTTTTTAAATTGATTTTTGGAGAGAGAGGAAGGGAGAGAGAGAAACATTGATTTTTCTTTCCACTTATTTAAAAAAATATATTTTATGTATTGATTTTAGAGAGAGGAGAAAGAGAGAAAGGTAGGGAGAGGGGGAAGGGGCAGAGGAGAGAAGCAGGAAACATCAACTGGTAAGCTTCCCATTGACCGGGCAAGCCCAGGGCTTCAAACCAATGACCTCAGCATTCCAGGTCAACACCTTATCCCCTGTGCTGCCACAGATCAGACTGATTTGTTGTTCCACTTATATTCATGCCATCATTGGTTGATTCTTGTATGTGCCCTGACTGGGGTTCAAATCCTCAACTTTGGCATGTCGGCACGACACTCTAACCAACTGAGCTACCCAGCCAGGGCCTTAATAAGCAAACTTTTAAGAAACAGATTTTATTTTTTAGAACAGTTAACTAAAGTTTACCATTTATTCAGATTTCCTTAGTTTTACTTAATGTTCTTTTCTTTATCCCATTTAGGATTAAACATTGCATTTAGTCATCATGTTTACTTAGGCTCCTCTCTGGTGAGACAGTTTCTTAGACATTTCTTATTTTGGATGACCTTGACATTTTTGAGAAGTACCGGTCATGCATATTGTCAATGTCTCTCTATTGGAATTTTTCTGGTGATTAGACTTGGGTTATGGATTTGGGGGAGGAAGATCACAGAAGGTAAGGTATCATTTTTGTCCCATCATATCAAGAGTATAAGCAAACTTTTAAAAATGTAAGCATATCATCACCTCTCCTTGTCCTTAAATTTGTGTTCCCTTCTTTATTTCCTATCTCGATTAATGGTGTCATCAAACACCAGTCATGAAGGCTGGAAATTGCATCTGCTCTCTTTCATCTTCCATCCAACTAGCTATCAAATACTAAGAGACTACTGCCCCGGTAGCATGCTTTTCTTTATTCACACTGTCTCTGGTTAGCTATGTATTATTTTCTTCCATATACTATTTCCATAGTCCCCTAATTGGTCTCCCTAATTCCTCTTTCTTACCTCTCCATTTTATTCTTCCTAATACTATTAATTATATATTTTTTTTTCTTTTTTTTTTTTGTATTTTTTTTTTTTCTGAAGCTGGAAATGGGGAGAGACAGACAGACTCCCGCATGCACCTGACTGGGATCCACCCGGCACGCCCACCAGGGGGCGATGCTCTGCCCCTCCGGGGCGTCGCTCTGCCGCGACCAGAGCCACTCTAGCACCTGGGTCAGAGGCCAAGGAGCCATCCCCAGCGCCCGGGCCATCTTCGCTCCAATGGAGCCTTGGCTGCGGGAGGGGAAGAGAGAGACAGAGAGGAAGGAGGGGGGGTGGAGAAGCAAATGGGCGCTTCTCCTATGTGCCCTGGCCGGGAATTGAACCCGGGTCCCCGCACGCCAGGCCAACACTCTACTGCTGAGCCAACTGGCCAGGGCCTAATTATATTGTTTTAACATCAGCTTCATTTTCAGAAATTTCAGAATTATCCCCCATCACATACAGAGTAATGTTGAAATTTCTTGGCGTGGAATTCAAGAAACTCTTCTGGTGCTAGCTCTAAATGGCCCCATTTGCCAGGGTAAATAGTAGGTCCCTTACTCTATATTTAATGGTTTTGGGGAATTTGTTAATCTCAAAAATAAATAGATGTTTTCTTAAAGTAATTTCCTCCCCAGAAAAGAAAATGAAACAATGTATATGTGTGTGTGTGTGTGTGTGTGTGATAGAGAGAGAGAGAGAAAGAGAGAGAGAGAGAGAGAGAGAGAGAGAGAAAGAGATATGTGCACACCCTCACTGAAATGTGTACCTCTCTAGAGGTCATGGCTTTAGCAGGGAGAAAGAGCTACCTGTGGCTTAATATCTGGTATGATTAGGACCGACCCACTTGTTGCATAGTTTGTATCAGCTTAGAAAAGATGAGAGGGAAAAAGAAGATAAGGAGATAGTACATTTGTCCAGAAGTGTGTGTGAGTGTTCAACAAAACCTTCACTCATTTTCCTTTTCAGTGGCTTAAAGCAACAGCATTGATTCTCTCAAGGTTTCTGTGTGTCGGGAATCTTGCCACGGCTTAGCTGGCTCCTCTGGCCCTGGGTGTCTCACTGCGCTGTAATCAAGGTATTAGCTTTCCTACTCATTTTGCACTTCAATCACAAACACTTTCTAAAATTCTCTGGCTAACCTTCAACTACATCAAACTTCTGTAATGGCGTAGAGCTTTTGTCACTCGAAAATGGTGTTTAAATGTAAATTGAATTCCTTCTTGCATGGGATAGCCAGTTGTCTATGCCACAGGCTGTGAAACGAGTGCATTGTGCTTGACTGTATAATATGGCTGCCCTCAATTTTAATAAGCAAAAGAAAACGGCTTTCAAGTTCCATCTGCCAATTATTCATGGATGTCTACAGTCTTCATTATTAAAGTTTAAAAGTGCTCAAGGAATTCGTGAGTCTCTTAGGCAGTCTGCCGAGGAATGCATAAGTAGTCTAGAGCAGGGACCATTTTTATGCCCAACAGTAGGCAAGAGAAAGGCCAACAGAGGCAGGGGAGCAAGCGTGGAGAGAACAGGAGCCACGAGTCTGAGAGTGCTCTCAGGCAAGAATTTGGATAAATCATTGGATTAATTAATCAGGAAGATGAATTCTCTCTTTGCATACTTATGAATATTGGGCTGTTAGCAGCCCATTGAAGCTGTGTATGGGAAAAGGCAGACACTGTGCAGAAATAGGCACTGATTTGGAAACTGTCTTCATTTCCTGAGCTGCTAAATAATGAAACTATTTTCTGAGAGTGGAACAAGAACTGTTATTCTAGGGTGGGAAACATCCACAGATTGTCTGATAAACACAGCAACTGAAACCCCTGGTGTTTACCTACTCTTTGGGGACCCAGTTTATCCCTGATATAGGATGCTTCAACCTTACATGATTCTTGCTAATTCTGTGTTGCCATGCAGCAGAAATACTGTTTATTAAAGGGTTAGGTGGCAAGGTGTAGACAGTGACAACATGACAGTCAGAAATAGGAAGAACACCTGGATAGAAGACATGTAATTCCACTATATCCTCGTAGACTTAGACTTTATGTCCTTATCTTCATCTTGGCTCAAGAAAATGTGCATACCCATGCACACACCCATACACACACACACACACACACACATGCACACACCCATTCATGTATGTATCAGCTATGTTTCTCCATTAGGCTTCTGATTTTTCCCTCATTCATGGAATAGCTAAGACTGTTTTGAAATATTTTTTCTTGGTATATTTATTATTCATGCCTTGATCACTCTGTTAGTCCAGGTAGGCAATATTTGATTTAATAAACATTTGGTGATGTTGTTACTACCGTATTTTAATTTTTCTTTTTCTTTTTTTTCCTATTTCTATAGGGGGATTATTTTTCTTAAATTCTAACATAATTTTAGGTTTTGTTTTGTGGTTCATTTCCCACCAAAAGACATTGCCCTCAGTTTTCAAAGTTATAACCATATCCAGAGGGTCAGCAGCTAGGACCAAATCATATCAGGGTCATCCCTGGATGCCATTAACCTCTCTGATACATCCGTCTGCTTTTCTAATGAGGCCAGGGACCTGTGGACTCTCCAAAGCCTCAGGATTGGTCTAATGGGAAGATGAGGGCAATGGGGTGCTTATACATTCAATTTCCTTGTCTCCTTCTAATATTCCATTTATGAAAGACCACTAGCTCAGTGTCTGCCTCCTTCTGGTCCCCTTCTCATGTCATTATTATAGAGGTTATACCCCTTTATAGTTCAACTAGTTAGAAATTAAACAATTGAGAGTTTTCCTCTGTACTCCCTAGATTCTGACACAGTTGATACAGTCTTGAATATCAAGGTGTCTGAGAAGTGTGTGCTTAAATGAATGAGTGAGTTCTTATATATTCTTCTCCATTTCTGTAATGATTTTGTAATTGTCAGAGCAAAAGTTTTATACGGACACAAATCAAACATTTCTTCTCTGCTACGCGTTTCACAAATTCCTCCTCATTTTTCCAGAAAGAGAAAAGAGAATCTGAGATATGTCACACCCCTGCCCACTAAAGTCAAAGTCTTTGCCCCTGTCCGTCCTCTCCTTTATGTCCTGGCTCTGTCAATCTTCAGTATTTTATTCCCAAGTATCTAAGATTCAGATTTATCTCAGAAAGCGTTGTCTTCTCCATGGTTAATTCCTATCGAGCTGTTTACTGGTATGTTGTAGCTGCCCCGCCCCCTAGTCTGGAAGCCTCACCCTCCTTTGCTCTCTCTAACTCTAGTTTGTTCACAGTGTCATCCCCAGTGTCTGGCACGGACTAAGTACTCATCCATAGCTAATGAATGTGTTAAATAAATAAATGAAGGGAACTGTGAGCTTTCAGTGAACCCCCTCCTCCCAGTGCATGATCTATTCTAGAGCAAGGTTCAATACAGTATTTGATGAATCCGTCAGAGGTCATGTTAAGTGAATCAACATTTTACTGGTCCTTCCTCGGCCACTTCAAGCTTTTCTGACAACTCCAGCCAACCATGATCTTTCCCTTCTTAACCACACTTGTGTTTATTAAATATTTTTATAGATGATTACACTGCTATTGATTCTGTGATGTATTGCACATCAGTATTTGCATGTCTGTGTGCATTACCTCCCTGTGATTGCACACTCTATCCAGGGGCTAATTTTTGCGGAGCTTGATGCATACAGCATTTTGGAAGCCATTAATCACAAATACAGATCAGATATAAAAGTAGATTTTTTTTTAGGATGAGTTATATAATATATTATAACATAAAAAGCTGCTGAGTACCACACACATCACAAAATAAAAAATAAGATTTTTATTTATTAGCTGCCTGCTAATAAATTTCTACAATAATTTACTCTTACATTTTTGTCTTTGTAATCTGATTGCCCCTTCATATAACATGATATTGTAATATTTTATAGAGAGAATAGAAAGATAGTTCAGTGTGTTCTTTTTTTTGTTCTGTTTTGTTTTTATTATTTCTGTGTGTGTGTGTGAGAGAGACAGACAGATAGGAAGGGAGAGAGATGAGAAGTATCAACTCTTAGTTGCGGCACCTTAGTTGTTTATTGATTGCTTCTAGTATATACCTTGCTCGAGCAAGGGGACTCGAGCTGAGCCGGTGACCGCTTGCTCAAGCCAATGTCCTTTGGGTTCAAGCCAGCAACCATGAGGTCTTGTCTATGATCCCACACTCAAGGCAGCGATCCCATGCTCAAGCTGGTGAGCCGACGTTCAAGCCGGATGAGTTCATGCTCAAGCCGGTGACCTTGGGGTTTTGAACCTGTGTCCTCAGCGTCCCAGGCCACTGCTCTACCCACTGCACCACCACCTGGTCAGGCAGGTCAGTGTTTTCTAAGTAGGTTGATGTTAATTGGTGTTTTTGTTATATATAGTTGCATGTATACCATGTGTATGACTTCATACACAGACATTTTTATTCCCTGTGGTACTGCTATGAAAAAATAAAGAAAGAAGGAAGAAAGAAAGAGAGAAGCTGAGGGAGGAAGGAAGGAAAGAAAGAAGGAAGGAAGGAAGGAAGGAAGGAAGAAAGAGTAGTATATCTGTAATTGTATATGCTACATTATCATGTACTTTCCTAACAGGAGAGAATTTTGGTTTTGCCTGGGTGTTGACAAGAACTCTGCTTGCCATTGTACGTGCCTGATTGGAGGAATTTTTCACAGACTAGCTCTGGTTTTTACCCCTTGTAAACCGTATCCATTCCCTACCAGATGCTTTTGGTTCCAGAGCCTTATGACACTTTCCTGTCGTGAGTCAATTCCTGGCCGTGGGTGTTCATGTCTACTACTCCTTAAATTATGTCTCATGCCACCAGACACAGTGTCTGGTGTCTCTTGCTGACAAGTGTCTCTCTCTGGGCCTCCTTTTGACAGTTAATCACTGGCAGAGTAATTCTGTTGGCAGTTCATGGATCTGAATATTTAGGAAGTCCAAAACAATAAAATCTGCTTCTAAATTCTCTCCTAACCCAGACACAGTTCATGTGGACTAATTCTCAGGACGACATAAGATATATTTCCCCCCTATAAACTAGACAGGGTAATTAGACATGGTGCTGACAACTTTTGTTCCTAGGCCTTGTAAGAGCATTATAATTGGTCTTTTAACTGTTGAAATGAGTCTGATGTCCTAGTAGGAGGAGTCCAGTTCTACAAATTGAATAAATTAGTAGAGGGGTAGGTGTAGAAGATGGCAAAGGACTAGACCTTGGGGAATTGTGTCATTTTGGTTAAAACCTTAGACTCAAGTCAGACCTAAGTCCTGCCACTTACTGCCCAAGTAATTTTGGGCAAGTCATTAATGCTTTCTGGGCCTCAGCTCCTCAATAAGGAAATGAAGACAACACCACAGGGGTTGTGCGGATTCACGCGTGTAAAGCCTTCTGCACAGAAGCGTATGGCAAGCCCTCCGAGATGTTAGGTATCATTTATTCCAATATTTCTCTCTCTTCTAGGTCTATCTAGAGATCCAAATAGCTGATATCTTTGGTTGTTTAAACCATTTCCCAGACTCCAGCTCTTTAGCTGTTTTTCAAAAAGCACTCTTTTTGCCCTGGTTGGTTGGCTCAGGGTACAGTGTCAGACTGGCATGTGGAAGTCCTGGGTCGATTCTTGGTCAGGGCACACAGGAGAAGTGCCCATCTGCTTCTCTACCTTTCCCCCCTCCTTTCTCTCTGTCTCTCTCTTCCCCTCCAGCAGCCAAGGCTCCATTGGAGCAAAGTTGGCCTGGGCACTGAGGATGGCTCCATGGCCTCCGCCTCAGGCCCTAGAATGGCTCCAATTACAGCAGAACAATGCCCCAGATGGGCAGAGCATCGCCCCCTGGTGGGCATGCCTGGTGGATCCCGGTTGGGTGCATACAGGAGTCTGTGTGTCTGCTCTCCCCTCCCACCCCTACCCCCCACCCTGCTTCTCACTTCAGAAAAATACAAAACAAACCCCCCCCACTCTTTTGACAGCAGTGGCCAGAGCTTAGTCATTTTCATTTTTTGCCCATAGTGCCTAAAACAGAATTTTGTGTATAATACTCCCTCTCATTCATTTAGCAATCTACTATTTACAGTGTTTCCCTTGTTGTATTGCTCAGTCTTCAGAATCACCCTCCAGTGGTGCTGTCACCAGAGTCTCCCTACTCCACCTTCTGCTTCCTCTCCCAGGCTCGCACTCAGCAAGGCCACTGCCCTTGGCTCCTCCCTCATAAATGCCTGGCTGTCCTTGCTTGTCATTCCAACCTCACCATAGGGGTCATGGCTTCAGAGAGGCCTCTGGCCCATCCGCTCAGTCATTCTCCATCATAGCATTCTAATTTACTATTTCCACAGCACTTTTCACATCAGATATTTTACTTTTTCTTCCTTTTAAGTCAACTTCTCACACTAGAATATAGGAAGAACATTTTCAAAAGGGGTGATTTTGTCCCCAAAGGGGAAAAATTGGTTCCAGAGAGGGCAAAAATTGCTCTTTTCATGTATAAAGCATAGATTTATATAGTGTACACAAACATATATATATATTATACACACACACATACATGGTATTAAAGTTTGAGAGGCATAATTAAGATCAAATTGTCTAAAAAGACTTCTTAGGGGAGAAATAATGAAAAAAAAAAAGGTTGAGAACACTGCTTTACAGTATAGAACAGTGCTGAGCACAGGTTAGACTCGTGACTCACATGGTTTTGAATGACTGAGTCAAGCCTCCTAGTAGCTGAAGAGACTGCGGTTCAGAGAGTTGAAGGAGCTAATCTCAGGGCCTAAAGGTGATAGATGGTAGAACTGGGTTTCCAACCCATTTCCTGGGTTTCGTGCTTTTTATTGTAAGCCACTCAGTAAATGCTCGGAGTAAGCTTTTTGAGTTGACATGAATCTATTAGACATCCACACAAGAAGAAGCAAAGTCAACTTGTATTTTCTAAGTGACACAACAAATGATTTCAGGAAGTTGTTCTGTTCAGAAGAGTGCAGCTAGTCGTCTTCTCTGGGGGCACCCATGATGAGTTACACATGTCTCATCTTTGAAATGGGAGTCAGTTCCATCTCCTGCTCTTGGTAAAATAAGAGTAAAGAGGTGGGGCCTGACCTGTGGTGGCGCAATGGATAAAGCGTCGAGCTGGAAATGCTGAGGTCGCCGGTTCGAAACCCTGGGCTTGCCTGGTCAAGGCACAGATGGGAGTTGATGCTTCCAGCTCCTCCCTCCTCTCTCTCTCTCTCTCTCTCTCTCTCTCTCTCTGTTTCTCTCTCTCCTCTCTAAAATGAATAAATAAAATAAAAATTAAAAAAAAAAAGAGTAAAGAGGTGAGCATTTTTTTTCGTGTGTTAGCAATTGTTTCACAGCTTCCCTGGGCCAAAAGAAATAACTGAAAATTCCTCTATTAAGTAATTAAGTCCAAATGACTTCATATGTATTTATGTCCTAACCATTTAGTGCCTGTTGACCACAGCATACCTTCTCAAGCCTTGGAATTGTGTTGGACACCACCCCCTCATTTCCTCTTCCACATTTGTTTTCAGATGGTACTTGTTTTCATTACGGCAACTACCGAAAACCCAGCTCTGAAAAGATTTGGTCACCTGCAGCAGTATCACAGTATAGTGTGGAAACTGTGAACTACCTCAACCTGGTAGTTTCTGACAGATGTCGCTGTGATTCCATGAACATTTAAAGCATCCCGATACCACCCCTGTGAGTTCACTGTGGCACCCAGAAGTGCCTCAGCACATAGCTGAGGAACTGTGGCAGGAGACCAAGGCAAGATGTGATGTTGGCTTGAGGTAGGGTGGTGGCAGGGGAGTTGGAAAGAAGTGGAAAATTTTGAAGATATCTAGAAATGAGAACTTGGAGGCGTGGAGAACTGGCCCACATGTGTTGAATGTGCAGGATGTGGAGATGGAGGAAAGAGGTTTTAGGAAATGAAGTTTGGGTGATAGGAGAACACCCGTGTGGTAGAAGGCTGTTGGCACCCCTGGCCAGCCCACTTTCACTTTCTTGTGAATGACAACCATCCTCCACTCAGGAGTGACCTGGAAGCCATATTCATTTTGTATGACATCCAGCTGGCAGAGGGTGCTTGGACATGGGGGATTTGTTGCACTCGAATCAGCCTAATCCAATCAGTTTGTTTCCCCCAAGAATTTGGAATTAAGACAATATTTTTGTTTTCTATAGCTGCTGCAACAAATCATCATTAACAGGTATCTTCAAACAACAGAAATTTATTCTTTCGCAGTTCTGGGGGTCAGAAGTCTGAAATAAAGGCATAGGCAGGGCTGAAATCACTTTGGAGATTCTGGGGGGAACGCTTCCTTGCTTTTTCCAGTTTTTGGTGGCTCTTGGTGGTCCTTGGCTTTCTTGGTCATATATCATTCCAATCTCTGCCTCTGTGGTCACATTGCCAGCCACCTCCTCTTTATGTGTCTATGTCTTCTTCCATTCTGTCTCTTATGAGGTCAGTGGATTTAGGATCCATTTGGGAAATTCAGGATAATCTCATCTCAAGATCTTTTCTTTTTTTTTTATTTTTTTAATTTTAATTTTTTATTTTTCTGAAGTTGGAAACGGGGAGGCAGTCAGACAGACTCCCGCATGCACCCAACCGGGATCCACCTGGCATGCCCACCAGGGGGCGATGCTCTGCCCATCTGGGGCGTCGCTCTGTTGCAACCAGAGCCATTCCAGTGCCTGAGGCAGAGGCCATAGAGCCATCCTCAGCGCCCAGGCCAACCTTGCCCCAATGGAGCCTCGGCTGAGGGAGGGGAAGAGAGAGACAGAGAGGAAGGAGAGGGGGAGGGGTGGAGAAGCAGATGGGCACCTCTCCTGTGTGCCCTGGCTGGGAATCAAACCCGGGACTCCTGCACACCAGGCTGACGCTCCACCACTGAGCCAATCAGCCAGGGCCTTCAAGATCTTTTCTTAATTACATCTGTAAAGACCTTTTTTTCCAAATAAAGTAACAATATTCATAGAGTCCGGGGATTAGGACACAGACATATCTTTTTCAGAGTCTTCTTTTAACCCACTATACTTAGACTTAGAGTGCATGTGCACTAAGAAAATGAATGTGTGGGGTACTGAGACAACTACTGTACGATTTGCATGGCGAAGTAGAGAGATACAAGTGTAAGGTGAAGGAGAAAAATGACATAGATGTAGAGAAGCAGAAACAAAGGGACATAGAGCCCAGAGTGACAGGCAGAGGGACCAGCAATGCTTTGGTTCTGTTTAACTTTCCACTTCTTGGTTGCTGTCCCCCAGGAAGCTCAGCTACCTTCAGGTTCTATGATTTAGTTGACATCTTCAACAAATTCTCCCGTTCACTTAAACTATTTTGAGTGGGTTTTTCTAATTTTCAACCAAGAGCCTTCACTTAGGCAAAACATCAAAGGGGTAGGGAAATGAGTCTCAATTTTGGCAAACCATCAGCGTTTTTAAGGCTGTGATTTATGCCACTAAAGCATCAGCAGAAGATTTTGTTAGTGGGTACTCACAAAATGAGACAGATTAGCATTTATTTACTATCTTGAAATGTCATTCAATATCTGTTTTTACAATAGCCCCACTATACACACTAATCAAAGCACTTGAGAGACTGTGTTTCATTTTGAGCAACAATGAAGGAGGACGTTGTCCCAGTGGCATTTGTCCTATGAAATGTGACTGGGATAGAAAAGGACTAGAAATCATGCCACACGAGAAATTGCTTATGAGACTAGAGGCATTTAGTTTGAAAATGGAGGACTTGGAAGGCCATGATGGATGGTTTCTAAACAGGAAGGACTGTCGTGCAAAAGAGAAATTAGACATATTAAGTCACATTCTGCATTAATTCAGGAAGAAGTTTCCAAACATTTTCGCTGTTCAAAAGTGGAGTGGCCTGATGCCTGAGCTTAGATTTGGGAAGGCGTGGGAAGTAAGCATCCTAAAAAGAAAAAGACGCTGAGCCCGGTGAGGGCAGTGACTGTGTCTTGTTCATTTGGGTATACTCAGTACCTAACATAAGGTTTAGTGCTTAGTGGATTCTCAGTCAAAATTTGATAGATGGAAGAATGAAGAACAGGAGTTTAAAGAAAGAGTATCTTAGTCTGTTTGGGCTGATATAACAACAACAACAACAACAACAACAACAAAAAACACCCATAGACTTGGTGCTTAAACAATAGATATTTATTTCTCATAGCTCTGGAGTCTGGGAAGTCCAAGATCAAGGTGCTGGGAGATTCAGTGTCTGGCGAGAGCCCACTTCCTGGTTCCTAGGTGCCGTCCTCTCATTCTGTCCTCACATGGAGAAAGGAGTGAGGAAGTTTTTAGGGTCTCTTGGTAAAGGCATTAATTCCATTCATGAGGGCTCCATGCTCATGACCTAATCACCTTCCAAAGACTCCACCTCCTAACCCAGCACACTGAGGCTTAGTGAATTTTGAGTTTTAAATAATGACACAAGCATTTGGTCTCTAGTACTGGATGTGATGTTGAAGAGTAAGAAGACTAAACTGAAGGGGGTTAATGATTAATAAATAGATAGCTTTTATTTATTAAGCCCTTGGTTTATGTTACCTTCTTATTTTATCTTCAACAACCCTATACAGTAGTTGCCCTTATTTTACAGATGGGGGAATGCATGAAGTACAGAGAGTTGAAATAGCAAATTCCACACAAGGAGTAAGTTCAGAACTGGAGTTATCTTGTAATAGAAAGAAAAATCATTGCTCTTGTATTGAGCAGCTATGGTGTTCTAGAGTTTTATACACATTGATTTCTAGAGCTCTTTAAAATGGTGAGTCCATGATTTCTGGGTATCTGCCTTCCAAGTTCTTGCCCAAGGCCCTCCTTTGATGGGTACCATTGGCCAGGGTTTTCTAAGGTGCCTAGGGGCCCTCTGGGTAACTGGCCTGCTTACCATGCTGAAGTCTGAAGAAGGCTCAGTCTTTATAGTCTTCACTGCTCATCGACCTGATGATCTGTTCACGCCTTAGAAAGAACAAGGCTGTGGCCTCATCTCTCCTGTCCTGATCCTTAGGGATCAGGCAGCTTAAAAATGGAAAAATCTTCACCTTTCCATTAGCCTTTTTGTTTAAAGGGAAACATACCTAAGCTAACAAAAACAATTCTTAAATTTGATCTAGTTTTTAATATCATAATTAGCCTTCAATGGGACATTCTTTTTCAGGTGCATGACATTTTTTTGTTTTGTTTTGTTTTTGGTTCTTTTTTTAATTTTTCCAAAGTTAGAAGTGGGAAGGCAGTCAGATTCCTGCATGCACCCAACCAGGATCCACCCGGCATGCCCACCAGGGGGCGATGCTCTGCCCGTCTGAGTTGTTGCTCCATTGTGGCTGGAGCCAGCCATTCTAGCGCCTGGGGCAGAGACCATGGAGCCATCCTCAGCGCCTAGGCCAACTTTGCTCCAATGGAGCCTTGGCTGCTGGAGGGGGAGAGAGAGACAGAGAGAAAGGAGGGGGGGAAGAGTGGAGAAGCAGAGGGGCACTTCTCCTGTGTGCCTTGGCCGGGAATCGAACCCGGGACCTCCACATGCCGGGCCAATGCTCTACCACTGAGCCAACCAGCCAGGGCCCAGGTGCACGGCGTTTTTGTTTTTGTGTTTGTTTTCTCTGTTTTTGTCTGCTCACCCGACTATCTGGCACTGAGAACACACTGGGTTTCCATCATTGCGCAGCAGCTGCAGATGGACCCTGAGTGAGCACAGTGGCCATGGTCACTGGCTGCAGCTCTCAGCAGTCCTGCAAGGCCTCTGGGGGTGGGGGACTACCTGCTAGTCTTAGGTCTGAGGCCAAGGTGCTACGTGACTTTAATCTATTTTTCCCCTGGGACAATGTACACTTAAATCATTAGTTTTATAAGTCTTCTTCTACTGTTCTGTGTACTTCAAGAATAACATGTTTTTTGCCTATATTTATAGCCTGTCTCATATTTCTTAAATGACCCTTAAATCAAACAAGCCTGACTTGTGGGCTGTAGTCATAAAACAAGTTAGTTTTTGTCTTCTAGTCTCTTAAAATGTGTCTGTGGGCAAACTGGGTGAACTCAGTCAGCTGCTAAGACTTTTATAGACCCTCTTGGTCTCAATAGAATCTTTTGAATGTTCTGTCCAAGGCAATAATCAAAACTTTAAAGGCAGGGCTTTTCCTTTTTTCAGTTTGGGCCTGCTGCAAGCAGGAAGCCTGCCGCTGGGGCATGAAAGCACAGTCACCTTTCTCGTTTCTTTCCTACTGTCTCCTACGTGGGCTCAGGGCCAGCCTCTACACCTGTGCCCTGAGCTGGGTAACTGTTCTCTGGCCCCTCTGGGATTAGACCATGAGGAGGGAAGAGAGGAAAAGATGGTGAGAAAACTGTTACTTGTCTGATACTACTTTGATTAAGCTGATGCTTCATCTTGTGGGGTACTTTCAAGAGTTTTCCAGAAAACTTAACCTCATCACTGGGCATCTGTACTTTGCAGTTCTTTTAATGGGATCAAATGCATCTCTTTTTTGTCTGTTTCTTCGCTTTTCCTTGGCCCCTAGGAACCTACCCAAACCCCCAGCTTCCCTTTGCTGAGGTCTCTTTGTCCCACCAAATATCCCTCTTAGAAAGGATCCAGAATGACCTTACCCATTTCTCATGAGTGGCTTGCATCTGCTTCATAGAAAATCATGCATTTTTACCTTGATAAATCCTAGAGGAAGGGGAGAGGATATTCCCAATCAAATAACGTTTCCTTTGTTCTGCTGTCTGCTGACTCAGATGCTTGTCTTTTACCCTTTAGAACTCCTAGGTGGATTCAGACACAAGCCCACTGTCTCTCCCTAAGTGGCAGAAGCCAAACACTAAACTCATCTACTCAGGTGGTCCTCTCAAAGCCCCATTTTTTTTGATGGGAGGTTAGGAGGTGGGGCTCACAGCTCAGACAGATTTCTTTGAAGAAACCTTCCCTAATCTCCTACTGCTGACCCTTTTATACACTCAGCATGTGAAAGGCTTGTCTGACATGTTTTCTCTGTAAATTCTTGGTCTAGTTCCTCTATTGAAATTTTCTACCTATTGTGCCTTAGCTGAAAAGTCTATTTTTCACTTAGGATTAATTTCCTACTAGATCAGTGCTGCCCTATAGAAATATAATGCAAGCCACATATGTAATTAACATTTTCTAGCAATGAGATTAAAACAGAAATAAGTGAAATTAATTTTAACAATAGATCTTATTTAACCCAAACTATATTCAAAATGTTTTAATTTCAATATGAAATCAATATTAAAAATTATGAAATATTTTACATTCTTGTTTTGCACTAAGTCTTTAAAATCTGTAGTTGACACTTGCTCCACATTCCAATTCAGACCAGCTACATATCAAATCCTCAGTGGTCAAAAGTGTCTAGTGGCTACTGTAGGTTAGAATGGCAGTAGACAGTAAGCTCTATAGGCAAGATTGGTGTTCTTTAAAAAAATGATTAGATTCAATAGATATAAAATTACATTTCAATAAATAAGATTGGTGTTCTTCTTGGTCATTGCTATATACTATAGTGCTTGCATATAGGAGGTATTTGATATTTGTGAAATTGAATTGAAATATAATAGAATGAAGAAATTATCAATGGAATTGTTAACAGCTTCCTACAGCACTTACAGTCTAAATTATTCAATTTTACATACATTTAGTTTGCCTACATAATTTGCGATTCACTTATTCCAGAAGCATTTAAGCTCCAAGGAGGTGGAGGTATCTTTATCTTGTCCCCATAATCTACCACAGTTCTTAGTATTGTGATATGGAAATCCATACAGTCAACAAATACGTATATAGTGTTCATGCTGGGGCCATTATTTTAGGTGCCAGGGATACTGTGTTGAGCAAGGCAGACACGGTCTCTGTCCTATGGAGTTCAGAGACAATAAAAAAAATAGGAGCTCAGAAGGAAAACACTGGGGTGATAGGATAGGATGTGATTGGGGAATGGAGGAGCGAAGGAGTAGGGAGATATAGCCAGTCCTTCAAAGAGCTAGGGGAAGGGCAATCTGATTGTGTCTTACTACAGTCCTATAAGCTCTCTCCGTTTCAGCCACATTGACCATTTATTTTCTCTAATGCCCCAAATTCATTTCTCTTAACATTTTTTCTTGTTTGTGTTGCCTTTTTTTTGTGTGTGTGCTCTTCTATAGCAGATGTCTTCTCATGCCTCAGCACCAATGCCACCTCCTCAAGGTGAACTTCCCAACCACCCTATCTACAAGGCTCGTCACCTTACATATTCCCCTTTGTATCACCGCATTTTGTTTATGATCACAGTCTGAAATGATCTTGCTTATTTATCAGTGGTCTCCCACACCATAGGGAAAGCTCTAAGAAATTAGGGACTTGGTCTTGACAATTGCTCTCTTCTGGTGGCTAGAAAAGCACCTCTATGACAAATATGTGACCCATAATTAGTGGTTGATAAGTATTATTGAATGAACAAAAGAGTTAAAGTCTTTGGGAGATGTCTCAAGGAAGCATGTGAATGAGGCCACAGTCTAAAATGAAGTCTGGTAAGAACCTCACTTTAAAAAATTTAAAAAAATTTTTTTGTGACAGAGACAGAGAAAGAGACAGAGAGAGGGACAGACAAGAAGGGAGAGAGATAAGAAGCATCAATTCTTCGTTGCAGCTCCTTAGTTGTTCATTGATCAACTTGCTCAAGCCAGCGACCTTGGGCTCAAGCCAGTGACCTTGGGCTTCAAGCCAGTGACCTTTGGGCTCAAGCTAATGAGCCCACACTCAGGCCAGCGACCTTGGGGTTTCAAACCTGGGCTTTCTGCCTCCCAGTCACACGCTCTATCCACTGCGCCACCGCCTCATCAGGCAAAACCTCACTATTTTTCATCTGTGTTCTTTGAGAAGGAAGATGGGGTAAATGCATATAGAAGTTATTCTCTTGGACTGTCTTGGACATCCAGCAACCTGGGTTCTGGCTCTGGCTCCTTTGGGAAGCTACAGTTACAGACCATCCTACTGGGTAAATGAATGAACTTTTGCGTATAACATAAGGGGGTTCATGGACTTCCGGAAGAGGTAAGGTAAAAGGATCCCAAGTTAAACATTACTGTAGAAATGAGAAGCCTTACAGCAACACAGGGAGACAAATGTTAAATGAGATTATGCATGAAGCACCCTTTAAGAACTAGGATTGGTGCCTTTGGGGAGAAACAGTTACCAGAGAATTCCTGAAAACCAAATTCTTTCCCACTAAGCAGCTGTTTGACCGTTGCTATGGACTCTTGCCTTCTCCAATCATCGCGCGGCTTACTGGGCTGTGAGCCCGTGGTTGTTGTGGCAACGCATGGCAACAGGTCCTGGACCCCGGCGCGGGAAGGAAGAGAGTCCGTAGCTTGGAGCCGCGGGGCAGGCATCCCCTAGATTGCAGTATCTGTGAGTTGGGCGCGGGATCAGACAGGAACAAGCACAGAACTGATATGGGGTGGGGGTGCACCTGGGTCCAACTGAGATCCTCGCAGTGATTATAGGGTCACAGGGTGAGGAGCAGGGGGACTGGCCGGGTGTCTCCTTGTGTTGCCACTCTTCGCTCCCCAAGTTTTCTAGACCCAAGCCTCCACCCCAGCCTCCCCTGGTTTCTCATTAAAACAGCAGAACTTCCGATTTTTGTTCTTGAGACTGGCCAGACAGACAGGTAGCTAGCGCCAGGCGTTGGACTGAATGGTAGGAAACGAGAGTTTCCCCTTGCTTCTAACTTCTAGCTATGAGGCCTTGGACTAATCATTTTTCTTATTTCCTCACCAAACAAATGGGTGCCACATTTCTCTTCCTTCTGTTCCCTCCCCTCTTCCTTCTCAAGATGACTGTGATGGTCAAATGCAATACTCGTGCACCCTCAGGTGCACTTTCCCTACATGGTCTCATTTCACAGCCCCAGGTCCTATGAAGTGACTATAACGATTAATCCACCTTCAGAGTTTAGCAACCTGGGTGCAGAAAGTGCCCCATGGTCAGTGCTAGTGAGTGACTGTATGATTCTTTTTTTAAATTAATTTATTGTGTTTACATAGATTCTAGTGTCCCCCGAATACATCCTCCCCTCCCCCATGTTCCCCAGTACATCTCCCTCTGTCCCCGTCCCCGTAATGCCCTCCCCCCTTCCCTCCAGATTTGCTTTTCTGCTCTCATCCCATCTTATCAGCCTATCATCCCCTTTTCCTCTGTCCACTTTCCTTCTGGATCCTTTGATCGCGCCTCTGTCTCTATTCCGCTCCTCAGTTCATATTGTTCGTCAGATTTCTCAGATGAGTGAGGTCATATATTTTTCTTTCTCTGCTTGGCTTATTTCACTTAACATAATAGTTTCCAGGTCCATCCATGTTGTCGCAAAAAATAGTATTTCCTTCTTTTTCATGGCCCCATAGTATTCCATTGTGTATAAGTACCACTGCTTTTTAATCCACTCGTCCACTGATGGACACTTGGGCTGTTTCCAGATCTTGGCTATTGTAAACAGTGCTGCCATAAACATGAGGGTGCATTTCTCCTTTTGATTCATGGATGTGGTGTTCTTGGGATATTTTCCCAAAAGTGGGATGGCTGGGTCAAAAGGCAGTTCAAATTTAAATTTTTTGAGGAATCTCCATACTGTTTTCCACAGTGGCTGCACCAGTCTGCATTCCCACCAGCAGTGCAGCAGGAGGGTTCCCTTTTCTCCACATCCTCGCCAGCACTTATTCTGTGTTGTTTTGTTGATGAGAGCCATTCTGACTGGTGTGAAGTGATATCTCATTGTGGTTTTAATTTGCATTTCTCTAATGATTAGTGATATTGAGCAGTTTTTCATATGCCTATTGGCCATCTGTATGTCCTCTTTGGAGAAGTGTCTATTCATTTCTTTTGCTCATTTTTGATTGGACTGTTTATGTTCCTGGTGTTGAATTTTACAAGTTCTTTATAAATTTTGGTTATTAACCCCTTATCAGACGTATTGTCGAATATGTTCTCCCATTGTGTGGTTTGCCTTTTTATTTTGTTCATATTGTCTTTAGCTGTACAAAAGCTTTTTAGTTTGATGTAGTCCCATTTGTTTATCCTGTCCTTTATTTCCCTTGCATGTGGAGATACATCAGCAAATACAGTGTGTCTGTAAAGTCATGATGCACTTTTGACTGGTCACAGGAAAGCAACAAAAGACGATAGAAATGTGAAATCTGCACCAAATAAAAGGAAAACCCTCCCAGTTTCTGTAGGATGATTTGACAGCATGTGCGCATGTGCAGATGATGACGTAACACCGTGTATACAGCAGAGCAGCCCACGGCCATGCCAGTCGAGATGTGGACAGTACAGAGGAAAGTTCAGCGTGTTCTGTGGCTTGCTAAATTCGAATCCGTGACCAAAGTGCAACGTGAATATTGGTGCGTTTATAATGAAGCGCCACCATATAGGAATAACATTACTTGATGGGATAAGCAGTTGAAAGAAACCGGCAGTTTGGTGGAGAGACCCTGTTCTGGTACCAGGCGTCCCCAAACTATGGCCCATGGGCCACATGCGGCCCCCTGAGGCCATTTATCTGGCCCCCGCTGCATTTCCAGAAGGGGCACCTCTTTCATTGGGGGTCAGTGAGAGGAGCACTGTATGTGGTGGCCCTCCAACGGTCTGAGGGATAGTGAACTGGCCCCCTGTGTAAAAAGTTTGGGGACCCCTAGGCCATCAGTCAGTGATGAGTCTGTAGAGGCTATATGGGATAGCTACCTAAGGAGCCCTAAAAAATATGTGTGTGAGCCCACATTGAACTGCATTGGAAAGGTATGAATCTGGGAGAGTTTTCTTTTTATCTGGTGTAGATTTCACATTTCTATCGTCTTTTGTTGCTTTCCTGTGACTGGTCAAAAGTGCACCATGACTTTACCGACACTGTATATTGCTGCGATTGATGTTGGAGAGCTTATTGCCTATGTTTTCCTCTAGGATGCTTATGGTTTTATGACTTACATTTAAGTCTTTTATCCATTTTGAGTTTATTTTTGTGAATGGTGGAAGTTGGTGGTCTAGTTTCATTTTTTTGCAGGTAGCTGTCCTGTTTTCCCAACACTATTTATTAAAGAGACTGTCTTTACTCCATTGTGTGCTATTATCACCTTTGTCAAATATCAATTGTTCATAAAGGTGTGGTTTATTTCTGGGTTCTCGGTTCTGTTCCATTGATCTATATGCCTGTTCTTATGCCAGTACCAAGCTGTTTTGAGTACAATGGCCTTGTAGTATAACTGACATCCGGAAGTGTGATATCACCCACTTTATTCTTCTTTTTCAAGATTGCTGAGGCTATTCATGTTCTTTTTTGGTTCCATATAAATTTTTGGAATATTTGTTCTATATCTTTGAAGTATGTCCTTGATATTTTAATAGGAATTGCATTGAATTTATAAATTGCTTTGGGTAATATGGACATTTTAATGATATTTATTCTTCCTAGCCATGAACACAGTATATGCTTCCACTTGTTTGTATCTTTCTTGATTTCTTTTATCAATGTTTTATAATTTTCTGAGTACAAGTCTTTAACCTCCTTGGTTAAATTTACTCCTAGGTATTTTTTTTTGTTGTTGTTGCAATAGTGAAGGGGATTATTTTCTTAATTTCTCTTTTAGACAGATTATTGTTGGTATATTAAAATGCCTTTGATTTCTGAGTATTAATTTTATATCCTGCCACCTTGCTGAATTCATTTATCAGGTCCAATAGTTTTTCGACTGTGACTTTAGGGTTTTCTATGTACAGTATCATATCATCAGCAAATAATGATAGTTTTACTTCTTCTTTCTCAATTTGGATGCTTTTTATTTCTTTTTCTTGCCTGATTGCTGTGGCTAGGACTTCCAGAACTATGTTGAATAAGAGTGGTGAAAGGGGGCACCCCTGCCTTGTTCATAATCTTAAGGGGATTACTTTTAACTTTTGTGCATTGAGTATGATGTTGGCTGTGGGCCTGTCATAAATGGCCTTTATCATGTTGAGGTATGTTCCCTGTATTCCCACTTTGCTGAGAGTTTTTATCATAAATAGGTGCTGGATTTAATCAAATGCTTTTTCTGCATCTATTGATATTATCATGTGGTTTTTGTCTTTCCCTTTTTTTTTTATCTTTCCTTTTGTTTATGTGATGAATCACATTGATTGATTTGCGAATGTTGTACCAGCCTTGCCTCCCCAAAATAAATTCCACTTGATCACGATGTATGATTTTTTTCATGTATTGCTGGATCCGGTTTGCTAATATTTTGTTGAGAATTTTAGCATCTAAATTCATCAGGGATATTGGCCTATAGTTTTCTTTCTTTGTACTGTATTGTAAACTTTGCCTGGTTTTGGAATCAGAATTATGCTTGCCTCGTAAAAGGAACTTGGTAGTTTTCGCTCCTCTTGAATTATTTGAAATAGCTTGAGAAGAATAGGAGTTAGTTCTTCTTTGAATGTTTGGTAGATGGCTGTATGTTTCTTTTTTTCTTTTTTTCTACAGCGATAGAGAGAGAGTCAGAGAGAGGGCTAGATAGGGACAGACAGGAACAGAGAGAGATGAGAAGCATCAATCATCAGTTTTTCGTTGTTGACACCTTAGTTGTTCATTGATTGCTTTCTCATATGTGCCTTGACCATGGGCCTTCAGCAGACCAAGTAATCCCTTGCTCGAGCCAGTGACCTTGGGTCCAAGCTGGTGAGCCTTGCTCATACCAGATGAGCTCGTGCTCAGGCTGGCGACCTCGGGGTCTCGAACCTGGGTCCTCCACATCCCATTCCAATGCTCTATCCACTGCGCCACCTCCTGGTCAGGCTGTATGATTCTTAACCACCACCTGTGCTGGCTACTCATGTCCTGGTCTCTGTGTGTGCTCACCTGTTTACCTTGCTCTTGCCTCTTCTGGACCTTGTCCTTTCCATTTCAGAGTACTTCAACCTGTATTTATTTCACTACAGGTTTTTTCCCACTCTCCTTTGCTTGACTCCTTAAAGCAATTGAGGTCCTACTTCATATCTAGTACTAATCTATGTTCTTTGCAGGAAAAAAACACTAAGACAGGATCTGTGACCTTGCTGATCTTATATAGTGGAGTCACGTTTTACTGTGTTAGGTTAAGAAGTCAGTGCAAAGGTCAAAGTTGAACGCAGTAAAAAATATCGCGGGAAAGTCTCTTAAATTCCCTAGGAGCAATCCAATTTAGAAATCGAACCATTGAAAAGCTTTAACTCTGGGAATATTTAAACACATTTCATAAAATTGTAATTTATGGACTTCCTACTTGTTGTCATAAATTAATAGAAGGATAAATTTATGAGTTCCATTTTGTCTTGGTTCTTCTAAATTGTGCTGTGGCAGTCATCTTATACTTGAGCTTCTTCTTTGAGAATGTTGAGGAGGCTGCCATTTGAGTGGCTACCTGGACATGACTCTTTACTTGGTGGGCTAATAAATCCTTAGGATCGTCTGTGGTCTCTCCAGTCTGCACTGTACTATCTGTCTGTTTTAGTACTGATGAAAATGATGCTAACCTTTTCATCATCTGTCTCATTCTACATACAGCCCACTGATTGGAAAGGCAAAGACAATCACCCAACTACTTTAAAGGTTATAATTGTTTTGTCTTTCAATTTAATTACATATGAATATAGTTGAAATTCCATCATCCCAACTGATGTAACTCTTTTGGGATCTTATTGTAGAGATTGTACCTGTCCTGAATAGGCATCCACACTTGGTATTATTAGTCTTTTAAAACTTTGTCTTTCTTATGGTAGAGTAATGATTATCACTTTGTTATAATTTACATTTGCCAGATTACTAGTGAGTTCAAGCAGTTTATATTCTATGACTATTGGTAATTGATTTCTGTGGATTGTCTATCTTTATCGTTGCTCAATTTAAATTTGACTGGTTTTTTTTTTTGTATTTATTTGTAGGAGTACTGTACATACCCTGGATAGTGATAATGTTATGCTATGTTGAAATGTTATTTAAGTTAATATTTTCTCCCAATATGTTCTTAGCTATTTTTAAAGTCAGGTTTATGATATATAATTTACATATTATAAAACTCACTCATTTGAAGTATAACATTCATGAGTTTTGGAAAATATAGTCATGTAACCACGTAAAAGTAAAGAATGATTACATTAGCTCAAATGGTTCCCAGGACCTGGCCTGTGGTGGCGCAGTGAATAAAGCGTCCACCTGGAATGCTGAGGTTGCTGGTTTGAAACCCTAGGCTTGACTGGTCAAGGCATATACTGCAAGCAATCATTGAACAACTAAAGTGGAGCAACTGTGAGTTGATACTTCTCGCTTCTCCACCCCTGTCCTCTCTCTGTAAAATTAATAAATAAAATCTTAAAAAAAAAAAGTGTTCCCTAGTACTAGTTGGAGTCAATCTCCTTTCCCCACTTTTAGCCCCTGTCTACCAATGATCTGATTTCTCTTTCTGTGTTTTCCAGAGTGCCATATAAATGGAGTCATAAACTGCCAGCACTTTTTGCCAGCACTTATTTTATTCAACACATTGCTTTTGAGATTTATCCATTTTGTTGCATGTAATAGTATTTTATTACTTATTATTGCTGTGTATTATTCAATTGAATGGATGTAAAGCCAGTTGGACATTTGGGCTACTTCTAATACTTGGTGATTATGGATAAGTCTGCCATAATAACTCACATACAGGTCTTTGTACAGCATATATATATATATATATATATATATATATATATATATATATTGATAAATATTTGGGAGTGGGATTGCTAGGTACTATGGTGAGTGTATGTTTAATTTTATAGGAAATTGTTAAAGTTTTCCAAAGTGACTACACCATTTTGCTTTTCCACTAGCATCGTAATGAGAGTTTTAGTTGTTCCATAGTTTTACCAGCAGGTGACAATTTTGTTAATTTTTGTTATTCTTGTAGACATGTAGTGGTATTTCATTCTGTTTTTAATTTGTATTTCTCTGATGACTAATGATATTGAACAATGCTTATTTGTTATTCTATCTCTTCTTTTGTGAAGTATCTGTTCATATTTTTGCCCATGTCTTATTCAGTTATCTTTTAAAGTAAATTTTTTTTAAACTTTGATGAAGTCTAATTTATCAATTTTTAATTTTATGGATTATGCTAAAACTTTTTGCCTAGTTCAGATAACACAGAATTTCTTCTAAAGTTTTATAGATTTAGGTTTTACATTTCATTTCACATTTTGTCTATGATTAAGCTTAGAATTGTTTGAGGAAGGCACAATAATACCTCTGCCTTGTGTATGAGAATGATTCATGCAATCACAAAGCAGAGGGGAAGTTATGTTATTAATTAGTGGTATTGTTTCACAAGCTTTGAAATAGTTTTGAAACTGTTTCTCCATGTTAGCAGCAAAAACATTTAGAACATAAAAATTCTCATCAAGTGGGAAGGAACCCACATAGCTGGTGAATATTGAAACCATGTTTGAACTGGTACACTTCAGGATCTATGCAGGGTAGAGATTCTTGACCCTAGGTATGTAGACCTTTAGATTTTATGTTAATGCCCATCTTTTCGGGGACAATGTTTATAGCTTTTGTCTGATTCTAGTGGCACTTGGACCTCCAAGGTTCAAGATCACTGGTTTAGGATGAACACATTTCAGAACGCAGGGGACTATAATACACTTGGTCATTAAAAGTAAAGAAGCAGCTGTTTTCTGACAGCATTCTCTTCTTCTCAACCGATTTTTTCCAAGATCTATTTTCTCCTTAACACCCAGAGGCACTTAGTGTTTAGCCGCTCTTCATATAAAATATCTTGCAAAGGAGATGAAGGCTTGAGATCAGGCAAAAACAATTAATTGTAAGATCATGGTTAATAGAACGGAAGTTGGGCAGAGAATGAGAAGTGAGGGATTGACATATCTCAAAATGTCTCTATTGCAACTTAGTTTGAAAAACTGCAGTCAGTCTTCTCATTTCTTTGAAGATTTAAAGTGCTTTAGTTCTCTGATTGTTTTTAAGGGTCAACACTCTTGTGATAGGGAAGAAGAGTGAGTTTTTAAAAAGTGTTCTATGTTTGATTGAAAGGCTTGTCAGAGTATATGATACTATTAAGGTGGTGCTTTTAATCTTGAAATGAATACCAAACGTGGTTGACTTTTAAGAAAAATTGATGTGAAATGATTAAAAAATTCTCTCTCTCTCTCTCTCTCTCTCACACACACACACACACACACACACACACACACACAAACACGAGAAATCTCTTGTAACTTCACTGGCAGTTCATGAATCTCTTGCATTTTATTTCTAAATCTCCGTGCTTTTCTAGGCTATTAAAATGTCCTGAACGTAAGGTTGCACTAATAACATTATGATATGACTGCATCTCTTATGTTTTTCTTTCTTTAAACTACTATTGTAAGCCCAAGTGAGAGAACAGGGCCTAATTCTATGTCTGTGCCTCTATGATGTTGATGCTAGTTTTTATAATAAACAATCCACCCACATAGACAGCAGTGGCTTTGAAAAATCCCTAATTATAATAAATTTCAAGGTTAAGCTATTTTTATTCATGCCTGAAAACAATTACCAATTCTTTAGGCTTTTAAAATAATAAGAATATGGTAAGCATATTTCAAAACCAGGAAGGCAGAAATTTGTATTTCTGAGAGCCAAAAAATTAGTCTTGCAATACTCTGGAATGTCATTGGTAATTAATTATAGGTGATGTATATTATATTAAATCTCAAAGATTTTAGCAGGAGGAGGGAAAAAGTGGGCCTTTTGCATTTCATTTCTGATACAATCCCTGTCACTCTCAGAGGGAATTAAAGTTTAATAAAAAGGAATAACAGTGGGATATAATCTAAAAATATTAATTAATAACTCCAGCTTCAGCAGAGTGAGATTCTGTAATAAATGGTAGACTGTCAGTTGCTAAATCATGAAATATTGCAGAGAGGGAAAAGGCAACATACTCTTTCACAAGATGGTTCTTTATATTAAAACTGTTAGTGGCAAGGAAATTCTGTACTTGTTAATCATTTGTGTTTTTACATCGATGTTTGTAATTACAATTAAACAGATGGTTCCTAAAAAGATAGTGTGTTCTTAGCAATTAAAACCATGGCAAGCAGCTTTTCCTCTTCCCCAACATACAATTAAACTGAATAGACTCACAGACCCTGTGGGTTCTTCAGAGGAAGTTTCTGTGCAGATTCAAGTAGATTAGTACTCTGTTCCCCATCCCTGTCATCTTGACCCCTGCGAACTGGGAGCCTTGCAGCTGGCAGAGGACTTCCAAACACAGGTTTTAGGAAGTAGTTACCCCTTCTCTGTTTTCTCCCCAAGTCCTGTTCTTTCTATAGGGGGATTAATAGAATACTTTTTTAAAAAAAATATGACGTTTGGGACAGTCTTTAACCATTGGATGTGTTGTATCTAATATGACTTTCTAAATTTGGGAGCTCAGCTAGCCCATGAAATTCCTTAAGGACACAGGTAAATTAATATATATGTATTTTTAATTCTTAAGACAACCAGTGTTGAGATGTTTGCTAGTAAAACGTTCTTTCATTTCAGAGTTTTTGTCTGAAAAATACAGAATTTACTTTGGGCTTTACGGAAACCAAATTCTCACCTTATTTACAATTCCAATTACATCAAATTAAGTTCAGAAGATTTTTCGACAAGGATGTAGCACCCCATAAAATAGTTTAACAGCTGATATATGACTTTGTGTCCAGTTGTGCCTCCCTTGAACCAGACCCTGGCAGTGTTAATGGGTCTCACCCAGAGAAGTAGAGTTGGAGCCCGTGGTGGTCTGTTCACAGATGAAACCTTGGAAATAAGTGTTTTGTTTACATGAACATAAATAGGCCAAAGTACACTTTCAATGATTTTTAGGTACAGGCTTTTGTGCCCACAAGTAAGCAGTTATTTGCTGGTGTAATTAACCATCTGCACCTTATTATGAGAGTGCAGCTGGCTAATTATGCCCAGCGCCATAGGGCAGGTTAAACTGCTCATCTGCATAAGAAGTGGATTTTGCAGCAAGGACATTGACCTTTACAAATGAATCCCTAAATTTAATCAGTTTGAGGTCACTACAGATTTTTTTTTTTTCCAGAAGTGAAATTTATATACAAGCAATGGTATTTCTATTTGTAAAGTAATTGATACAGCACCATGGCTCAGACTTACATTATTATGAGTCAGGGACAAATGAGATCCCTGATGAGTTCAAATTATTTGGGTTCCTCAATTTGGAAAATGGTACATCAATATGGATGTCCACGGACTCATGAATTTATGTGAACAACAACTTAGAACATCACTGAGAATCCAAATAGGGTACAATTGTGTATTAACCATTTCAAAACCATTTTCAGCAATAGTTTTACATTATTCTAGTGACTTATTAGATAGCTTGTTTGAGAAAATAGCAGAATACTGAAGAGTAGAATCTTAAATTTCAGTGTAGTCATTGCTAACTAAGTGTGAAGGAGGTCTACGAGGGTGGATCTTCCCATATTTGTCTAAAATTATCTTTAATTCACCCTACCTCTTGAAAGATATTTTTGCTGGTTATAGAATTAAAAGACAGCAATTGTTTTTTTTCCAGCACATTTGAATGCATTATTCCACCATCTCCTGGTTTCCATTATATTGAGAAATTAGCTCTCAATTTAATCATGGCTCCTTTTAAGATTTTTTTAATCTTTTAATCATTTTTATTTTCTTTGTTTTTTTCAGCCTCTCTAGGATGAATCTAAGAATGGATTTACCTGCCATCTATTTTTTGGGCTTAAATCTCTATGTGGTCCTTTTCAACATTTTAGTAAGATTTTCAGCTATTATTTTTTAGGTATTGCTTCTGACTCATCTCTCTTCTCTCACTCAAGGCTCTAACGATGTCAGGTCTCTGTCTTCCATGTCTCTTAACTTCACCTGTGTGTGTTTTCTGTTTCCTTTGTCATCTCATGGACTGAGCTGCATAAGTATTCTGACTTATGTTCTAGTTTAGTTATATTAGGTTTGGCTGTTTAAATATACTTTCTACTTGCCCAAGAAATTAAAAAAAAATTTTTTTTTAATTTATTGATATAAGAGAGAGAGAGGAATATCAATCTGTTCCTATATGTGCCCTGACTGAGGATCGAACCAGCAACCTCTGCATTTCAGGACGATGCTCTAGTCAACTGAACTATCCAGCTAAGGCCCAAGAAATATCTAAATTGAGTTACTGTATCTTTCATTGCTGTATTTTCTATTTGGATCTTTTCAAAATCTCCTCTACAGCTCCCCCGACAATATTTTGTTTAAAATTTTTTTCAAACCTAAAGAAAGCTTGAATTATAGTACCTAAATACCCTTTACTCAGAGTCATCAACTGATGTTCTGTCACATTTTTGCTTTATTTTTTCCTCCATTTTTTTTCTTGAAGCTTTTGAAAGTAAGCTTATGACTCAAAGAAGGGAGATATCATGACACTGCTCCTTTACATACATTAGCAGGTGTTTCCTAAGAATAAGAACATTTCTTTTTTTTTTTTTTTTTTTTTTTTTGTATTTTTCTGAAGTTGGAAACGGGAGGCAGTGAGACAGACTCCCGCATGCGCCCAACCGGGATCCACCCGGCATGCCCACCAGGGGGCGATGCTCTGCCCATCTGGGGCTTTGCTCTGTTGCAACCAGAGCCATTCTAGCGCCTAAGGCAGAGGCCATAGAGCCATCCTCAGCGCCTGGGCCAACTTTGCTCCAATGGAGCCTCGGCTGCGGGAGGGGAAGAGAGAGACAGAGAGGAAGGAGAGGGGGAGGGGTGGAGAAGCAAATGGGCTTCTCCTGTGTGCCCTGGCCAGGAATTGAACCTGGGACTCCTGCAAGCCAGGCACGCCTGCACGCTCTACCACTGAGCCAATCGGCCAGGGCTGAACATTTCTTAACATAACCAAATACTATTATTGCAGTTTAAATTTTCAAGTTGATACAGTATGATTTAAGGTGGACTCCATATTCCTATTTCCTCAGTTTTTCAATAATGTCACTTATAGAGATTTTGAAGTGTTTTATAAACCCAGCATCTAGTCGAGGATCACATGCTGCATTGTTAAACTTTTTAGTCTTTTGTGTAGAACAGTTAGTTCCCTTGACATTTTAGGGATTTTGTTCATTTTTATTTTTTAGGACATTGAAGTTTTTGGAGTCCAATTATTTTACAGAATTGCTGCATCATTTTTAAATTAAATATATTGGAGTGACATTGTTAATATCATTACATTGGTTTCAAGTATACGGTTCTAAGATTTTGTATATTGCTTGTATGCCCAACACCCAAAGCCAAATCTTCTGTCACTTTCTTAACCCCCTGTACCCTTTACTACTACTCTACCCCCCTTTCCTCTGGTATCTACCGTGCTGTTGTCTGTGTCTATGAGTTTTTGTTTGTTTTTCTTTCACTTTTTTTAGTTCATTTCTTTTTTTTAAATAATTTATTGTGTTTACATAGATTCTAGTGTCCCCTGAATACATCCTCCCCTCCCCCGTGTTCCCCAGGACATCTCCCTCTGTCCCCGTCCCTGTAATGCCCTCCCCCCTTCCCTCCAGATTTGCTTTTCTGCTCTCATCCCATCTTATCAGCCTATCATCCCCTTTTCCTCTGTCCACTTTCCTTCTGGATCCTTTGATCGCGCCTCTGTCTCTATTCCGCTCCTCAGTTCATATTGTTGGTCGATTCCTCAGATGAGTGAGGTCATATATTTTTCTTTCTCTGCTTGGCTTATTTCACTTAACATAATATCTAGTTTCCAGGTCCATCCATGTTGTCGCAAAAAATAGTATTTCCTTCTTTTTCATGGCCCCATAGTATTCCATTGTGTATAAGTACCACTGCTTTTTAATCCACTCGTCCACTGACGGACACTTGGGCTGTTTCCAGATCTTGGCTATTGTAAACAATGCTGCCATAAACATGGGGGTGCATTTCTCCTTTTGATTCATTGATGTGGTGTTCTTGGGATATATTCCCAAAAGTGGGATGGCTGGGTCAAAAGGCAGTTCAAATTTAAATTTTTTGAGGAATCTCCATACTGTTTTCCACAATGGCTGCACCAGTCTGCATTCCCACCAGCAGTGCAGGAGGGTTCCCTTTTTTCCACATCCTCACCAGCACTTATTCTGTGTTGTTTTGTTGATGAGCGCCATTCTGACTGGTGTGAGGTGATATCTCATTGTGGTTTTAATTTGTATTTCTCTAATGATTAGTGATGTTGACCAGTTTTTCATATGCCTATTGGCCATCTGTGTGTCCTCTTTTGAGAAGTGTCTATTCATTTCTTTTGCCCATTTTTTGATTGGACTGTTTATCTTCCTGGTGTTGAGTTTAACAAGTTCTTTATAAATTTTGGTTATTAACCCCTTATCAGACGTATCGTCGAATATGTTCTCCCATTGTGTGGTTTGCCTTTTTATTTTGTTCATATTGTCTTTAGCTGTGCAAAAGCTTTTTAGTTTGATGTAGTCCCATTTGTTTATCCTGTCCTTTATTTCCTTTGCGCGTGGAGAAAAATCAGCAAATATATTGCTGCGAGTGATGTCGGAGAGCTTATTGCCTATGTTTTCCTCTAGGATGCTTATGGTTTTATGACTTACATTTAAGTCTTATATCCATTTTGAGTTTATTTTTGTGAATGGTGTAAGTTGGTGGTCTAGTTTTATTTTTTTGCAGGTAGCTGTCCAATTTTCCCAACACTATTTGTTAGACTGTCTTTACTCCATTGTATGCTATTACCACCCTTGTCAAATATCAATTGTTCATAAGTTGCGGGTTTATTTTTAGGTTCTTTGTTCTGTTCCATTGATCTATATGCCTGTTGTTATGCCAATACCAAGCTGTTTTGAGTACAATGGCCTTGTAGTATAACTTGACATCCAGAAGTGTGATACCACCCACTTTATTCTTCTTTTTCAAGATTGCTGAGGCTATTCGTGTTCTTTTTTGGTTCCATATGAATTTTTGGAATATTTGTTCTATATCTTTGAAGTATGTCCTTGGTATTTTAATAGGAATTGCATTGAATTTATAAATTGCTTTGGGTAATATGGACATTTTAATGATGTTTATTCTTCCTAGCCATGAACACGGTATATGCTTCCACTTCTTTGTATCTTCCTTGATTTCTTTTATCAATGTTTTATAATTTTCTGAGTACAAGTCTTTAACCTCTTTGGTTAAATTTACTCCTAGGTATTTTATTTATTTTTTCTTGCAATAGTGAAGGGGATTGTTTTCTTTTCTTTTTTTTTTACAGAGGCAGAGCTAGACAGGGACAGACAGACAGGAACGGAGAGAGATGAGAAGCATCAATCATTAGTTTCTCGTTGCGCATTGCGACTTCTTAGTTGTTCATTGATTGCTTTCTCATATGTGCCTTGACCGGGGGCCTTCCGCAGACCGAGTAACCCCTTGCTGGAGCCAGCGACCTTGGGTTCAAGCCAGTGAGCTTTTTGCTCAAACCAGATGAGCCCGCACTCAAGCTGGCGACCTTGGGGTCTCGAACCTGGGTCCTTCCGCATCCCAGTTCGACGCTGTATCTACTGCGCCACCGCCTGGTCAGGCGGGATTGTTTTCTTAATTTCTCTTTTAGACAGATCATTGTTGGTGTGTAAAAATGCCTCTGATTTCTGAGTGTTAATTTTATATCCTGCCTCCTTGCTGAGTTCATTTATCAGGTCCAGTAGTTTTTTGACTGCGACTTTAGGGTTTTCTATATACAGTGTCATATCATCAGCAAATAATGATAGTTTTACTTCTTCTTTCTCAATTTGGATGCCTTTTATTTCTTCTTCTTGTCTAATTGCTGTGGGTAGGACTTCCAAAACTATGTTGAATAAGAGTGGTGAAAGGGGGCACCCCTGCCTTGTTTCTGATCTTAAAGAGATTGCTTTTAACTTTTGCGCATGAGTATGATGTTGGCTGTGGGCCTGTCATAGATGGCCTTTTTCATGTTGAGGTATGTTCTCTGTATTCCCACTTTGCTGAGAGTTTTGATCATAAATAGGTGCTGGATTTAATCAAATGCTTTTTCTGCATCTATTGATATTATCATGTGTTTTTTGTTCTTTTGTTTATGTGATGAATCACTTTGATTGATTTGCGGATATTGTACCAGCCTTGCCTCCCCAAAATAAATCCCACTTGATCATGATGTATGATTTTTTTCATGTATTGCTGGATCCGGTTTGCTAATATTTTGTTGAGAATTTTAACATCTAAATTCATCAGGGATATTGGCCTATAGTTTTCTTTCTTTGTGTTATCTTTGCCCGGTTTTAGAGTCAGAATTAGGTTCACCTCATAAAAGGAGCTTGGAAGTTTTTCTTCCTCTTGAATTTTTTGAAATAGCTTGAGAAGAATAGGAGTTAGTTCTTCTTTGAATGTTTGGTAGAATTTGCCTGTGAAGCCATCTGGCCCAGGGCTTTTGTTTGTTGGGAGTTTTTTGATAACTGTCGATCTCATTTGTTATAATCGGTCTGTTTAGGTTTTCTGATTCTTCCAGATTGATTTTTGAAAGATTATATTTTTTAATGAATTTTTCCATTTCACCTAGGTTGTCTAATTTTTTGGCATACAGTTCTTCATAGTATTTTCTTAACAGTTTTTTTGTATTTCTGCTGTGTCCGTAGTTACTTCTTCACCCTCATATCTAATTTTATTTATTTGATTTCTTTCTCTTTTTTTCTTGGTGAATCTGGCTAAAGGTTCATGATCTTGTTTAACTTTTCAAAGAACCAGCTCCTGGTTTCATTGATCCTCTATATTATTTTTTTAGTCTCTATGTCATTTATTTCTGCTCTGATCTTTATTATTTCCTTTCTTCTACTTCCTCTAGGCTTTACTTGCTGTTCCTTTTTTAGTTCTTTTAGTTGCAGGATTAAGTTGTTTATTTGAGCTTTTTCTAGCTTCTTAAGGTATGCCTGTAGTGCTATGAACTTCCCTCTCATTACTGCTTTTGCTGTGTCCCACAGATTTTGAGTTGTTATATGCTCATTTTCATTTGTTTCAAGAAAACTTTATTTCTTCCTCAATCTCATTGTTGACCCAGTCGTTGTTTAATAACATGCTATTTAGTTTCCAAGTGTTTGAGTGTTTTTCAGTTTTTGTATTATAGTTGATTTCTAGTTTCATGCCATTGTGGTCAGAGAAGATGCTTGATATGGTTTCAGTCTTCTTAAATTTGTTGAGACTTGTTTTATGCCCTAATATGTAGTTTATCATAGAGAATGTACCATGCACACTTGAGAATAATGTATATTCTGCTGCTTTAGGGGGGAAGGTTTTGAAGATATCTATTAAATCCAGTTGATCTAGTGTGTCCCTTAATTCTGCTGTTTCTTTGTTAATTTTCTTTCTTGAGGATCTATCCATTGATTTTAGTGGGGTATTGAAATACCCCTACTATTATAGTATTGCTGTTGATCCTTCCCTTTATGTTCATCAAAATCTGCTATATATATTTATGTGCTGCTATATTAGGTGCATAGATATTTATAATGGTTATCTGTTCCTGTTGGATTGCTCTTTTTATCATTATGTAGTGACCTTCTTTATTTCTTACTGTAGTCTTTGTTTTAAAGTCTATTTTGTCAGATATAAGTATTGCTACCCCAGCTTGTTTTTTCATTTCCATTTGCATGAAATCTATTTTTCCATATTTTTACTTTCGGTCTATGTGTATCTTTTGTTTTGAGTTGAGTTTCCTGTAGACAGCATATGTATGGGTCCTGTTTTTTTATCCATTCAGCTACCCTATGTCTTTTGATTGGAGCATTTAATTCATTTACATTTAAGGTTATTATTGATATGTAGTTGTTTATTGCCATTTTTTCTTTAAATCTATATTCCTTTATATATATAATATATATATAATATATATTATATTATATTACTATATATATATATTTTTCCCCCCCTCACTTTGTTCTGTCTACAGCAGGCCCCTTAACATTTCTTGCAGCATTTGTTTGGTTGTGATGAATTCATTGAGTTTTTTTGTTTTGTCTGGGGAGCTTTTTATTTCTCCATCAATTTTAAACAATAGTCTTGCTGGATAAAGAAGTCTTGGTTGTAGGTTCTTGTTCTGCATTACTTTGAATATTTTTTGCCAATCCCTTCTGGCCTCAAGTGTTTCTGTTGAGAAGTCAGATGTCATCCTTATGGGGGCTCCTTTGTAGGCAATTGACTGTTTTTCTCTTACAGCTTTTGATATTCTTTGTTTATCTCTTAGCTTTGGTATTTTGATTATGATATGTCTTGGAGTGGGTCTCTTTGAGTTTTTTTTTTAATGGGGTTCTCTCTGCTTCTTGAACTTATGTGACTCTTTCCTGCATCAGTTTAGGGAAATTTGCAGCCATAATTTCTTTTTATTTTTTTATTTTTTATTTTTTATTTTTTTACAGAGACAGAGAGAGAGTCAGAGAGAAGGATAGACAGACAGGAACAGAGAGATGAGGAGCATCAATCATCAGTTTTTCGTTGAGACACCTTAGTTGTTCACTGATTGTTTTCTCATATGTGCCTTGACCATGGGCCTTCAGCAGACCAAGTAACCCCTTGCTTGAGCCAGCGACCTTGGGTACAAGCTGGTGAGCTTTTGCTCAAACCAGATGAGCCCACGCTCAAGCTGGTGATCTCGGGGTCTCAAACCTGGGTCCTCGGCATCCCAGACCGACGCTCTATCCACTGTGCCACTGCCTGGTCAGGCCATAATTTCTTCAAAGAGCTTCTCTAGTCCTTGTTCTTTCTCTTCTTCAGGAACCTTTATTATGTGGATATTGTTTCTCTTCATGTTGTCACAGAGCTCTCTTAGAGTTTCCTCAGACTTTTTGATCCTCTTTTCTTTTTGCTTTTCTGCTTCTATGTTTTCACTTATCTTGTTCTCTCAGTTACTGATTTGATCCTCTGCTTCATCCAGTGTGCTTTTAATTCCTTCTAGTATAGTCTTCATTTCTGATATTGTGTTTGTCATTTCTGTCTGGTTCTTCTTTATGGTTTCCATATCCTTTTTGATGCTTACAATTTCTTTATTGAGGTGTTCATTAAGTCCATCCATTGTAGCTTTGAGATCCTTAAGCATCCTAACAATCATTATTTTATACTCTGCATCTGGTAATTTGATTATTTTTTATTCATCCAGGATTTTTTCTGAAGACTTATCTTGTTGGAGCAGATGACTTATGCTTCTCCGCCTACCCATTATTCTCTGTATGACTTATAGGGTTCTTCTAGTTGTGATCTCCTTACTTAGTAGAGCCACTTTGAAGTCTTGATTTGTTTGTTTTCTTCTCAGTTTTCTTAACTTGGTGGTAATTTTGTTTACTGATCTCAACAGGGGACTTATTTGTAACTGTATACAGGAATGGGGTGGGTGTAACCTGAGACTCTGAAGTCTTTTTTTTTTTTTTGTATTTTTCTGAAGTTGGAAATGGGGAGGCAGTCAGACAGACTCCCGCATGCGCCTGACCAGGATCCACCCAGCACGCCCACCAGGGGGCGATGCTCTGTCCATCCAGGGTGTCGCTTTGTCTCGACCAGAGCCACTCTAGCACCTGGGGCAGAGGCCAAGGAGCCATCCCCAGCGCCCGGGCCATCTTTTGCTCCAATGGAGCCTCAGCTGCGGGAGGGGAAGAGAGAGACAGAGAGGAAGGAGAAGGGGAGGGGTGGAGAAGCAGATGGGCGCCTCTCCTGTGTGCCCTGGCCGGGAATCGAACCTGGGACTTTTGCACGCCAGGCCAACGCTCTACCACTTAGCCAACCAGCCAGGGCCAGACTCTGAAGTCTTGATCTGCCAGCTTCTCTCAGGGGACAGTGTGCTTTCTCCACTTCAGTAGGGGGAAGTGTATCTCAGATTTCCATAGAGACCTGAGTTACTGCTCCTCCTCCCCACTTCCTATTTTCAGCTGTGTCTTGTTGCGCTGATTGGAGCTGGAGAGCTTTCTGGAGGTGTATCACCCATAACCACTTTAGGTTTGTGCTGTGTGGAGGGATCAACATCTCCCCCAGCTATGGCTGCCTCCGCACTGGATGAGTCAGCTTCTCAGGTCATCTTATGCATTCCTCTGCCCCTGACTGTCTGTCTCTCTCTCCCCACTTTCCTTTTGGAAGACAAGCCAGCCCTCTCAGCACACCTCATTCCCAGGTCCCCAGGCAAGTGGCTGTGAGTGATATTTTCTGCTCTTCTCCTTGTAATGAGAGCCCTTCTGGGTCTCAGCCTCACCCCCCCTTCACTCCTGGAAGCAAGAGAGCTCCCACTGTGCCCCACACTCCCTACTAGGCTCGGTGTGTCTTCTTCTTTGCTCCTTGGTTTTTGAGACCTGTTCTTGTAGTCCGAAGTAAGTTTTTCATGCTGATTGTTCCTAAATTAATTTGTAATCCAGTTTGGTGGTGTGAGCCAGGAGTCTATGCATCTGCCTACTCCACTGCCATCTTGGTATCCTCTGTTTGTTTCTTTTACAGTATTTGTTCATTTTTTTGCTTTCAGTTTTATATCCCACATATGAGTGAAATAATATTGTTCTTGGCTTTTTCTGTCTGATTTATTTTGCTTAGCATGATATTTTCAAGATCCATCCATGTTGTTGCAAATGACAGTGTTTTGTCTTTTCATATAACTGAGTCATATTCCATTGTATGAGCGTACCATATCTTTATCTAATCATCATCTATAGAAAAATTTGAAAATATCTATCTTTTTTTCATAGATTCCTGTGACTTGAAATATTGTGTTTGTATTTTAGTACTTTAATCATACATAGTACACATAGTTGTTTTGTAGTCTGAATTTAATTTCACCTATATGAAGACTTTGATTGTCTTTCTGCTATCTGCTAATTTTGTTCATGATGTCTTGCCTTCTTGTGTGTCTGGTGAGATGATGTCTTCCTCTGTAGGAGATTTGCATTTGCTTCTGCCAGGCAACTCAGAATTTGTTAGTCTGGGACTACCCAAGCTCATGGTTTGAAGCTCTCTAGGTGATTTAAGCAGTACGTATTTGGGCTGCAAATTTGAGTCAGAAGTGGCCCCAGCTTTGGGGTGTTTCCCCTTTCTTTTTCTTTTTATTCTCTTTTTCTGCTTAGCACCATAAGTTTAACTATGGCTTTCTGGGGATGCTGATGCAGTAATCAGTTTTAATCTTGTGTCCCAACCTTAAGTGAAGCGGTCTCTCATTGTACTTCTCATTTTGAATTTATCATTGACTTCTATCATTGCCCACCAAGGCTACCACAACCAAAGCTCAAAGTTTTTTTGGATTAGCAAATGTACTGCTCACAAAAATTGGGGGATATTTTATAGCTTCATATTCATTTTTAAATTATCCCCTAATTTTTGTGAGCAGTACTTGAAGTGGCTATGGCTTTCTAGTGCTTTGCTTACTTCTCTGGCATTTCACTTTCTTTAGATTTTGGTCTAGTTATTGTTTGTTATCCTGACAGCTCTTTAATACTTTTAAGGAGATAAAATTTTATTTTTGGTTGAGAAAATTTTTCATCTAGAGCTCTTCATTGTGTCCTCATGAATGGTTGGCTCAGCTGTTACCTGACATTACTAGAAATGGAAGTCCTCTTTCATTTTAGGAAAAATTTTATTGTTGTTATAATTAGTGATATAACATGGATACAGATATTTTTTATACTTTTAATGGGACTCGATCTGGCCATGCCATATGAAAGCAATGCACTAAGAATTTCCCAGTCAATATTTATGTGTGATAACTGAAAGAAGAAAAAATGGCCCTGTTACATGCCAGACAACTCAAGTATAATGGTGTAGTACATAACCAATCTCTATAATTTGTTTTCATTATTGAATTCTGTTATGACAGCCATCCAATATGAATTACATTTGACACTTTAATAAAAGGCAGACAGGCAGCATTTAACAAGTAGCTGCTGGTGAGAATGTATGAGACAGTGATCAGTGTTGAAAGCACTCAGCTAAGCAGGGTCAAGCTAGCTTGCTGTTCACCTGCTTCTGGGAATTGCCACATCCCTAATGGCCGGTGGAGATTGATGAAAGCTCTGGTCCCTTTCTCCAAGAATGTCAATTGGAGTCATGGGAGGGTCAGTCAATGAGCACATCCACATTTGCCCTTATTTGTATGGATGTCTTTATTCAAGGGATTCCAAACATTTTCTGTGAAAGGAAACCTGATTCCCAGGCATTGTTTTTGTCAGAAGGATCTTCTTAACAACCAAGATAACTTTTAAATAATGTTTGCAGACAGTGCTTAAGTTGTTAATAATTGGGGGGAAAATGCATGTTAAAATCATCGGTTTTCTGCCCTGGCCGGTTGGCTCAGCGGTTGAGCGTCGGCCTAGCGTGCGGAGGACCCGGGTTCGATTCCCGGCCAGGGCACACAGGAGAAGCTCACATTTGCTTCTCCACCCCTCCGCCGCGCCTTCCTCTCTGTCTTTCTCTTCCCCTCCCGCAGCCAAGGCTCCATTGGAGCAAAGATGGCCCGGGCGCTGGGGATGGCTCTGTGGCCTCTGCCCCAGGCGCTAGAGTGGCTCTGGTCGCAACATGGCGACGCCCAGGATGGGCAGAGCATCGCCCCCTGGTGGGCAGAGCCTCGCCCCTGGTGGGCGTGCCGGGTGAATCCCGGTCGGGCGCATGCGGGAGTCTGTCTGACTGTCTCTCCCTGTTTCCAGCTTCAGAAAAATGAAAAAAAAAAAAAAAAAAATCATCGGTTTTCTGTAAAGGGGTTTCTCTATAAACCTCTGTAGATTTTCATCTTCAAAATCTGAAAATAAAGTATTTCCAGTTCTTTCTTTTAGACTCACACACTCTGGATGATTCCGAATGTTTGGATCCATGTGAGCTTCTGCAGAGACCTTGCTATATGCTAGTTATATTCAAATGTGGACTTGCCAAGAGCAGAATAATTTGTACATTGAATTATCCATCCTGGGTCACCTAATCCAAATAGCCAATAAGTTTTGTGATTTCCAGATTTTTAGGCATCTTGATGTTACACTTGATGGTACAAATGAATTAGTTTATACATCATATATAAGATGTATAAACATATTCTTTCCTGTTATAATAGAAGTGAGGCATTTTCAATTTGCTTTGGAAATAGCAACTCACTCCATGGCACTGTAGTAATTTGCAGATCTTCCTAGTAAACTCCTGGAGTAAAATTTAGGTAAATGTATGATTTCTATAATAAATATAGTAACTATCATTAGAGAGTTCTAGATTTTTTTTTTTTTTTCATTTTTCTGAAGCTGGAAATGGGGAGAGACAGACAGACTCCTGCATGTGCCCGACCCGGATCCATCCAGCACGCCCACCAGGGGGCAATGCTCTGCCCATCTGGGGCGTCACTCTGTCGCAATCAGAGCCATTTTAGCGCCTGAGGCAGAGGCCATGGAGCCATCCTCAGTGCCCGGGCCATCTTTGTTCCAATGGAGCCTTGGCTGTGGGAGGGGAAGAGAGAGACAGAGAGGAAGGAGGGGGGCGGGGTGGAGAAGCAAATGGCACTTCTCCTATGTGCCCTGGCCGGGAATCGAACCCGGGTCCCCTGCACGCCAGGCCGATGCTCTACCACTGAGCCAACCGGCCAGGGCCTAGAGAGTTCTAGATTTCAAGTGACAGAAACTTACTTCAAACTTCAGTACAGCTTAATTGAAACAGGGATGGCATTAGTCTATTTAGTTAGATCATTAAGATGGCTCATAGAATCAAATGATGAGCCGTAGATAGCAGAGTCTCAAAAGTTCAGAATTGCTTTCAATACCACTCTGATTCACTTATATTAGTCTTTTTTCCCTCCTATCATCCATCCATCCTGCTCACATTTTTGCTTGCATCTCCTTGGCTTTGTTCTGCAGAAAGCCTTCTCCATGTCATGAAGAAGATGGCTGCCAGTAGCTTTAAATTCATTTCAGCCCAGCAAGTCCAAAGGAAAAACTTCTCTTTCCTAAAGTCTAGCTGTCATTTGTGGGAAGAGTTCTGATTGGCATTATTAGGGTCATAAGCTCCCACCCAAGACCAATCAGAGCATAAGAGAATACGATACTCTGATTGGCCAGATCTGCCCAGTGGTGATTCAGATAATAAGAACAAGTTCTCTGCCCTAATGACCATTATAAGTATAAAAAGACAATATACTGAAAGGTAGTTTATTATTTTATGTGTTTACTTAAATAAGAACAATAAAAGAGGTACAAAAAACCATATGATAAAGAGTATTAAATATTAATGAAAAATATTAAATAATACCTGACAAAAAACAATGAAACTGTTATTTAAGATATTTCCATATTGCTTCTTTTTTTTTTTTTTGTGGTAGAGACAGAGAGAGTCAGAGGGAGGGACAGAGAGGGACAGACAGACAGGAAGGGAAAGAGAGATAAGAAACATCAATTCTTTGTTGCTGTTCCTTAGATGTTCATTGATTGATTTCTCATATGTGTCTTGACTGGGGGGGCTACAGTAGACTGAGTGACCCCTTGCTTGAGCCAGCAACCTTGGGCTCAAGCTGGTGAGCCTTGCTCAAACCTAATGAGCCCACGCTCAAGCTGGCAACCTTGGAGTCTCAAACCTGAGTCCTCCGCATCCCAGTCCAACACTCTATCCACTGTGCCACCGCCTGGTCAGGCTCCATATTGCTTCTTGATTGTCATCTTCACTTGCAAATTTTTCACCTATGGATGGAATAAAATAGACGCTTAGAATACGCAGATGAATGTCAAAAAAGAGTAAGGAATATAAATTTGTGATTTCCACATTGGGTGGCTGCCCGGGTACTTACCTTAGAACCCTGATTACAAGTGCTATTTTAAGAACCAGTTCACCAAACTCAACAAAAAATTAGGTATCCTTTCTGCTGAACTGGTGCAAACCAGGTGAATCCCACTACTGGATCCGCCTACTCCTTCTGGACAGGGCTGTGGGTTCTTACAGGAAGGAGGAGTAATGGGGGCAGGGGGAATTACACTAGGCCACCAAAAGAAGACCTTTACAAGAGTAATGTGTTCCAAAGGGTTAAAAGCTGTTAAAGAGTGTTCTTGAGTGTTATGCATTTTTGAATTCAAGTATGATAAAATAGATTTAAGAAAACTAAACCCATTTACTAAACCCATTATAGGCATATAAGAAGATATTTTCTCATGTCAGAAAATTACACAGATTAGAAGAATTGATGCAGCATCCTAGAGGAAAGTTCAATTGAATTAGGGATTGTTGGGTTAGGAAAATATATTAATATATCCCCAATTTTTCTTTGCTTAGATTTCTTCCACAAAGGAGTCACTAAGAAATGGTAAGCTACAGCTTTAAAAAAGGTTTTTTTTTTTTATATTTTAATTTTTACTAAGCTGAAAAGAGGGAGCCATTATATCTGTTATTGATAGTAAAATATGAATAAGCCCTCATTGATTTGCTGGCTGGATCCAAAATAAGGAATTTTAGTTATCTATGAATGATGATTTTACTATCTTTTTTCATTGCAGCACATTAATAAATAGGCATTTGCTTATGAATTTGTTGCATATAAACTTGCTGCAATGAAATAACATGAATTACTTAACATTTATAAGAAGCTTATAAAATAGATTACCTTGAGTGATGTGTGTGTGTGTGTGTGAATTGAGGCAAATTCTCCAAATGAACATTCATCATGAGTAATAGCTGTAGAAGCAAAGACATTCTCACTGTGTGTTACAGTGAGCCTACTGGTCCTTAGACATTAGTGACAGAGTCAACGGCATATAAATGAGAACTTACTATATTTTAGTAAGGCAAGCATAGATTCAAAATAGCTTGTCTGCCACATTTAAATTAGCATATTTGACAAAGTGCGCAAGACCATCAAAAACTGCTTTTGCAAGTAAAGGCCTGAATGGCTCTCAAGTCATTCATGCTATGTTAATTCATTACAAATAATAGATGGACTGCAATTATTTATAAGGAATTCACTTTGTCAAAAGACTGGCCACAGTATATAGCTCAGATGACACTTGTATCAAGGAACATTAATTGGTTCAAATAACTCAAAATTTCTTGGCTAGATCTAAAGGCTCAAATGATGTAATCAGAACTCAGTCTCTTGGCACTGCATTTTATTTATGTGGCTTCATTCTTAGATAACCTCTCCCCCCATTTGAGCAAGAAGTCTGCCGGCCTCCTCATATCCCATTTCTTAGCAACCTCAATAGGAAGAAAGCATGCTACTTTTTCAGCAGTTCCAATGAAGTCGTAATTAAGCTTCTTTGGCTCTGGTTGGTTGCCTTGGGTCATTTGCCCTGTCCTGAACCAATCACTGTTGCTATGGAAATGTGATAAGCCATTCCTGGATTGGGTATTTTCTAAGGAAAAATGATATTGATCCCAAAAGGGTAAATGGATTCAGAGTAATGAAAAACCAATAAATATCTGACAAATGATATATTTTTAAATGCAGATATCTTTGAGAAGGAAAACATAAATGGTTCGGTGACTTAGCTACCCATCCAATTACTCAACAAATATTTATTGACTCCATGCCAGGCACTATGTTAGGCATGTATATGGGTAATGAGCACAATGGTCAAGGTCTCTGATTTTATAGACCTTGCTCTCTGGCAAACAAGGAAGATAGAAGAATCTACTTACACAGATAACTTAATGTGTGAAATGGGCAGTTGCTATGAGAGCATGTAACAAAGGGACTTGAGGGAGGTCAGGAAGGTCTTTGTAGAGGCAGTGATGTTTCAACTGTGACCTGTAAGATGAGTCTAGTTAGCCTGGGAAATGGGATGGGGTGAAAGGAGAGAGCTCCAGAGGTTTTACCTCTAAATAACCTTGTAGTTTGATCAGGGGAAACAGAGCAGCTTGAGAACTTAGAAAGAAGGGGGGCAGAATATTTCAATGGGGTTAATGGACTTGGAAGGTGGGGATGGGCATTCCAGAGACAGGAACTATGCGTTTTACCATTTTATCTGAGGATATCCGAGGTAGGAGGTCTTATAATCTAGATCCCTATGTAGATCAGGACTCTTTTTTTTTTTTCTTTTTTACAGAGAGAGGGATAGACAGGAATGGAGAGAGATGAGAAGCATCAATCAGGTTTTTTTTTTGTTGCGACACCTTAGTTGTTCATTGATTGCTTTCTCATATGTGCCTTGCCTGTGGACCTTCAGCAGACCGAGTAACCCCCTGCTTAAGCCAGCGACCTTGGGTCCAAGCTGGTGAGCTTTTGCCCAAATCAGATGAGCCAGCGCTCAAGCTGGCAACCTCGGGGTCTCGAACCTGGGTCCTCCACGTCCCAGTCCTATGCTCCGTCCACTGTGCCACCGCCTGGTCAGGCGATCAGGACTCCTTCTGAAAGAAAATTTAGCTAAAGCTCAGAGAGTTTCAATTTCAACATACATCTTCAAAAATGTATTACTTTCTTGGGTTCTTTAAGTGAGAAGGGTCTGGAAAATATGCCCTTGGTTGCTTGGTAGAGAAATTGAAAATGTTTATACTTTTGGTCTTTAAAGTTCTGCACGTAGCTATTCAGTGTTAATAGACTAAGTGTCCCTCTTACTTACCAATATAGTAAATAATTGTATAATTACAAGTAATTGTATTTCCACTTGATACCTTGAGAATCAAGATGTCAAGACAGTATTTCTATCAATCTTGGATTTGGTGGCATGAATAGATTATCCAGGTTAATTTCAAACATCTGAGCAGTGCTATAAGTAGCTCCGGTCACTACTGTATTGTGTTTCATTTTTGTATTTTATTTTCAAATTTTAAAAAATGTTTCTATTGGAAAATTCTTTAGGCATGGATTAGGATTTCTCCTCTTATACCATCTATGTTTGGTAAATGAAGATTTCTGCCTCTGAGATGGTGGACTAGGTAATGCAGGTTCACTCTCCTGCTGAGGGCAACTATACAAACTGGACAGATTATTAACAAATGCCTAATTCAAGGCTCTAGAAGGCTAAAAAGATGGTGAAGAATAATCAGGCCAGGTCTAGAGGCAACAGGAACCTGGAGAAGTGAATCTCAAACTTAGAGCCCCTGAGAGTATATGCAAATTCCAAGGAAGAACCTGAGAGACAGAGTGTTTGTGGACTAACAGGCAACAGGGCCTGTCTGGCAGTAAACCCTTTCTCTTTGGGTTTGGACCTCAAAGAACTGCCTGGGAAGAGTAGGAAAGAACTGGACATCAGCCCATGAAGCTACTTGAAATGAAAAACAAGCTGTAGAGTGGGCCAAGACATTTGCAAAAAGTGACAGAGGGCTTGTGTCCAGAATATTTGAAGGACTTCCACAAATCAATGAGAAAAAGACAATCCCCATAAAAAAAAAGTCAAGGGGCTACTTGAACACTTCAGCAGTTATTTTTTAAAAAGGGGATGTCTAAATGGCCAATAAACATGTGAAAGATACTTAATCTCATGTGTAATCAGGGAAATGGAAATTAATACCATAATAAACTATCATGACACTCACCAGATAGCTAAAATTTAGGTTGCTAATAGCAAGTGTTGACAAAGTAGGGGACAACCAGATCTCTTATGCACTGTAGTGAGAGTATAAATAGGTACAATGACTTTGGAAAACTTTAGCATTATTTACCTTTATTTAAGATATGCTTCCACTATGATTCAGCAATTCTATTTTTAGATACGTATTCTGCTTGTCCTTGGTCATAGAGACATAAGAATGTTCACAGCTGCATTATTCAAAATACTCTAAAATTGGAAACAACCCAAATGTTAACCAATAGTGGATTGGATTAATAAATATTACTATATTCAAACAATTCAACTATCATACTTAAAATGAATCTTACAGCTATATGCAACAAAACAGATACATAAAGTAGAGCAAAAGAAGCCAGAAACAGTTGATTACATGCTGTCTGATTTCATTGTTTTAAATATTAAAAACCAGGCAAAACTATCGTGTTTAGGGATGCATGCTTAGATTATAAAAGAAACTCAAGGAAGGCCCTGACTGGTTAGCTCAGCAGTAGAGCATCATGCTCAGCGTGTGGAAGTCCCAGGTTCGATTACTGGCCAGGGCACACAGGAGAAGCGTCCATCTGCTCATCTGCTTCTCTACCCTTCCCCCTCTCCTTTCTCTCTATCTCTCTCTCTCTCTCTTCCCCTCCCGCAGCCAAGGCTCCATTGGAGCAAAGTTGGCCCAGGCGCTGAGGATGGCTCCATAGCCTCCGCCTCAGGCACTAGAATGGCTCTGGTTGAAACGGAGCAACAGCCCAGATGGGCAGAGCATTGCCCCCTGGCGGGCATGCCAGGTGGATCCCGGTTGGGCGCATGCGGGAGTCGGTCTGACTGCCCCCCCCCCCCCCCGCTTCTAACTTTGGAAACATGCAAAAAAAAAAAAAAAAGAAAGAAACTCAAGGAAATGATTCCTACAAAAGTGAGAAATTTCTACAGAAGTACGGAGAGAAGGCTTAGTGATTGAGAGGGGGTACGAGGGTCTTCCTGGGGTGCTGGAGCTGTTCTCTGGGTGACAGGTGCTACAGCCTGTCACCCACACCCAATGTAAACTATAAGCAAGCAAACATATATATCATATTTACAAACTTATTTGACCAACAGTAAGCAGCCACAAATCTAACTGAATTTTGATTGCATATCTGACCACATTCAGGTTTGGTCACATCTCTAAGTGAAAAACATTGCTTCAATGATTAAGAATGTGATAAATTCTGCTTTTAGCTCAATGAAGTGTAAGCTGTAAGCTGGCAAAGTCATTATAGCCTAAGGCTTAGTTTTAAGACTAAGCTTTTCCCCACACCCTTGACTGTTGCATGATAGGGGGTGGTACACTCTTATGAGGAATCCCATTTATGCCTTAGATAAGTGATTTTGTCTCAGAGACTTCCTTATTTGTATATTGGATTAAAGGTTTTGATTTCTACACTATAAAATGGGGCAGAGGAGCCCATGCAGGAGAAGAGCAGAGAAAGGCTATGTGGAGGAGAAGAGAAGCAGCCAAGATAGTGGAGTGCTGAAAGGGAAGCCATTTGTGCAGTGTTTGTGCAGAGAGAAGGAGATGAGGAACAGAGGTGAATAAGGCTGGTGAGGTAGATACCTTTGATTCTAGGAAACTTGGATAAGTCAGTGGCTTTGGGAGCCCTGAATGGAAAGGGAAGTGTTTTCTCACTGTGTATATTTCTTGCCCGCCGCGTGCAAGTTAGGATTAAAGCTAATGGCCCACCAGTTCTTAGTTCCATTGTTTCATTACCTTCTGTCCGAATCAAATTCAAACCTGCATGGTCCAGGCGGCTGTAGTGGTGGCCATGGCTACTGGCTTTACATTTACTACCATATATGAGTAGCCATATCACTAAGTTTCATCTACACTCCTCAAAAACAATATGATTTTATCTATAATTAAGTAATACAGTGCTTTGCATATAGTAGGTACAGTTCTCCTTTATCTGAGGTTTCATTTTCCATTGTTTTAGTCACCCAAGTCAACCGTGTCTGAAAATGAACTATTATCCTTGTAGTTTTGGTCTATGTCATGAAAACTATATGAATTGGGGCTCACAAATCATAACAAGCACTTTCTGCAGCTGTGGCTCTGTTTCTGTTACTACCTTGCTTCTAAGTGGCCCTGTGGTTGACTGTCTTGACTTGTCCTGTCTGTGTCTTGCCTGGAAGCTTCTACAGTTTAAGCAAGCCTCTATACTGCTCACAAAAATGAAATATACTGCTCACAAAAATTAGGGGATATTATATCACTTCATACTCATTTTGAAACATCCCCTAATTCTGCTCACAAAAATTAAGAGTATATATTATTGCTTCAATTTCATTTGGAAACATCCCCTAATTTTTGTGAGCAGTATAGAAAATCCCAGAAATAATTTGTAAGTTTTAAATTGTGTATTATTCTGAGATCAAGTCTTTCCATATCCCATCAGGACATGACTCATCCCTTCGTCCGGGGTCTCCACGTAGTACACACTCCCTGCCCCTTAGTCGCTTAGCGGCTGTCTGGGCTATCATACTGACTCTAGCAGTATTGTAGTCCTAGTGCCCCAACAACCCTTATTATTTATTTTTTTTGTATTTTTCTGAAGCTGGAAATGGGGAGAGACAGACAGACTCCCGCATGCGCCCGACTGGGATCCACCCGGCACACCCACCAGGGGTGACGCTCTGCCCACCAGGGGGTGATGCTCTGCCCCTCCGGGGCGTTGCTCTGTTGTGACCAGAGCCACTCTAGCGCCTGGGGCAGAGGCCAAGGAGCCATCCCCAGCGCCTGGGCCATCTCTGCTCCAATGGAGCCTTGGCTGCGGGAGGGGAAGAGAGAGACAGAGAGGAAGGAGAGGGGGAGGGGTGGAGAAGCAGATGGGCGCTTCTCCTGTGTGCCATGGCGGGGAATCGAACCCGGGACTCCTGCACGCCAGGCCGACGCTCTACCACTGAGCCAACCGGTCAGGGCCCCAGCAACCCTTATTTTACGTAACAATGGCTCCAAAGTGCAAAAGTAATGATGCTGGCAATTTGGACGTGCCAAAGAGAAGCTTTAAAGCGCTTCCTTCAAGTGAAAAAGGTAACCATGTGTGTATAAGATAGAACATAGTAAATGGAGGGTTTGGTACTGTTTGCAGTTTCAAGACTGGGGGTCTTGGAATGCATCTCCCTCGGAGAAGGGGGGACTACTGTAATCTATCATTGATTAACTTGAAAGATAACATAACTGAATTCCCATGTGAGCAATAACCTACTTTAGAACTATTATCCTTGTAGTTTTGGTCTATGTCATGAAAACGATATGAATTGGGGCTCACAAATCATAACAAGCACTTTCTGCAGCTGTGGCTCTATCTGTTTCTGTTACTACCTTGCTCCTGAGTGGCTCTGCGGTTGACTGTTTTGACTTTTATTCTGTCTGTGTCTTGCCTGGAAGCTTCTACAGTTTAAACAAACCTCTAGCACCTGACATTTTCCTGTGGAGAAGAAGTAAGGTTTTTTGTAATTTGAGGTCTAGGAAAAATCATTGTACATCTTGTAATATTGTGATTTATAATAAGAAATATGTGTTTGGTCTTCAGCTTTCTGGCACAGAGCTCCTAAAACCCTTGACATTTTCTAAGTGTTGAGAGTGATAAAGGTGTTTTTTGTTATGTTAATGAGGCAAGTTTTGGAACTTAAGGTAAGGAGGGGGTCTGGTTACCAGGAGAATCAACCATGTGATTAGAGGGCTGGAACTTTAAGTCCTGGGAGAGTAGAGGGATTGGAGGTTGAATCAGTTGCTAATGGCGGATGATTTTGTTCAACCATGCCTCTATAACAAAGCTTCCATAAAAACCCAGGAGGACGGTGTTGGGAGAGCTTCCATGTAAAGCCAGTAGCCACGGCCACCATCACAGCAGCCTGGCCCATGCAGGTTTGCATTTGATTCAGACAGACAGTAATGAACCAACGGAGCCAAGAGCTGGTGGGCCATTACATTTAATCCTAGCTTGCACCTGGCGGGCAAGTAAAAGCACACACTGGGCTCCAACACCCACTCATTTAGTGCTCACAAAGCTACAGACTTATCCGACTTTCCTAGAATCAAATGTTTCTAACCTCACCACCTGTTTCCCATCTCCTTCTCTCTGCACAAACACTATACAAACTGGTTTCTTCTTCAGCACTCCACCATCTTGGCTGCCTCTCCTTTCCTCCACATGGCCTTTCTCTGCTCTCCCCTCCAATGCTAATCTCAGGAACGGAGAGAGAGCAAGCTCCCAGTCTGCCCCAATTTTATAGTGTAGAAATCAAAACCTTTAATCCAATATACAAATAAGGAAGTCTCTAATACAAAGTCACTTATCTGAGGCATAATGGGATTCCTCATAAGAGTGCACCACCCACACCATGCAATAGTCAAGAGTGTGGGGAAAAGCTTAGTTTTAAAACTAAGCCTGCTTACAGCCTGTCCCCCACACACAATGCAAACTATAAGCGAGCAAACATATATATCAATTTACAAACTTATTTGACCAACATTCCAGGTTGATAAACACGAGATCTGGAAGCTCCAAGCTCCTTCCTACATACCTTGCCTTTTGCATCTCTTCTGCCTGGCTGTTCCTGAGTTATATCCTTTTATAATAAACTGGTAATCCAGTCATTAAAATGTTTTTCTGAGTTCTGTGAACTGCGCTATTGAATTAATTGAGCCTGAGGAGGTAGTCTTGAGAACCTCTGCTTTACACCTGGCCAGAAGTTCAGGTAAAAACCTGGGCTTTTGACTGGCATCGGAAGTGGGAGGATGTGGGTTATGTTATAGGACTGAATTCTTAACCTGTGGAATCTGATGCTTTGTCCGTGTCAATATTGTCAGAATTGAGCTGGACTGTAGGACACCCACTTGATGTCCTGAGAATTACTTGTTGGCGTGGGGATGCACTCCCTCCCCTGCCCCACATTGAACTTAGTGGCTAGAGCAAAATTCATCTTCATTTCCCTTTTCTTCAACACAGGTCCAATAAGAGGATTCTTGCTGAAATTTGTCTTTCTTTTATCTACCTCAAATATGATAAGTCACACATCCTACGGAGACAGATTGTTTTTAGGAAGTATTTCAAGGGGAAGAGAGTGGAGGCCAATGTGAAACCTGTGAAATCTGAAGTAATCCAATTTAAAAGAGAGCAAACAAATAGAAAACCAAGGGGCATAACAGCTTTAGAAACTGGAGAAAACCAGAAGATGAAAGAGGATTAAAAAAATAAAAATTAATCCTTTCTTGCTGAGTGCTTAGAGAACCCCTCAATGACAACAAGTCATGTTGCATTTACTTAAGCATTTTCCCTATTTCTTTCTGTCATATTTTCCTGATTAAATGGTGTTTTGAGGTAAAGAAAATTTTTCTTTTGAGAGAGAGAGACAGGGAGAGACAGGGACAGATAGAGACACAGGAAGGGAGAGAGGAGAGAAGCATCAACCCATAGATGTGTCACTTTAGTTGTTCATTGACTGCCTCCCATATGTGCCTTGACAGGGTCGGGGGAGGGCTCAAGCTGAGTCAGTGACCCCTTGCTCAAGCCAGCGACCTTGGGTTCAGGCCTGCAACTGTGGGATCATGTCTCTGATCTCACTCTCAAACCAGTGACCCCGTGCTCAAGCTGACGAGCCCGTGCTCAAGATGGATGAGCCCACACTCAAGCTCGTGACCTTGGGGTTTTAAACCTGGGGCCTCAGCACCCCATCAGTCAGGCTAGGGTAAAGAAATCTTTACTGCCCTGGCCGGTTGGCTCAGCGGTAGAGCATCGGCCTAGCGTGCGGAGGACCGGGGTTCGATTCCCGGCCAGGGCACACAGGAGAAGCGCCCATTTGCTTCTCCACCCCTCCGCTGCGCCTTCCTCTCTGTCTCTCTCTTCCCCTCCTGCAGCCAAGGCTCCATTGGAGCAAAGATGGCCCGGGCGCTGGGGATGGCTCTGTGGCCTCTGCCCCAGGCGCTAGAGTGGCTTTGGTCGCAACATGGCGACGCCCAGGATGGGCAGAGCATCGCCCCTGGTGGGCGTGCCGGGTGGATCCCGGTCGGGCGCATGCGGGAGTCTGTCTGACTGTCTCTCCCTGTTTCCAGCTTCAGAAAAATGCAAAAAAAAAAAAAAAATGCAAAAAAAAAAAAAAAAAGAAATCTTTACTAACCTCCCAGACCATGATCGTCCCTGCCCTCATTGTAGCAATAGCACAGACTGAAGACAAGTGAACAGCTTCCTATTCTCTTACTTCCAGAAAGCAAGCTTTAACTGAATGGAATTTCTGTCTTTTCGGTTTTTTAAATCAAATTTTCTGCTAATTATAATACTAAAAATAGGTACTGTAAAGTACTTTACAAATGTTATTTCATTTAATTCTCATAATAAGTGAATGCGGTGAATGTGGAAGCTGGCTTTCAAGATGGCTGCTAATGATCCCCACTTTTGGTAGTCACATCCTACGTGGCCTCTCCCTCACTGAATAGGGCTGATTTACGTGACCAATAGATGTTGCATAAATGATAACAAGTTTACAATGTCTTCTGTAACACAGAAGACACATACTATCATTTAAGCAACACCTGGGGGCAGTCACTAAGTCACTGATTTAATGACATACAACATGAGGTTCTGCCTTACCAGTTTTCCATTCGCATCTGGAACCCTTTTGGACTTTGCTCCCTTATGAGTTCCCGGAAGTGAACAGAACTCAGTTCCCTGCAGAAAATGAATTTTGTGCTAAAGAGTGTCTTTTTTTTTTTTTAATTAAAGAATCCAGTGGTACAAATCAATAAGAAGCAGACTTTTAATGCAAACCCCATCCTGCTAGGTTCTTCCTAAGAGTTAGCTGAGAATATATTTTCTTTTCTTTGAAAAAAAGACATTGTGTCAAAGATACTGAGTACTTATCCTAGACTCTGTAACATAGAAACACTAGAAGGAATCAAAAGTTGACATTTAAATTAAGAAAAAAAAAGGGTGGGGTGGAATATGGGTCCTTTTAGAGGTAGAGGTAAGACCTAGAATAGCTGCTGGGAAGAAGTGACAAGGAACACCAGTTGGGAGGTGTGGAGGGCCCAGTGGAGGCTGGAATGATGAACGAACAGGGGCATGAACAGGGAGAGACACCAGCTGCATTGCCCAGTGTTGGAGTTTTACTGGCTGTGCTGACAAGACGTGGAGTCAGGGTGTTGACAATACAGTATTGCTAAGAGACTCAGGGACGGATTACCTGTGAGAGCTAGGCTGGAGAGGGGAGAGTGAAGACAGGTGAGGGAGAGGGAGCTGAAGAGAAGCCAGGAGATGAAGGGGCACAAGGAGGCTGGAACCAAGCATGGGAGAGCATGCTAGAAGGTGCCGCTCAGGATCACAGAGAGCGCGCTCCCATCTCCAGTCCTTTTAATGTGTTTAATGATTATTTTTATTCAAAAGCACATACAAGGAAAAAAGAAGTAGCCTATGCCTTTTGTAAAAACTTCAAACACTTTAGAAATTCAAATCCACTTAGGAAGTGAAGTCTCTTATAACTTTAATAGTTTATTATTTTATTTATTATTTCAAATATATTGTGAGTTTCATATATATTTTCATATTTATTTGTAGATTATTTCTTAGTATTGTCTCAGAAATGGAATCATACATACTTTTCTGAAACTTACTTTTCTTTTAATGTATCTTGGATATAACTATTTCCTGTACCTATAAATCTTTGAGAGTGGGTTATTTATTGATTGATTTATTCATTGTCCAAAATGATTTTAATTATTGTCAAAATTTTTTTCCTGTGTTACATTTTTTGGGTGGATTGAGAAGCTTTTCTTTCTTTCACTTTGTATTTAAATACAAAAAGCTGTACATAATTAATGTACACTACTTGGTGAACTTAGAGATAAGGATACACCTGTGAAACTTTCATCAAATCTATGCCATAAACCTGTGTATTGCCTCCAAAACTTTCCTCTCACCCTTTTATTTATTCTTATTCTTATTATCATTATTATTTTGTATGTGTATGTAATAAGAACACATAAGATCTACTCTTTAGTAAAATTTTAAGTATACACTACATTATTGTTAACTATAGACACTATGCTGGACAGTATAGATCTATAAGATCTATCCACTCATATACCTGAAACTTTGTGGCCATTGACTAATACCCCTGTTTTTCTCTCCAACCCCTGATAACCAGCATTCCAGAGAGTGGGATATTTAAACTAATGATTACTTAGATATAGAGCAGTATCTGGTGATGACAAGGTCTGGAAGGGCATCTGTGGCAACGTAGATTGAAGTATAATGGAGGTGAGAGTGTTTTGAGGGTTTTCCAGCTCTGTGGATGCTGCATCCACCCAGAATGAGGCACAGTTGGGAAGGAATGGAGGACAGAGACCCAGATGGCAGAACGCTCAGTGGGTGAGTGTGAGGATGTGAGTAGACAGAAGGGATGAAGGCAGGGAAGTGATGGTAGAGGGGCATGCGTGAGCTGCAGTGGAGCTGCGTTGGTGAGGCTGCAAAGCAGACAGGCACCAGGCGGAGGAGGTGTCACTTTACCCCACAGGGAGTGGAACAGGGGGGATCAGAGATGGGATTTACATATTTTAAAGATCATTTTTTGTAAGAGGCAGTCAGCCAGTTGAGGGACTATTGTAATGGTTCTGGAAAAAATGTGAGAACTTGGGGATGTGGATAAGAGAGAGGGGTCACCTGTATAGGACATGATGACTGATAGGGTGAGGTGAGGGAGAGGAGAGGTTGAGGACCATTGTCAGATTGCTGGCTTGGGGCAATGGTGCAAACCCAGTTGATGAGAAAAAAGGGAAGAGGAAGGACAAGGAGTATGTGTATGTGCTTTTGCTGATACTACCCTGGCTGGGAGGGGCGAGAGTGCTTCAATAATCGCTACTTATGTGGCCTCCACTGGTGGCCTCCGCAGGGGGGGTGACGAAACTGCTGGGCGTGGGTGAACATCCTGTCCTGACATTCTACTTGGCCTCCTCTGACACCAGGCCAGTGGGGAGGGGGAGGGTCAGCTCATTACCACTGGAGGGAGTGGGAAGTTCAGGCTCCCCCCAGGGTCTCCACTGACACTGTGGAGGGATGAGGGGAGGGTTCTCATCACTGCCTGGCAGGGATGAGAGTCTCGACTCCTCACTTGGCCTTCCCTGACACCATGTTGGCAGAGGGGTGGGGGGGCACCTTAGTTATATTCTTACAGAATATGTATGTTCCTCCATTCCTGTATCTCCTGAAAACTGCTGGTGGGTCTAGAGGCTTAATTAGACTCAGGCTTAGATTTTGTTACTAGTTCTATATAGACGGTGCTGGGTAGCGCACCGTGACAGGCAGCACATAATATGTCTGGTTTTCTCTCTTTCAGTGTCAGGATTGATTTAGAGGGCTCAGGTGTTGTTAGCCTGATTGAGCCATTATAAAGTTCTTCAGCAACATCTTTTCTAATCGTTTTAGCATTCACGATCCTCTGTTTCATGAGGGTCTCAAAATGGTGATTATTTTCCTGTCATTCCTTTTGCATTTATTATCTGGAATCCTTCTATGAAGGATAATTTTCACTCATCAATGATCTGTTTAACTTGCAATGCAATTTGTGTAAAAGAAGTGCAGGCTAAATGGTTGATTCTTCCCTCTTCTTATTTCAGAATAATTAGTTTACTACCCTAGCAGTTCCAAAAGGTGACTAATGATTTTCTTTGTGTCATCTGGACTCAGATTTTTAGAGACTAATCCATTGCAGACTTTTAAAATTTTTGTTTTAATGTTCAAATTGTTTTATCTGTGGTGAATGGGAACTCCTTCAAGTTGCTTTGGGTCCTTTAGGCACAACCCCAGGAACCTTTGATGACATTCTTGTTTCATAATGTAATAGAATGTTCCAAGTTTTTTGTGTACATCTTGTGCCCCAGACCTCGAATTACCCATTTCTCCAAGGTGTAGTTCCTTTTAGTGGGAGATGGTATTTAGAGTCCATGATATGTCCCTGGCCTGTCATTGCTTACTGTGCTTTCATTGCTTATGGACTCTTTCAGTGGAGAGCTTATTTAAAAGAAAATAATCATGAGCTCACACATATTTTCAGTTTAAATTTAAAGTGATAGGTTTTCTTTATTTAAGAACTTATTTGGTTTTATACTTTTAAATTTAAATTTAATTTAATTTTTAAAAAAGATTTTATATTAAAAAAAAAAGATTTTATTTATTGATTTTACAGAGAGAAGTGTGTGTGTGAGGGGGGCAATAGAAGTATCAATTCATAGTTGCTTCACTTTAGTTGTTCATTGATTGCTTGTCATTTGTGCCTTGACCAGGCAAGCCCAGGGTTTCAAACCAGTGACCTCAGCATTCCAGGTCAATGCTCTATCCACTGCCTCATCACAGGTCAGGCAGTTTTATACGTTTTTAAGTGCTGAAATACTTAGCTCCTAACAATATTGATATAGCTACTTGTTTTTAAAATATTATTACTAATGTTATGACCAACAATAAGACTATTATTTATTGAAGATATGTAGTCAAAATACTTTGTTTTAAGGTCAGTGGGAATAATTGTTTTCTTTTTGTGGTTATAACTTCAACTTGACATATATATAGCAAGGTTCATTTGTTCCAGTTTGTTTTAGTGTTTTAAAATTTATTTTTAACAACTTTATTGAGATATGTCACATGTCATACAGTTCATCCATTTAAATTTTACATACAATTTGACAGTTTATAGTAGATTCACAAATTTGCGCAGTCATCCCCACTGTCAATTTTAGGACATTTTCATCACTTGAAAAAGAAACCCTGTACCTGTTACTATCAACCCTCTATCCCTTCATCCCTCCCAGTGCTAATAAACTACTAATCTTTAGAGACTGGACTATTTTATTCAACATAATGCTTTTGAGGTTTTGCCATGTGTCTGTGACCCAACGGGGTACTTCAGCCTCACCCCTAGGTTTTGTTGTTTTCACAGAGGTGACTGAAGTCCAACCATCTATTCCATTCTGTTGGTGCTGTCGCTTTTCACATTATTTTGTATTGTAATAGTTTTGTGTATTACACTGATTTAGTATTCGTCTTTGTTTAATATGTAGTCTTTGCTTTTTTCTAAAATTTCTGTTGGCATTTAGGAAGGTTGATCCTATGGTCAACAGTTTTATTCATGTATAAACTCTTTTGTGTGTGTGTGACAGAGACAGAGAGAGAAACAGTGAGAGGGACAGTTAGGGACAGGCAGATAGGAAGAGAGAGATGAGAAACATCAATTCCTTGTTGCAGCACCTTAGTTGTTCATTGATTGCTTTCCCATATGTGCCTTGACTGGGGGGCAACAGCAGACTGAGTGACCCCTTACTAAAGCCAGCGACCTTGAGTTCAAGCTGGTGAGCTGTGCTCAAACCAGATGAGCACACGCTCAAGCTGGAGACCTTAGGGTTTCGAACCTGGGTCCTCTGCGTCCCAGTCTGACACTATTCATTGCGCCACCACCTGGTCAGGCATGTATAAACCCTTTATAAGGCTTACATTAGTTACCTATTGCTTTATAACAAATTACCCAAATATTAATAGCTTAAAGCAATGACTGTTTTCTCACAGTTTCTATGGATCAGGAATCTAGGTGTGGCTTAGCGGGGTGTCTCTTACTCAGCATCTCTTTTGTATTTCCAGTCAAGCTGTAGGACACAGTCATGTCAAGTCTCAGCTGAGGCTAGCAAACCTGGCTTAAGTTCATTCACACGGTTGCTGGCAGTCCTCAGAAGATCCACTTTCAAGTTTACTCATGTTGCTGGCAGGCGTGTTTCCTCACCACATGGTCCTCTCTATATGCTTCCTAAGTGCCCTTAGAAAATGGCAGCTGATGAGCTGAGAGACCCAGACAGTGCCCAAGATGGAAGCTAGTCTCTTTATAACTAATCTCAGAAGTGACACTTGTGTTATAGTGTATTTGTTAGGATGCCTAAGTACAGCCACACTAAAGGGGAGGGGATGACACAAAGACATGAGTGCTTGGAAACAAGTGTCATTGTCTGCCATCATAGTGGCTTACTATCATAAGCCCATAAATCCTCCTTTATTCTGTCTGTTTAAGTGATTTGATTTCTGCTTATTTTTTTTATACACTTGTTAATGAACTTATTCTACTTTTGGATTTTTCTCTTTTTTCCTTTCATTTTAAAATTGTATTCTTTCTACACTGTCAGAAAATATATTTAAATTCTGTTCTTCTCCTTGTATCCTCAACTTCATTTAATCTTAGGTCTATAAGTAAATACATGAAATGTTTATTGTCAGTCCTTCTACTGAAGTTCTCCAGTCACTTTTTGGTTGGATGAAGCCAATCCTCTAGTACAGGGGTAGTCAACCTTTTTATATCTACTGCCCACTTTTGTATCTCTGTTAGTGGTAAAACTTTCCAACTGCCCACTGGTTCTACAGTAATGGTGATTTATAAAGTAGGGAAGTAACTTTACTTTATAAAATTTATAAAGCAGAGTTACAGCAAGTTAAAGCATATAATAATAATTACTTACCAAGTACTTTATGTTGGATTTTCGCTAAGTTTGGCAGAATCAATCTTTATAAAACAACTTACTATAGTTAAATCTTTCTTTTTATTTATACTTTGGTTGCTCCACTACCACCCACCATGAACGCCCACTAGTGGGCGGTGGAGACCAGGTTGACTACCACTGCTCTAGTAGATCCTCAGGAAGGGAACATCACTACAACAGTCCTTGAGTTTTTACATGTTCAAACTCCTTCTCTGTAGCCTTAATAATTGAAGGAGAGCTTTGCTGCATATTCAGTTTTTGGCTCATACTTGTTAAAGTTCTTGGAAAATGTTTTCCAATTGCACAGATTGCTTTAAAAAAAATCCAATGACATCTCATTCTCTTGACCATGTAAGTTTTTTTTGCTTTTTTGCCTGGAAGATATGAGGAGTTTTAAACATTCTTTGAAGTCTAATAGTTTTACTAAGATATGACTCAGAGTTGACCACTCTAGATATGTTTTCTTGAGTGTCTACTGGTGCCTTTTGAAGATGTTTCTTTTATTTCTAAAATATTCTCTTGGATTATAGTTTTAAATATTGGTTCCATTCCAGTACTTTATTTTTCTTCTTCCTGGGCTCCAGTTACAGCATGTTGGACCTTCTTTGACTGTCTTATATTTCAATCATTTGTTCTCTAATCCTTTTAAAAAATTTATATTAATTTTCTTGGGTGTTTTACAGCTTTACTTCAGGGTACTGTATTACATTTTTACTAAAATCTGTTTTTTCTTTTTTTACCCTTTCCCCTCCATTTTGGTCTGGTAATGCCTATTATCTGGTGAACTTTTTAATGATTTTAGGGTGTGTTATTTGATGTTATAACAAACATTTTTAGTTAGTGTTTTTTGTTTGTTTATTTTTGTTTTAGTAAAGGGTTGAATAACCTAGCCTGCTATTACTGGAAACAGAAATCCCTATTTAGTCATAAATGGGCCCCAAAGTTGCAGTGACCTGCTAGAAGTATAAAGAAAGATATGCAAAGGAGAGATGTCATATTTCTTTGATTTGGAGATGTAAGCTGTCTGTTTAATGCCTTATTTATGACTAAGTTTTACAATTTTTCCAGAAACTTTCTATTTTCCATTTCATCTCATGCTGCCTTTTTTGAGTCTCCACTCAGTTGTGAAGACTTAAAGCCTTATATTTTTCCTATTTGTAGGATGTTGTCAGAAACAGTTGTCAAATAGAGAAAATAGCAGATAAAATAGCAAATTATAAAGTGTATTTATTGATCAGCATTTATTTTCTGGGGAAGATGAAAGTGCCAAAATGTGAGAACTACTTGTATTTCCAAGTCTTGTGTGAGCTTTGTCCACAGTCACTTGGTTTGTTTAAAAGGGATTCTAAACTTTGGGGTAAGGATAAATCTAGACTAGTTACATGGAATAGACTCCTTTGGCTAGGCATTTTTTCAAAGCATTTGGTGTTTTCTTGAAAATCAATCAGTATTTTTGAACCTTCCTGTATTTGAAAAAGTTAAGAAACAAAACAACACAAAACATTGTGACCTATATTGAGAAATTAACTGTATTTGTTCTAAAACTGTTTTTCACTCTTAGGTGAGCAAAGGAAATAACTGAAAATGACAAGTAGAAGACATGAGGACTCCATGGGGGCTGTTCAAATGGGGTTAGTCAGAATACTTAAAGGATTCCAAAGCAAGGTTTTGCCACCCCTGACTCCAAAGGTGGTTACAGAAGAAGAAGTAAACCAAATGGTAATGTATCAGAGAATTTCGATTTCATAATACTTAATGCAGACTCCTCAGGAGAGTGACAGCTGCTAATTGACATGATCAGAATAGCAAAGAGAATTACTGACTGATAATATAAATTTAGTTAACATGGTAGCTTGTTGCAGAGCATAGGCACCTCTTAAAGAATCAGAAGTTTTTGAAATTACATATGTTGAAACAGAGGCTAGAGTTGCTTAAGTTAATCACCAGAAGTAAGACTGTGCAAGCAAATTATTAGGTTTTCCAAATATTTACCTGAACCCTATGAAACTATCATTTGTGTAGTTCAAAAACAATCAAATATCAGAATTTTTTAGGTTTTAGCCTAAATAGTCCATTACCTGTTGATTGACAAGTTATTTTTGTTTGTGTATTTGTAGAAATAGAATATTAAAAGTGACTATATTGAAGAAAAATAACATAATTTTTCTTTCCTTTAAAATAAAAATATTTACATATTTTTAATTTTTAAATTATAGTTGACAAAATGTTAAAATATTTATATTTTTAATGAATTATAATGATTTGGTGAGAAGTGAATTAAACATATATGCTATAGAAAATATCAATAACAATTTACAGTGTTGTTAGATATTCACTGCATTTTAAAAACTAGTTTCAAATTACATTTCAATTAGAAAAATAAAATCTATTATTATTATTATTATTATCTTTTGTGGTGGTTATTGGTTCATTATTTAAGGTAACTCCTGACTTTTTTTGCTTGTAAGAGTGTTATTTTTATTTAAATCACAACACAGCTGATACCTCTTATCATTTTAGTATTCTAATCTGGGTTCCAATAAAAAAACTTAAAAAACTAAGTAAAAAGATATATTAGAAATATGCTTTCATTTAAATGGATTCAATCACAGAAAATAATTTTGTAGGGAGTTTGAAAAGCATTGATTTTAACCTAAGATAAAACAAATCAGCTAAATTGTATTCCTCTGATTATTTTTCAGTGTTGGCACATACCAAAGCCTTATATTGCTTCCAATGATCATAATCTCCTTGCATCTAAAGTAGGCCCTTGATGATGGAATGTTCAGCATCTTGACTGTATCAATATCAATATTCTGGTTGTGATACTGTAGTATAATTTTGCAAGACACTATTCTTGGAGAAACTGGGCAAATGGTACCTGATTTCTCTCGGTATTATTTCTTATAACTAACTGAGTGTAAATCTACAATTATTTCAAAATTACAAGTTTAATTTAAAAAACCCTTTCTGTAAATGAGATGGTGGTAGTGCTCGAAGTTGTATTGTATTTCTTTTTTAAAAAACCCTTTCTTCAGAACCGAGGTTTGCAGCCGACCCATGAGCAGGCTCCCCCCGTGGGGAGTAAAAACCCAGAAACAGGCGAGAATCTCAGCTCACCCTGGCCTGCGGTGCTGAGGCTTGTGTCCCAGGCGGGCCTCATAACCCCACCTGTGGGGGCGGGGTGAAGGCTGAGGCCACTGAGGCTTGTAGACCCAGGCACGTGATCACAGCTCCTCCCGTGGAGGAGAGATAGAAACCATGGGACAGCCCCAGCGGCCTGGCACCAGCAACGCTCATACCCAAGGCAGCAGCGGCAGAGGGGGTGGTGGGCCTGCAGACGGACCACACCTAGGGAACACAGAGGCCACACCCATTGGACTCCAGTGGCCAAAACCTTCTTATACACAGACAAAATAGGAAAGCAGAGAAATGTAACACAAATGAATCAAGAGAAATCCCCAGAAAAGGACCTGAATGAGTCAGATATAACCAAAATACGGATGCAGAGTTTAAAATAATGATTGTTAGGATGCTCAAAGATCTTAGAACAACAATAGATGGTCATTTCAAACACCTAAATAAAGACATAGCAAATATAAAAAAGGACATTGAAACAATAAAAAAGAATCAGTCAGAAATGACAAATACAATATCAGAAATGAAAAACACAATGGAAGGAATTAAAAGCAGATGGATGAAGCTGAGGATCAAATCAGCGAGTTAGAGGACAAGATAAATGAAGGCACAGAAGCAGAACAGAAAAAGGAAAAGAGACTCAAAAAGTCTGAGGAAACTCTAAGAGAGCTCTGTGACAACATGAAGAAAAATAACATCTGCATCATAGGGGTTCCTGAAGAAAAAGAGAAAGAACAAAGGATAGAGACTTTGTTCAATCATATCATAGCTGAAAACTTCCCTAAATTAGTGCAAGAAAAACTCTCACAAGTTCAAGAAGCACAGAGAACTCCATTAAAGAGAAACTCAAAGAAATCTACACCAAGACACATCATAATTAAAATACCAAAGCTAAGTGATAAAGAGAAAATATTAAAAGCTGCTAGAGAAAAAGGCTATCACCTACAAAGGAGCCCCCATAAGGATGGCATCCAACTTCTCTACAGAAACACTTGAGGCCAGAAGGGAATGGAAAGAAATATTCAAAGTAATGCAGAACAAGAACCTACAACTGAGACTACTTTATCCATCAAGGCTATCGTTTAAAATTGAAGGAGAAATAAAAAGCTTCCCAGACAAAAAAAAAAAAAAATCAAGGAATTTACTACAACCAAACCAATGCTGCAAGAAATGCTAAGGGGCCTGTAGTAAAAAGACCAAAGGGGAAAAAGAATATAGCAAAAGAGGAATACAGCTTTAAAGAATAAAATGGCAATAAACAACTACATATCAATAATAACGATCTGATCAAATAATAATGATCTGATCAAAAGACATAGGGTAGCTGCATAGATAAGAAAACAGGACCCATACATATGCTGTCTACAAGAGACACACCTTAAAGCAAAAGATGCACATAAGCTGAAGGTAAAAGGATGGCAAAAAATATTTCATGCAAATGGACATGAAAAAAAAAGCTGAGGTAGCAATACTTATATCAGACAAAATGGACTTTAAAAAAAGGCTATAGTAAGAGATAAAGAAGGTCACTACATAATGATAATGGAAGCAATCCAACGGGAAGATATAACCATTATAAATATCTATGCACCTATTATAGGAGCACCTAAATATATAAAGCAGATTTTGATGGATATAAAGGGCAAGATTAACAGCAATATTATAATAGTAGGGGATTTCAATACCCCACTAACATCACTAGATAGATCCTCAAGAAAGAAAATTAACAAAGAAACAGCAGACTTAAAGACACATTAGATCAACTCGATTTAATAGATATCTTCAGAACCTTTCACCCTAAAGTAGCAGAATAATGGCCAGGAATCGAACCCGGGACTCCTGCACTCCAGGCCGACGCTTTACCACTGAGCCAACCGGCCAGGGCCAGAGGCATTTTTATACACGAACAATGAACTGTCAGAAAGAGAAATTAAGGAAACAATCCCCTTCACTATTGCAACAAAAAAAAATAAAGTACCTAGGAGTAAACTTAACCAAGGAGATTAAAGACTTGTACTTGGAAAATTATAAAACATTGATAAAAGAAATCAAGGAAGATACAAACAAGTGGAAGCATATACCGTGCTCATGGTTAGGAAGAATAAACATCATTAAAATGTCCACATTACCCAAAGCAATTTATAACTTCAATGCAATACCAATTAAAATACCACTGACATACTTCAAAGATATAGAAAAAATATTCCAAAAATTTATATGGAACCAAAAAAGAACACGGATAGTCTCAGCAATCTTGAAAAGGAAGAATAAAGTAGGAGATATCACACTTCCTGATACCAAGTTATACTACAAGGCCATTGTACTCAAACCAACCTGGTACTGGCATAAGAACAGGTATATAGATCAATGGAACAGAACAGAGAACCGAGAAATAAACCCACACCTTTATGGACAACTGATATTTGACAAAGGAGGTAAGAGCATACAATGGAGTAAAGATAGTCTTTTTAACAAATGGTGTTGGGAAAATTGGACAGCTACCTGCAAAAAATGAAACTACACCACCAACTTACACCATTCACAAAAATAAACTCAAAATGGGTAAAAGATTTAAATGTAAGCCATGAAACCATAAGCATCTTAGAAGAAAACAGGCAATAAGCTCTCCGACATCTATCGCAGCAATATATTTGCTGATTTATCTCCACGGGTAAGTGAAATAAAAGAGAGGATAAACAAATGGGACTATTTCAAACTCAAAAGCTTTTGCACAGCTAAAGGCAATAAGAACGGAGTAAAACCTGACCTGTGGTGGCGTAGTGGATAAAGCGTCGACCTGGAAATGCTGAGGTTGCCGGTTCGAAACCCTGGGCTTGCCTGGTCAAGGCACATATGGGAGTTGATGCTTCCAGCTCCTCCCCCCTTCTCTCTCTCTGTCTCTCCTCTCTCTGTCTCTCTATCCTCTCTAAAATGAATAAAAAAAAAGAAAAAAAAAGAACGGAGTAAAAAGACAAACTACACAATGGGAGAACATATTCGACAATACGACTGAGAAGGGGTTAATAACCAAAATTTATAAAGAACTTGTAAAACTCAACACCAGGAAGACAAACAATCCAATCAAAAAATAGGCAAAAGAAATGAATATATCAGGGGTTCCCAAACTTTTTACACAGTGGGCCAGTTCACTGTCCCTCAGACTGTTGGAGGGCCAGACTATAAAAAAACACAACTATGAACAAATCCCTATGCACACCACACATATCTTATTTTAAAGTGAAAAAACAAAACGGGAACAAATACAATATTTAAAATAAACTACAAGTAAATTTAAATTAACAAACTGACCAGTATTTCCATGGGAACTATGGGCCTGCTTTTGGCTAATGAGATGGTAAATGTCCGGTTCCATATTTGTCACTGCTAGCTGTAACAAGTGATATGATGCGCTTCCGGAGCTGTGACGCGTGAGTCCTGCGTCACCGGAAGTAGTACTGTACATGAGCAACACTGTGCTTTGCAGCTCACTGACCACCAATGAAAGAGCTGCCCCTTCCGGAAGTGCGGTGGGGGCTGGATAAATGGCCTCAGGGGGCCGCATGCGGCCCGCGGGCCATAATTTGGGGACCCCTGGAATAGACACTTCTCCAAAGAGGACATACAGATGGCCAATAGGCATGTGAGAAAACGCTCAACATCTCTAATCATTAGAGAAATGCAAATTAAAACCACAATGAGATATCACCTCACACCAGTCACAATGGTGCTCATCAACAAAACAACACAGAATAAGTGCTGGTGAGGATGTGGAGAAAAGAGAACTGTCCTGCACTGCTGGTGGGAATGCAGACTGGTGCAGCCACTGTGGAATACAGTATGGAGATTCCTCAAAAAATTAAAAATCGAACTGTCTTTTGATCCAGCTATCCCACTTTTAGGAATATACCCCAAGAACACCACATCAACGAGTCAAAAGGAGAAATGCACCCCCATGTATGGCAGCATTACTCACAATAGCGAAGATCTGGAAACAGCCCAAGTGTCCGACAGTGGACGAGTGGATTAAAAAGCTTTGGTACATATACTATGGAATACTACTCAGACATAAGAAATGATGACATCAGATCATTTACAACAACATGGATGGACCTTGATAACATTATACTGAATGAAATAAGTAAATCAGAAAAAACTAAGAACTATATGATTCCATACATAGGTGGGACATAAAAATGAAACTCAGAGACATGGACAAGAGAGTGGTAGTTATGGGGGGTGGGGTGAGGAGAGGGAAAGGAGGAGGGGCACAAAGAAAACCACCTAGAAGGTGATGGAAGACAGTTTGACTTTGGGCGATGGGAATGCAGCATAATCAAATGTCAAAATAACCTGGAGATGTTTTCTCTGAACATATGTACCCTGATTTATCAATGTCACTCCATTAAAATTAATAAAATAAAATAAAAAACCCAAAAAAACCTTTCCTCTAAATCAATCAATCAATCAATCAATCTGGTAGGTTCTGGAAATAATGTCAACATTCTAGCATGACAACAATTAGATAACAGTAATTGGTCCTGAGTAACTGAGCCCCTGTTTGGTTATTTCAATGGTTAACGATAGGTTACCTTGTTTTCCCCTCATAACTTGAGAAGCGTTAAAAGCATTTTGTGTTCTTATTTTGATGTGTGGATATGACTGGCTTCCAGATCTGATGATGGGTTTAGATCTCTTTTAAAACAAGATCTAAATGCACTCTTATAATTTCTAAAAAATTCAAACTTATTCCTAAACAGGATAATCACGTTTCCTAGATCCTGTACATTTTATGAGGTTAGTCTTTAACCTGATAGACCCTGATAAACACCCAGAAGCTTTGCTTGCATGTTGTAACTTCAGTTGAGAAATAGCTGTATTTCAAACTCCTTAGCTCTGAATCCTGAAAGTGATTTGAGAAGCTTAGAGTTTTATGCTCAGATGCCTCTTCTGAGCATAAATGTTAAGCTCTTTGGACACGTTTCTGTTCAATTTCTTGACTACCCTTGCCCTCCAGGTTTCTTTGTGTGATTCCTTCAACATCATAAAAAAACAGCAGCCACATGTCATTTCAGATTACTGTGCAAAGAGCTCAAAAGTGCATGGGTACTTCTATTATTTAGTCATTTTAAATATTTTATAAGGGAACTTAGTGGTATTCCAGAATTATCCTGAAAGCTGCAAACACAAATTATTCATTAGTGGAACTTATGAAAACATTTTTTTTTTCAGTGTAACCATTTATGAATTTTTGGCCCCTGTTGTTTTAAATTCTAGCTAACACCTTCGGAGTTCCTGAAGGAAATGACCCTGACCACAGAACAGAGACTGGCTAATACACGGTTGATGTGCCGACCACAGATTGTCGAACTTTTAGATATGGGGGAAACAACACATCAAAAGGTAGTTGCTTTCTTTCACATGAGCATACAAAGTAGGCCCTGGCATAAAGGGGAACGTTCTCCATCAGCAGTCACTAAGTAACGGTGATTGTTTCTGGCTAACTAATCTTTTATTTAGTTAATACATTATTTTTCTTCCTCTGTTGATCTTGATATCTGTGATTTGACATGGAGAGAATTAAAATTAATTAGTACAAATAACTTTTGACTGTTCACATTTCCTTCTTAGCTACTTCTGGACACTATTGTTTACAGATTAGGAGTAATTCTAAGACATATTAGCCAAGCCTAATTGAGTTATCTTCTTAGCACAAGAAATCTCTGCTTACCAGAGCTGTCATCACTAGAAAGGAAGAAGATGGAATTACTTATTAAAGTAGGCATTTGTTGTGTACTTTGACTCATTGCAATAACAAATGTTTTCTTTTAGTTTCTAAAGAATGGTTATTTTAACATGCTTTTATATTCAGCCTGACCAGGCGGTGGCGCAGTGGATAGAGCATCGGACTGGGATGTGGAGGACCCAGGTTCGAGACCCCGAGGTTGCCAGCTTGAGCAAGGGCTCATCTGGTTTGAGCAAAGCTCACCAGCTTGGACCCAAGGTCGCTGGCTTGAGCAAGGGGTTACTTGGTCTGCTGGAGCCCCGCGGTCAAGGCACATATGAGAAAACATCATGAACAACTAAAGTGTCAACAACGAAAAACTGATGATTGATGCTTCTCATCTCTCTCCGTTCCTGTCTGTCTGTCCCTGTCTATCCCTCTCTCTGACTCTCTGTCTCTGTAAAAAAAAAAAAATGCTTTTATATTCTAATGTAAGCCAGATATTGTAGGCTTTAAGCACATATGATTATAAAATAAAGTCTTTATTTCCTACTTAATTAACTTCTTGAATTATATACTTCACTTTTTATGTAGAAATTATGGTAGGAACCTCCTCCATCAATTGAACTGCTGGAGATGAACTTTCTCTCAAAGGGTTCCTCAGCTGTTCCTGAGAGTTGTCTTCAGAGTTTTTTCCCACATGAAGAATAAGCCCCTGAGGCTTTTTTGATCTGTGTTATCATTGCCTCCCCTGCTTAGGACCTGCATAAAAATTTGCTCTTCCACTGAGCCCTGCAAATAGCTTTAACTATTATTTTTTCTCCTCCCCATAATCACTCTAACTTTGAGAGCAGGAAACACACTTTTCCCAAAGCTAATTCATGCTAATTAAGGGCTATTTGCTCCTTTCCCATAGCATAAGACCAGACAGTGTGTATTTTTCTGTGTATACTGCTTGTGTGTGTTTTAATGTAGTTTGACTCCTGTTCAAGGATGAGGACATAAGTATACTTCACTACATCTCTTCTCTCCTCTTTCTTCTCTCAACTCAGTTGGTTATTTTTACTGTATTTTCAGAAGTTTCATTTGTCTCTTAGCTGGATGACAGTCATCCTGTACTGATTTCTTAAAGAGTTTATAGAAACTATTTCCTTGGTTTTATATGTTTGATAATATTTATTTTATATTTGAGTATTGCCTTAAATATTTAATATTTGCCTATTACCATTATATTGATTGCAGTTTTGTTAGGTATAAAATTCTTGGGTCACACATTTTTTCTGTAAGAGCTTTGCAGGCATTTTTCTCACTACCTCCTGGTTTTAAATAATGATATATAAAAGTATGAAGCCAGCTTGATTTTCCCCAAGATAAAAGGTAGATACTTTAATCTATTAGCTTGTATGCCCAAAGATTGTTTGCTCTTTTTTAAATGTCCAGTCATTTTATTAGGATTACCTTAATTTTACTTGGAGAGAGTTTTCTTGTGTGCGCCATTTTGGGTCTTTTCTTTAGGAATATCAATTATGAACATGTTGGACCTTCTTTGTCTGCCCTTCTACATCTTCAATGTCTCTTCCAATTAATTTTTTAACTTTTTAAAAATTTCATTTCATTGTAATTATATACACAAGGCTGTCCTCTGTGTCCCTTTGAGTTTTGTGTATGTGTGTTTCTCTTAAAACTCATTCTTAAGCTTGACCAGTTAAGAATACCTGGGTTGTCTCAGAGCTTTTGATGCAATTAATGCTTTTGTACCTTTTTATTCACTTGTATCTCACACATCACACTCCTTTGGTTTTCTTCCTACTTCACTGATTGCTTTTTTCTTATTTTAGTGATTGGATCTTTCTCTTCTTCATGATCACTGAATGTTGGGGTTCCTCAGTACTTGGTCCCTGAACCTCTTCTTTTTCTTCTGAACCCATTCCTTAGGTGGCCCCTTCTAGGAACAAGGCTTTCTATCCCACTTTTTAAATTATTGCTTTCATAATTATATATCTTGCTATGGCCGAACCTCTGAACTATAGATTATATAATACATTCAGCTCATATATCCAGTTAATTTCTGGCTAACTTCATTCAATATTATGAATTTTTATGAGATTTATTTATGTTGTATTTAGCAGTTTATTCATTTTTTTTGCTGTATAGTATTCCATTGTATGACTATACCACATTTATTTATTCATTTTACTGTTAATGAACATTTGGGTTTTTCCCACATTTTGACTATTATTTATATAAATGATGCTGTTATAGTGAACATGTACACATTTATATTGGGCATATACATAAAACTAGATATTTAGGTTATAAGCTATGTATATGTTTTGCTTTTATAGATAATTATCAGTTTTCTAATGTGTTTGTACCAATTTACACTCCCACTAGCTGTGTGTGAAAAATCTAGTTGCACTACATGTCTGCTAATATGTAATATTATCTGTCTCTTCAACACCATTTCATTGGCTGTGTAGTGCTGTCACTCTGTGGTTTAATTTATAATTTCTTGATTTCTAATAAGGCTGAACACTTTTATATTTTATTAGCCATTTGGATGCCATCTTTTATAAATGGCATGTTTCTGTTTTTGTACATTTCTTACCAATTTTATAAAAGTTTTTTAAATATTCTGAAGAATTGTCCTCTGTCAATTACATGTATTGCATTCTTTGGCTTTCTATTTTTATTACATAATGAGTATCTTTTGATGAACATATGTTTTAAAAATCAATATGACTTAATTTTCTAATATTTTTATTTGTTTTATATTTTCTATGTCCCATTAAAATTTTTCATTCTTCAACACCATGAAGATATTTCTTTCAGTTTTCTTCTGAAAACTTTGTTTTTTACCCAGATTTGTTACACTTGGAATGGTGTGTGATAGGGGTTAAATTAATATTATTTTTCATGTGGTTAAGCCAACAATATTTACTGAGGAAAACATGTCCTTTCCCTAATGCTTTTTAGTGTTACCTTGGTTATAAATCAAGTATTGATTTATTTAAGGATTGGTTTCTGGGCTTTTTAATGTTACATTTGTATTTATGATAAATCAGATGCTAGTATCTCACTATTTTAATTACTGTGAGAAGTAATAATATATGATATATAATAATTATAGTAAATCTTGCTACCTGAGAGAGCATGTTCTCCTACCTTGTTTTTCAAATTGATCTTATCTATTCTTGGTCCTTTGCTTTTCCATATAAATTTTATAATCACCTTTTAATTTTCCCCAAAATTTTGCTGGGTTTTTTTTATTGGAATGTATGAATTTTTATATCAATTTGAGGAGTATTTGACATTCTTAAAATATTGAGTGTTTCAATTCATGAACATGGTATATTCCTGTATTTTATGTAAGTTTTTTAAAAGTTCTTAGTAATACTTTATAGTTTTCTTGGATAAAGCTCTTGTACATCTTTCATTGAACTTATTCCTATGCATTTTAAATGATACCATTTTATTTTATAAATGTTCATAGGCAGTACATAGAAATATAATTGTTTTTTTGTTTGTTGATCTTGTACTCAGTGACCTTGATAAATCACTTATTAATTTTAATAGTTTATCTGGTTGGCTATTTTGAATTTTCTAAATAAACTACTTTTTCTTGAACAATTTGAAATGTTACATTTCAGAGATAAAACCAACTTGGTCAATGTGTTATCTTTTTTAGATATTGTGGGATTAAGTTTGCTAAAGTTTTGGGAGTTTTTTTGACCTATGGTTCATGAGTAACATTGACCTACAATTTCCCCTTTTCCTACTATCTTTCTTAGGTATATGAAAACTTTGCTAACATCTTCGATTGAGTTGGGAAATATTTAATTTTTGTTTTTCTTTCCTTTGGTAGAGTTTCTATAATATTTGAACTATATCTTTTTTAAATGTTTGCTAGAATTTGCTTGTAAAGATATTTGGGCCAGAATTTTCTCTATTAATGGTTTTTATTATACTTACAAATTTAATTTCTCTACTGATTTTCTATTTCTTGTGCTAGTTTTGATAAATTGTATTTTTATAGAAATTTGTACTTTTTATCAAACTTTTCACATTTATTGACATAATATACATTTTTAATCTTTTTCCTAAGTTTAGGTCTGTAGTAACATCTCTATTTTTATTATTTAATGGGCTCTTTGTACATTCTGTTTTAGTTTCTTAATCAGATTTACTGGTATTTTATCAATTTTATTAGTCTTTATAAAGACTCAACTTTTGGCTTTGTTGTTTCTATAGTATATTTACTTTCTATTTTATTAATTTCTACTATTGTTTTTAGTTATTTCACTTTTTATTTGTTTGGGTTTATATGTTTGCTATTGTTTTTTAAATTACTGAGGTGGACATTTACATCTTCAGTTTTCAAACTATGTGTCAAGGTGCTCCAGGGTACAGCCATGAACTCATAGGGCATCATGGGATATACTAAATTTTTAAGGAAATACGGCAATATTCAAAACTTGTTGGATAGTATACAAGCTTGAGGTAATTCATAGTTTCAATGGTCATACTAATTTTTTGTCTAGCTCTTTAGTACCTCCAAGCAGGTATTTGTTGATATAGCTTTTCTTGTTATTGTCATAGGTTCAAATTACCTTATTCATCATTACTAGAAATGGAAGTTTTAAATTAGTGTTCTAATTAGCCTCTATTTTGTTTTTATTTCTTTATTTATTGGTTTTCACATTATCTTTTTTTTTTTTTTTTTTTTTTTTTTACAGAGACAGAGAAAGAGTCAGAGAGAGGGACAGACAGGGAGGGAGAGAGATGAGAAGCATCAATTCTTTGTTATGGCACCTTAGTTTTTCATTGATTGCCTTCTCACATGTGCCTTGACCAGGGGGATACAGCAAAATAAATGATGCCTTGCTAGGTCAGCAACCTTGGGCTCAAGCCAGCAACCTTTGGGCTTAAACTAGTGACCGTGGGGTCATGTCTATGATCCTACACTGAAGCCAGTGACCCCTTGCTCAAGTTGGTGAGACCATGCTTAAGCTAGATGAGCCCAAGCTCAAGCTGGCGACCTTGGCATTTCAAACCTGGGTCCTCTGCTTCATAGTCCAGTGCTCTATCCACTGCGCCACTGCCTGGTCAGGCTCAAATGATCTTTAATTGAAGTATTTTCCTTTGTAGTTCTTAACTAGCCAGGCACTACACTGTACCACTCTTGATTTCATCTATGATGTCATGAGTGTGGTGGCCATCAACATTGTAACCTAATCCACAGACTGGGCAGTCCTATGATCTCTTGAATGGTTCCAGAGAGTTCTCTAGTTAAAGATCGGTTCACTGTTGACAATCTCATTAAAAGTGAAACTTCCATTGTGCTTAATATCTTTTGTTCTTTCTGTTTCTTGGTGGTTCTTCAAGGGCTTTGATGATCAAGGCCAAGGCAGATGGTACTATCTCAATCTAGGCCTGTCTGATCTGGTCAGTTTCACTGTAGTCCTCAGACCCTTTCAATCACCAGTTGCTTTGGCAATGTCATCACCAACCTTTTTTGGAGATAGGTTCAGGGGGCTCACCTTGGGAGCCAGGGCAGATGTGGTACTGATTTCCTCACCGATACCCCTGAGGTATACAACTTTGATCTTATTGGGGTCAAACTTCGAAAGCATGGCGGAGGCGGCTGGTGTCAGATAAACCTGGATTCGGCAGAACCAAAGAAAGTGGCACCTAAGCCTCCTCTGAGCCAAAACAGAAAGCTAGCCTCTATTTTTTTAAATTGGGAACCAAAATTATTTTCTTTTGTAGTAAAGAACTTGATGACTATAACCTTACCAATGATAGCAATTATTGTTTATAGTAATTACCCATTTTTGTGTGTATCCTATGTAATTAGTATTGATATCTGTAGATCTATATAGTGTTTTTTAATAATCTTTCCCAGACATGTCTGCCTCTGTGTTACTAAATAATTAATTGACTTTCTCAACTGAAGTTTTCAGCAATTGACCTGGATCAGGCATTGTTCCAGCCCTTTCCATCAGAAATTGTATTTCAGAACTATACTCCCTGTGAAGTCTACGAAGTTCCACTGGTTTTGAGGAACAATGACAAAGTGAGTATGTTCACTGCGATGACTGTACCTTTCATGGATACATAAGAAGGAGTTAAATAAAATGTGATCAAGTATGACCTTAGATAAGTTCTTTAGAGAGATCTAGGAAAATAGATGAAAACATGCCCTTTGACTGTAAGCTTCATGAGGACGGGACTGTGTTGGTTTGTTTGTTGCTATGTGTTCAGTCCCAGGGCAGTGCCTAACAGCCAGCCAGCTCCTAACATGTGCACTAACATTTTGTTGAACGAAGGATTGGCTAGATGAATGTCATGAAGTTCTCTAGGCTTCCATTTAAGACAGGGTGATTATTAGTTGTGTTACATACTTTGCCTTAGAGCCCCAATCCCTAATTGAAGGTATAATAAATTCTTCTCAGATGAATTGCAGTGGTTCAGTCAATGCATTTATGTTCTACAGAGTGTATTTTATTTTAATTAAAAAACAGAACATCCCTTTTCCCCTTTTCTGTCTCCTTCTTTCTACCGCAGAAGCTATCGGCTTTGTTTACAGATAGTTTTAGACAGCTTCTCCCCCTGTGTATACCTCATCTCTTTGTGGTTGCAGCTGAGGATTTCTTCTCCATCCTCTGCCTGTTTCTTCAGAGACAGATTAGGGTTTATTTCAAGAAACAGTATTAAATGCCTGAAGAGTTCCTTGACACCTAATGATGATGAAAGAAAGAAAAAGGCTGGAGGTCAGCATAAAGCACAGTTAAGTGTGAAAAGTAATCAGATAGGAAGTCATCTGGGAAACGCTAAAGTTCAGGTCTAAAGACAAGTAGGAATACTTAACAGAGTCTAAGAAAGCAGAGGCAAATTCTCTCTATAGGCCCTGGCTGGGTGGCCCAGTGTAAATGAAACAACTAAGTGAAACAACTAGTTGATGCTTCTCTCTCTCTCTCTCTCTCTCTCCCCCCACCTCTCACTCTCCCTTCTCTTCTCTCTCTTGCAAGTCAATGGAAATTTTTTTTTTAAATCTCATTATAAGAAAAAAGGGAAAATAAACAGAGACTATGCATGAGTCCAAGGCAAATGGGAAGACTTGCAGATGTATTTGGTACAGTAGCTCATTAAATGAATCAGTGATGCCTTTCAGAGATCAATGTGTTGATTTAGTGACAGCAAAGCCAGAGTCTGGAGAAAATGGTATATTTAGTTTTTTTGCTGCAGGAATGTTAGCAAGAGAAGCTCATGAGATAGAAGCTAAAGGGTAGGCACAGAGAAGACAAAGAACCCAGGTGTTCAGGGCTATGTTTCTAGATCTCAAAAAGAGATATATTACATACTGTAGATGTTACGGTTCCCTCTTTCCATGTAGAGCTGCCAACCAATTCAGTTTCTCACTTCCAGTTCTCTTTTCCCTTTCTACATTACTCTTTCGTTCTTTTCCTCCCTCCTTCCCTCCCTTTCTCCCTCCCTCCCTCCTTTCTTTCCTCCCTTTCTTCCTCCCTCCCTCCTTCCTTTCCTCCCTCTCTCTCTTCATCCCTCCTTCCCTCCTTCCTTCTCTCCCTCCATACCTCCCTCCCCCTTCCTTCCTTCCTTCCTTCCTTCCTTCCTTCCTTCCTTCCTTCCTTCCTTCCTTCCTTCCTTCCTTCCTTCCGCTAGAGTTTTCTTAGGCATTGAAAGGCAGAGAAGAGCTAGTGCAAACAGTAGTTTTGGCCATTCCTCCCTGGTCCTAAACAAGAAAGGATTGTCAGTTGGTTAATATGAGCACATCAAGGATAAGGGGAATGTGTGAGTTTTATCTGCCAAAGGGTACTCAGTTCTTATGGATAATGCAGCACCTCTTGGAAAGCTGCTGCTAGAGTGTTGGACCCCATGAAAAGATGTCTAGCAAGCAGACAGGTTTCTCTAGGTTAGGTGGGCTTCTGTCTGGGTGCGTTACCCCCAGGGCCCTTGTACCAGATGGCTGATGTAAGCCTGCTTCTCTGCTTCTTGTTTCATGGACACTTAAGGAACCACTGAGATACTTATGGGACACTTTATACCTTTTATTTGCTTTTGCATTCATTGGCATGGAATGCAAAAAGACATAGCCTGTTTGATCATTATTTCTCTATCTCTCTCAAACACACAGATGGAAAGTGAGCCATGAACCCTCTACAAGCCATAACTTGATATTACTTGGGATACAATTATAGGCACCCAGACTCCAAAGGTAATCTGGGTTTAGATTCCAGCTTCAGTTGGGTTCTGGGATCAGATTTCAGCAGTCTTCCATCTGCAGACCTTAGGCAAGTCATTTCCCTTCTCCAAGTTATGGAGATAATAATAGCACCTATTTCATTAGGCTGTTTGAAATATTAAATGAGATAATAAATGTAAAGTATTCAGCTCAGTGCTTGTCACATAGTAAGCACTATACCATTATAACTGTTGTTATTATATTAGTGTTTTGTTTTCCCTTCTAGGTTTTAGTTCACAATTATGCCGTTATTAAAAGTATTCCCAGCAAGCTTACATAGTGTCATTCAACACAACGTCAATGCGACTGCACATTTCCCTTACCAGCAAAGCTTGTTCTATTCCTTTTGAATCTGCACACGTCTCTTCCTTACCTCCCCTCTCTCTAGTCTTATCTGTCTGAATTCTTTTTTACACAGATACAGCTTTGAGGGGTTGTGGGAGTTCTTTCTTCCTCATTATCACCTGAGGCATCTGGGCCTTACTTAGCTATAGTTAACTTTAGTCTGCTCCCTTTAGTTTTCTAAAAAAAACCAACCACACAATCTCCCTTTCCTTGTGTCCCTAGAACCTCTACCATGACCACCTCCATTCTCCTCACAGTCGCATTTCTTCTATTGCTTGGGCTCTCTGAGATAGAGATACCGCTCTAGGCAAGGCAAGCAGGGCAGAGGAATAAGACTTTAAAGGTGTAAACTGGTTGAAGCTGTTCTGAGACTGGCCTCTTTGTTCTTGCTTCACAGTGGTGTTTACTTAAGACAATCTCACAGAGAGGGAAGGTAGAGTTAGGCTGGGACTCGGCTTGACCATCATTGTTTGGGGAAGCGCTTAGGACGAGTGTCTGTTTCTTCATCTGTAGAATGGCCATCATAATGAAGCTCCAGGTTGATTGTGAGGGTTAAGGGGCACATCGTGTACAATGAGGGCCCATAGCAGGAGTGCACTAAGTGTGATCTTCTCCCAGAGCAATTCTTAAATGTTGGGAGAGCCAGCTGAACTCCGCTGTGGGAGTGGGGCTTTAGCAGTTAGTCTTTGAAGGTAGTCACATTTAAATAAGAAAATAACAAAGACTTGCAATAACAATAAAAAGGAGTCATAATAATGTTAACTAAAATTAAAGCTAAAATGCATTGAGTGCTTCCTTTGCGTCAGACACTGGGACACAGGTAGGTACTGTCATCTCCTTTTATGGTTGAAACTGAAGTTCAGATCTGACCAGGGGGTACATGGCCATAAGTAAGTAGATGGAGATGTCAGGTTTCCCTACCAAGCCTGTGCTTTTCCTTCTGCATCTTCACACGCACAGCGGCCTCACTGTATGTTTTTTCTGCAGATTCCAAGGATGGTGAAAGTTGTTGAGGAAAGTTCACCTTACTTTAAAGTAATCAGCCCCAAAGATATTGGCCACAAAGTAGCTCCAGGAGTGCCATCCATATTCCGAGTCCTCTTCACTCCAGAGGAGAACAAGGTAACGGCAGTGCTGGCAAGGCAGTGGATGAATGCTTTCCCTAGCAGTTTGCAGTGCTGAACATTGATGGGAGTGGTGGTGTTGGTTCTGGTACTGCTGGTGTGGGTAGAGGTATTGTTAGTGGTGGTATTAGCTGTGTCGATTATGGCGTTGGTGGTAGTGGGATTGGCTTAGTGGTGATAATCATGTTGTTGAGGTTCTTGGTGCTGGTGGTGGTGGTGGTGGTTATGGCATTATTTTTATTTTTTATTTTATTATTTATTTTAATGGGGTGACATAAATCAATCAGGGTACATATGTTCAGAGAAAACATTTCCAGGTTATTTTGACATTTGATTATGTTGCATACCCATCACCCAAAGTCAAACTGTCTTCTGTCACCTTCTATCTGGTTTTCTTTGTGCCCCTCCCCTCCCCCTGCCCCCTCCCTCTCTGTCCCCCCCCCCCCCCGTAACTACCACATTCTTGTCCATGTCCCTGAGTCTCATTTTTATGTCCCACCTATGTATGGAATCATATAGTTCTTAGTTTTTTCTGATTTACTTATTTCACTCAGTATAATGTTATATATTGGTCCATCCATATTGTTGTAAATGATCTGATGTCATCATTTCTTATGGCTGAGTAGTATTCTATAGTATATATGTACCACATCTTCTTTATCCAATCCTCTATTAAAAGGCTTTTTGGTTGTTTCCATGTCTTGGCCACTGTGAACAATGCTGCAATGAACATGGGGCTGCATGTGTCTTTACATACCAGTGTGTTTGAGTCTTGGGGGTATATACCCAGTAGAGGGATTTCTGGGTCATATGGTAGTTCTATTTTTAATTTTTTGAGGAACCACCATACTTTCTTCCATAGTGATTGTACTACCTTACATTCCCACCAACAGTGGATGAGGATTCCTTTTTCTCCACAACCTCTCCAACACTTGTTATTACCTGTCTTGTTGATGATAGCTAATCTGACAGGTTTGAGGTGGTATCTCATTGTAGTTTTGATTTGCATTTCTCTAACAGCTAATGAAGATGAGCATCTTTTCATATATCTGTTGGCCGTTTGTATTTCTTCGTGGGAGAAGTGTCTGTTCATGTCCTCTTCCCATTTTTTTTTATTGGATTGTTTGTTTGTTGTTGAGTTTTATGAGTTCTTGGTATATTTTGGATATTAGGCCCTTATCTGAACTGTTGTTTGAAAATATCATCTTCCATTTAGTTGGCTGTCTATTTATTTTTGCTGTACAAAAGCTTTTTAGTCTGATGTAGTCCCATTCACTTATCTTTGCCTTTACTTCCCTTGCCTTTGGGGCCATTTGCCCTTAGCACCACTGCCGCTGGGGGAATCTAGCCCGTTTTCAGGCTTTCCTCACATGTAGATACTCTAGTTCCTCCCAGGAGGAAGGACCACCTAAGAGGGACTGAGGAAGGAGGCTTTCTTCCCCACCCTTCTCCAAGAACACAAAACTGGGTTGTTTTCCTCTATATGGGCCAGAGTAGGGGCTTGTGGGGAGGAGGAAAGGAGTTTTACTTACATGATTAAAGCAGTGAGGACAAAAAGCAATGCTTAAATAGCCATAACAAATGTCAAGTTGTATATAATGTGAATAGAGTGTGTGCTGACCTGTATTGTGCCATTATGGTTAGAGTCAAAAGAGTGTAATGGAGACCGAGAGAACTAGCTTTGAACCTCTGCTTCTCCATCACTAATACTTATTAGCTGCTGTCAGTGTCATTACCGGTATTCCTTCTGCTATTGCTGTTGCTGCCACTTTTCTGGGGAGCAGGGATAGAGAATTTAATGTGGTCTGCCAAGTATGTATCACTGTAGCAAGTGGTTAGAAATTCCATTATCATCATAACACTGCAGTTATTATTTTGCCAATTTGTAATATTACTATTTATTTTTTGGGTTGTTTATGGACCTGTCATATTGTTTGGGGCACTGGTGAAATAAATGAAAAGATGAATAGCTCCAAAGTAAGGCTTTTTGTTATATGTTATTGAAGTCCTTGTTTTCTCTTGAGGCTCTCTGTCTGGATACTAACTGAGAAGAGAGCAGCACCTGGGTTTGGTTTGGGTGTCAGATTCCCACACCGACATTTCTGTAGGAAACTGATTATAAGACTTTGTGCAGCTTGACATCTAAAGCTTGCTGGATTTGAGGATTTGGCTCACCTTAATTCTTTTCTGTGTTGGAGAGAATATGTCTTCAGCTGGATAGGTATTGTTCTTCCTGTAGGTAGTCTGGCTGAGAAAAGGACACATGGAACTTTCTGAGGAGGTGGACTGTTCTGTATTGTGATAGGTGTGGGTTAGGTGGATGAATTCACTTGTCAAAACTGTATGTTTAATAGCTATGCTTTACAATAAATCAAAATTTTACCTTAAAAATCATAGAAATATAATAATAATAGAAGGGGAAATGGATTGAGGTATAGACAAAGCCAGAATGAAAGAATATTAATAATTGTTGAGCCTGAGAGATGGAGACTTGGGGCCTGTTGTACTATTCTGTTTCTTTATGTATGTTTTAAGTTTTCCCTAATCCAAAGCTTAAAAAAAAGAGAGGGTTTCTATTTTTATTATTGCTTACCTATACAGCAAATAAATATTTGAAATGTATTTTAGGTATGTTTGTATGTACTTTATAAATATGAAATGGTAACATTCCCATCGAGGATTATGACTTGGTGATATTTTGTGGCTGCTTATCTTACTCCTAGCTTTTTTGTTCCCTGTTACCATTCCATTTCACCAACATTGCATGTCTGTTGAGAAACCCCTAATTAAAATTTAAATGTTGTTTTACTGTTTTTTCTTCTAAGTATTTGAAAGTTGTCAAAGGCTACATGAGTTTATGCAGAGGCCTAAAGTGAGAATAATGGCCCCCTGTGAGAAATTTAATTACCCAATTTTGGATACATTAAGATTTTGTTTTGGATTTGCGCTCTAAGCTGTAATATGATTTACAGAGTTTGTTTTTCTAAGGACAGAGTGGTCTCCTTCTGCTGACTAAGACTGATGGTGTGTATTTGAGGAAGCTCTTGCTGCCAGCTTTGGTTCCCTGTTTCTGCAAAGATCCTGTTACACTGGCACCATCAGCAGGGCCCCACCATCAGTAGTTTTCCCAGTCTCTGGGCATGTGCGTTGGAACTTCTTATCGTTGGAAAGGCAACAGGGTCAGTCGTGCTGGCTTTAGTGCCTCTCCAGAATGTTGCAGGGGACTAACTAGAGCCAGGTTTATTTTTAGGAAAAATAAAATCCAGTCTTTTTAGAGTAGCACTGTTTCTTCAGCTGGCTAAATTGATAGCCAGTGTATATATGCATTTTCCCTCCTTATCTCCTGCTGATCTGAATACACTCTAGTCTCATCTGCCCTTCTCACATCTGGAGGGTGAGATATGTAAATTGCAGCATGCCACAGCTTAATAAACCAGTCCCCTTTCAATGGGATTTTCAGCATCCATGCATATTAGCATGTCGAAGATGATAATACAATTCACATTTTCCCCCTGCCATCTATTAATCTGGCTTCCTGGGGCTTTAACTTGTTAGGAATGCCAAATACTCAGATAACAGATGCAGCAAAGTTATTTTGGCTTTCCTTATCTCTTCTCACACAGACTTTAAAAATGAGTGGATATATTATTAATCTAATAATCCTAGTGTACATATCATGTATGGTAGAAATATAATAGTTAACATTGTCATAACACTATAAAATTCGGAAGCCAAGCATTTTCCTTGACCTCTTAAATTTGTATCTTTACTATTAAAAAGAGTATGAAAAATGTTAGGCTTTTGTCAGATTTTGTTTTCTTCCTGCCAGAACAAGTTTTGGCCTTCTTGGAGCTTATGTTCTGTCTGGGTCACCCCTGTCACCCCAGTGCCTAGAATAGTGCCTGACACATAGGATGTGTGCTGTAAATATGTGTCAAGTGACGTAAGTAAGTAAAAGTTAATATTAAGAAAATATAAAGAAGTTTTTTCAACTCGAGAGTGGCCTACAGAAGATAAAAGCAAAAGCTTATAAAAAGGGCCCAGATATCTTTTTGTACCATGGATGTATTAGATGTTAATTTTCTTGTCATTTTAACCAGGAGGAAGCTGTCTAAGAGTCTTGTCTAAGAAGAGTGCTTCTCACCATTTTGTTTCATGTCATCTTGAGTCACATCACTACCTTTTAGTTTTCAGAACTTAAGCAATAGCATTTTATAATAAGGCTCATATGATGATGTTGGAAATTTTCTTTATGAAGAATCTTTTTTTTTTTTTTTTTTTAAAGATTTCATTTATTGATTTCAGAGAGAGGAGAGAGAGAGAAAGGCAGGGGTAGGGGGTGGGAAGCATCAGGTCATAGTTGCTTCTCTTATGTGCTTTAACTGGGCAAGCCCAGGGTTTTAAACCCGCGACCTCACATTCCAGGTCGATGCTCTATCCCCTGCACCAGCACAGGTCAGGCTATGAAGAACTCTTCATACTTTAGTACCCAAATTAAGATATTAAAAATGAATGATATTCTTTCACTCACTCTGTACCAGGCTCAGTTCTATGAGCTGGGATCCAGGGGAGAACAGAACAAGTTTTGGCCTTCTTGGAGCTTATGTTGCACAATGAATAAACAAACAAATCTGTAATTTAATGTCAGCTATTGACCTGATAGAGAGAATAGAGAGAGATGAGAGGGTCCTGTTTCCTTTCAATAGGAGGATCAGGGAAGACATCTCTGTGAGGTAACCATTGAGCAGAGAACTACAGTAAGCCATGCAAATATCTAAAGGAAGACACTTGTCTGGGAGTGGGAACGGCAAGTCCAAAGGCCCTGCGACCGGCATGTGCTTGGTAACAAGTTCAGGGAATTGCACGGAGGCCAGTGTGGCTGGAGCAGAGGATGCTGCTGGAAAGGTAGTAGGAGACAAGGTTGCAGAGTGGGGGTTTTTGAAATCATGCAAAGTAAGATAGGAAGCCATTTTAAGATATTAAAAATATTTTTATTATGGAAGCTTTCACTCATATGTGAAAGTAGTGAGAACAACATAGTGAACTGCCAACCCAGATCTTCAGGTTATCAGTGCATCACCAGTCTTATTTCATCTGTCCTGTTCCCTGCCTCGGAGGATTTTAAAGTAAGTCCCACACGTCATATTATTTCATCTGTAAATACTTCATTCTCTGTTTCTAGAGGATCAGGACCTTTCAAAAGTTAACATAGCCACAATACCATTATCACACGTAAAAACAATAGCTCCTTAATATCATCAAACATCCAGTCAGTATTTAGATCTCCCCAGTGAGGTATAAAAATTATATATATAAACTTTCTTTTGGTTGGTTTGCTTAGATCTGGGTCCAAACAAGGTGCTGATTGCATCCCTGTCAGGTTCTATAGAATGGCCCTCTGTTCTCTATAAACTGGTAGTTAGGTCTAGAAGCTTGATTAGATACATATTAGATTTTTATTTATTCTTTTGGTAAGAATTCTTAGGCGATGTGGTACTTCCTATTGCATCACAACAAGAGGAACAAAATGTCTGTTACATTTTGTTTTGTTTTTATAGTGATCCAATGAAGATTCTGAGATAAAGCTCATACAGGAATGATAGACTAAATACTTGATCCTGTCCCTCTACCATGGTGCGTTTTGATTAGGAATAACGTGTCTGACTTCCATTTTGGGATCCCTCTGGTTGCTGCATAGAGAATAGACAGAAGGGAGTGTGAGAGATAGGCTAGGCTAGCCCTTGACATCCATTTCCTCTCTCCTCACTGACAAGAGAATCACATATTTTAATTGGCTTCATTTCTGCTTAAAATAAATGATGGCATTTCCTCCCCCCACCCTTTTGCTGCTGTGTGTGTCTAAGTGTTGGCCAGTGAGATCTGAGCAGGACTTTTAAGGCCTGTACCTGCCGAGAGCGGACACAGCAGGAGCTGCCCTGCTTTGCCCTTCTGCCATCTCTGTCTGGCCTGCAGCTGGGCTGAGTGACAGCGAGCATCCCAGCAGGTGACATTGAAGGTGGATGCTGTGTCCTAGGGTGATAGAGCAGGAATTTAGGAATTTAGGTCTCTGATAACACTGTGAACCCTCCATACCAAGTTGGCCCACCTACCTCTGGACTTCTTTATGAGAGAGAAATAAAAGTCTGTCTATCTGGTTTAAGTTGCTGTTATTTGTTCTGTTCCCTGTTATATGTAGCAGAATCAAACAGGGACAAGAGCTTATTGTAATAGTTGGGCAACAGATGAGGATGATTTGGACTAGGTTGGTAACAATGAAGGTGATGAAAAGTGGGTGGATTAAGGATATATATATATTATGGTAGAGCTATCAGGATTGGCTGATGGATTGGATAAAGGCCAGCAACTGATCAAATGGTGGCTCTGTTTACTCAGGTAGGAACAGTGGAAGAAAAGCAGGTGTGTGAAGCTGGTCGGGGTAGGTAGGGAATCAGGAGCTGTGCTTTTTATGTGTGAAGTTTGAACTTCCCTTTAGACAGCTAAGTAAACAGTTGGATACCATTATCTGTGGTAAAAGGGAGATGTTGGGGCTAGAGAAAAATATTTGAAAATCATAAGTATAAAGATGGTTACTTTTCACCAAGGGGTAGAGATGGTGTTGAGAGTGAGTATAGGTAAAGAAGATGTTGGGAAAAGGAAGAGATACCAACAGAGAAGAACACTGAGATTCCAGTGCTCTGGAATCCAAATGGATAAAGTATTTCAAAAAGGAGGGAGAGATCAAGTGTGTCTAAAGCTATGGAAATGTGAATAAAATAGAGATGTGGAATGAGCCATTGGATTTGGCCAGGTCTCTAGTGACCTTGGCAAGAAGAGTTTCTGTGGAATGTTGGGTATAAAGCCTGGTGGGGCGGGTTGAAGAGAGATTAGACAGTGAGGAGGTGGTCGTATTGAGCATAAAGTAGTGCCTCTGAGAAGTTTTGCTTTAAAGAGTAATTGGAAAAATGGGCAGAAGCTGGAGGTAGAGGTTGGGGTCAAGGGTAGGTTATTTAAGATGAGGCTATTCAAGCATGGTTATAAGCTGATGTGTGAATGTTCAGAAGAAAGAAAATTGATGCTTCAGGAAAGCCTGGAGTCAGCGAGAAGGACTGAGCTGCAATAAACAAGGACAGAGGCTGGTCTTAGATGGGAACAGGAGTGAAGGCAGAGTGTAAGGGTATGGATACATGTAGATTGGTAGGTTTACAGGTAGATTGGTTTAACTCAGAAGGCAAAAAAAGGTAAAGAGAAAATTAACTACCTGAAATGGATTATTTATGCATGAATCATGAAATATCCACATTATCATTGTATGTAGTAAGGATAAAAGTACATTTGGAAGTCCCAAGTCTTTTTTCAAGCTAAAGGTCACAGACAGAGAATTGTAGATGCTGCTACGAAGCTGAGAACCCCTCGTCATATGAAGTGTCAAAACAATAGAGGATTAAGGCCCACGATTCCTGATCAGTCTCAGTGTTTAAAAAAATTAATTTATTTTCAACTATAGCTGATATACAATGTTCTGTTAGTTTCAGACGTACAACATAGTGATTCAATAATTATATCCCTTCCAAAGTGACCACTTCAATAAATCTAGTAACTGTCACTATAATTATCATATCATTGACTCTCTTCCTCTGTTGTACATGACATCCTCATACAGTCTCATTTTTAAACTGATGAGAACTTAGCTGATTCTTCCCTTCTGAGGGGTGAATTTCAGATTGAGGTATTATATAATACTTTTAACTGGGTAGGAAATTTATAGCATTTTCCAGGGACACCAAGTGTCAGATCCACTGAGTTCTAATCAGATCTGGTTTTACTCTGTGTTAGGCATTCCCCCGTCAAGGTTAGGAGTGGAGAAAAGGCAGAAAGAGGGTGTATGGGCTCAACCACACCAGCCTGCCACCCTTGAACACCTTAAGAGGCATTTGCTGCAGAAGACATCATTTTCCTTTGCCAGATAATTTAAAGGTCAGAATTATTGCCATGTTTGCTTTCGATCACGGAGCTAATATAAAATCAAGATTTATTCTTTTCATATTTTGGAAAGCCAGGTCTGCCATTTTCCTATTCTACCGCTGGTTTTATAAAGTTAGGAGGAAAGGCATGTTGGAAGGAAGGCTAACAGGCAAAAAAAATGGATTGGAAGTTTCATCTGGAAAGCGTTGTTACACAGGATAACATTTTAAGATATAAAGTATTTATGGCTAAGTCTCTCAGAGTAGAGGGGACAGAACTCAGAATGAATATTTTGACTCTGAATGATGGCCTGATCGCTCTACATCTAGGTTCTGCAGGAGGCAGTGCACCAACTGAAGTAACCGCTTAGCTTGCTGGCCAGCAGAGCCTGCCCAGTCATCGCGTCGGCATTGATCTTAGGCCAGTAGAGCATGATATAATTGTATATTTCACAGTCTTAATATAGTCATATTTAATATAGAACTCCAGAGATTGGAATATATTTTTAAGGAGTCGTTTAAAGAATTTCTTCATAATCTTTTATGAGTGTGTGAATTGATTATGAAAGAAATACACAGCAGTGGGCAGAAGTAGGTTTCCAGTTGTTCGTATGGAAAAAGACATGCAGGTTACGATTATTCCAATAGCTTTATTACCTCAAAAGAATATCACAGTGGCACAGTGCACTTAGGTGCGATCTTGTAGGTGCTCAAATTGCCAGCCTTCATTATTTACATGTTCTTGTACCCTTTGAAAATCAGTAAACAAACCTGAATTTCAGTGACCTGCTCGGGTTAGTCCCACTGCCCCCTGAAGTGGTTGAATTCAAACCCACTTTTGCCCGCCCCTGTACAATTCCCGCCAACTTCAAATCTTCCTCATCTGGAAATTTGGAAAGGTTTGAAAACATCCCTGTGAATATTTCAATTAGCTTCCTATACTATTTTCAGTTGTGTTCAGTTTCTTAGAGAATCAGACAGACAATATATACATATAGAATGATAGGACGGTTACCTTGGATAGGACGGTTACTCTCATCCTGGATTCAGCAATGTCTTTCATTCTTTCTCTCAAGGCCTCAGTTAACATTGTTTCCACATGCACCGGAGCTTTCCAGTTCTTAATTCTCAACATCCCTTGCTTGCTAGGTTTGATCTAAGAAAAAATGAAACCAGCACTTACCTCTTTAGGATTCTGATGTAATCAGACTAAACTGTTTCACTGTTAAATTCTGTGGGGTTTTCTAAGATCAAGTATGCTTAGCATATTTCGTACTTCGGTATGTCTAAATAACATAATTTTCCACCCCGGCATTACCATCTAGAAACCAGAATCAATTGAAGAGTTATAATTGCAACAACTCAATTTTAATAAATTTTATGAATACTGCCCATAACCTCAGGGCCTTTATGTTTGCAGTTCCACTTGTTAGGGACGTACCATTCCTAGATACTGCCTGACTAGTTCCTTTTGCTCTTCAGATCTTTATCCAAGGATCACCTCCTCAGGGAGGCCTCCTTGGTTGTTCCAGCCCAAATCAGTCCCTTTCCACGTTATCACTTTACCATGTTTTATTTCTTCCAAAGCCCTTGTTGTTTTCTGAACTTATATTATTATTATAATAATTACGAGGGTTATAATAACACCAGTAATAAACACAAGTTGAGTTTTTTCTGTATGCCCTATATTACAACATTTTAATAACGACAGCTAACATTTATTGGGTATTTACTACTTGCCAAACTCTAGTCTGGCCAATGTCCCCCCTTGTCTGGACTATCTGAATGGCTTACTGGCCTCCCTTTTTCCATAGAAGTTAGTGATTTTTCTAAAGCATAAATGAAGTACATAATGATCAGCCTTGAGCACTGTTAATGATTTTGGCCATCCTCATGTCCTAACAGTGGCTTTCCAGATCCTGCCTGATCTGGCCCCTTCCACAACCTGCCTGCGATGTCCCTAACTTCTCCTTACCTTGTTCCCCTCGGGCCACAGGCCCTGAGTCACATTTCACCCAGATTGCCATTCATCCACATGGCTTTACTTCTGCTGACATGTCACCTCCCCGTGGAGGCTTTTCCAGACCACCCTTACATAACGAGCACTCCACTCACTCTCTTTCCCCTTACCATGCTTTATTTTTTTCCTCACTGAACATTATACTCATTTTCCTGCCTTCAGCAAATATTTGTTGAATGTTTGTTTGCTAAGCACTAGGCCCTGTTCTATGCACTGGGGATATGAGGTCAATACGATGAGCAGAATCCCTGTTGACACACAGATAGTAGGGGAAGATGTACCATAGACTCAGTCGATATGTAGGTCAAATATATAATATGTTAGATGGCTTTGGGAAAACTAAGAAAGGCTAGGGTGTGATAGGACAGGAGAAGGACAGTTAAGTTTAAAATAGAGCAGTCAGGGGAGGCCTCGGAAAGTGGACCATTGTGCAAAGTCCTGAAGGGGGTGAGGGAGCAGCCTATGTGACCAGCTATAGAGAAGCACGTTCTATTCTAGACAGAAAGAACATTGTGTCCGAAGCCTCTGAAGGAGGAGTAGCAAGGACGCCTGTAGCTGGGCTGGAGCAGAGCGAGCGAGGAGGACAGGAGGAGATACGGCAGAGAAATGGCAGGGGCCAGGCTGCAGTGCTCACTAACCCTCTCAGCGTGGGAGCTTTTGAACAGACGAGCAACCTGAGCTGACTTCCATTTTAACTAATTTCTCAGGCCCTTGAGTGGAACATAGACTTTAGAGAAGTTGAGTGTTGACATAGAAAGTCCAGTTAGCCAAGGAAAGATCGAAGTGGCTAGGGCCAGGGGGCAGGGTGGAGGTGAGGAGGAGCGACTGTGGCCTGGGTATATGTTGGAGGTTGGTCCTACAGGATTTACTGAGAAACAGTAAATAGAGAATAGAAACAGAGAAATAGAGCAATCAAGGATGCCTCATTTCAGGGTTTTAAACTCAGGTCAGTGGGAAGACAGAGATGACCGTACTGAGACAGGCAGGCAGGGAGAGAAGAGATTTAGTTGGAGGGAGGGTCATGAGCAGGCCCTCAGCTGGCACTGAGGAGCCTCTGTGGGCATGAGAAAAAGGCTCCCTCTTGGGGAGGAGCCAGCTGGAGCCAGCAGAGGGGGCTGGATTCCATCCCCCACTCCTTCCCCTTGGCGGGCCATCTTCATATACAATTGCAGGCAGTGGAATTAATCAGGGGCTTTGCTTTGGGACATGGTAAGTTTGTGTTCAACAAGGTGCTGGCTGGACAGCTGGGTATGGCTTTAGAGTTAGGGAGGCAGAGAGATTGCAGGTGTAAGGGCTCTTCATGGGAGTGTGGCTGTTTTATTTTAATCTTTATTTGTATATATATTATATATTAGATATGCTTTATTTACCTGTTCATTGTCTCCTCCATTATTATATAAGCTCAAAGTGATCCCCCTCTGTGTGTCCTACTCAGTTGTATCCCAAGACCTAGCTCAGTGCCTGGCACCTGAACACTTAATAAAATGGTTGAATGAGTAAACTAACTGGGATATCATTGCATTTTACTTGTCCTGTGGGCTTCATGAAATTGAGTGTGTGGCCAGGTTTATATGTCAATCTATATGCTAGACTTTCCCGTTCCTACTCTGTGCCTAACCCAAAGTTTTTTTTTAAACCTTCACCAAGTATCATTTTCTATATGATTACCAAAAGGAAACTTAAGTTCTTAGTGGACTTTACATTTAAGAAGATTGCTTGCAGCTAAAACACACACCAAAAAGAGGGGAAAAGCTAAAGTGAAGGAGAATGAAACCTGGTTTAGATAACCAGGTCCTTCGGAAGTGGCCTATTCTTGAGGAGACTGTTAGCACTTTCCATTCACATTTAGTTTTGCTTGTTGTTGAGGGTTTACTCTTAACTTCTTTGCTGCAGAGAGTTCTGTTTTTCTACCTAATGAGATTATATAATGGGACTTAATTCAGCATTTCTGTCGCAGTTAGACTCAAGGCTGGGGACAATACATGCCCAGGACCTCAGCATTTTTTTGGAATGATCAGTAATGGTTTTGCACAGAGGTAAGGTTTAAACTGGGTTATATATCAATTAGCAATCATTGTAGAGTAACAGGCCACCCCAAAATTCAATGGCTTAAAATAACAAACGTTTATTATTACTTACAAGACAGTGGTTCAGCTGGCCTTGACTAGCTTGACTAGTGGTTCATGCATTGGGCAGATAACTTTGCTTATTCTGGTCAGGCTCTCTCACATGTCTAGGGCCAAAGGCAGGTCTAGTGTGGCCGTGGCTGGGACATCAGGCTGTCATCCTGCAGGAGGCTAGAGGGGGCTTGCTCACATGGCAGTGGAGGGTTCCAAGAGCAAGACTAGAAATGCCCAAAGGTTCTTGAGGCTTCAGCTTGGAACTGGCATAGCATAACTTCTACCACATTCCATTGGTCAAAGCAAGGGGTGGAGAAATAGTCTCCACTCATGATGGAGGAGTGAAAGTCATATTGTAAAGGGTATGGGCAGAGAGAGATCATTAATTGAAACCATCAAGCTAATACATGTTCTTGAAGGATAAATAGGCATGGCTAGAAGGAGCATGTGAGGGAACGGTGTGACCCTCCTCTCATCTAAACAGAACTGTGCCTCAACCATCCCCCGTCCCACCTCCCTAGTATCTGGGAAGCGCGTGCAACACAAGCTTTCTGTCAGCTTGTAGGTTTTAACACTTGAACTGCTGTCTCTCTGTGTGTCAGAAAAGAATATGTCACTGAAAGTACAACTATACTTGCCTTGAGAAAGTCTCATAGAATGTATTATTATTTTTATTTTTTTGCTAGATGCCTGGAACACAGCCATATTTCTTGCCCAGTTATCTTGGTCATGTTGGTGTCTTCACAAATAATAATTGTACTTTCTCCTGTAGGATTATGCCCATATGTTGACCTGTGTTACTGAAAGAGAAAAGTTTATTGTACCCATCAAAGCCAGAGGTGCACGAGCCATCCTAGATTTTCCCGACAAGCTGAATTTTTCCACCTGTCCTGTCAAATACGCCACCCAGAAGATTCTGCTGGTACGAAATATTGGCAACAAAGATGCTTTGTTTCATATCACAACTCATAGGTATGCATTCCTTTGGCTCTTGTTTTTGATTGATTTATAGCTACATCTAGTCAGCACAAGTAATTTGCTAGAATATCAGTTGGGGTTGGAAATGCTTGTTATAGTCTTTAAATTGCTGGGAGATCTTACTTCTCCTTCATCTAAGAGGAAACTGATTTTCAAGGTTACCTGTTTGGGTATGGAGGGTTTTCTGAAATGCTGGATATGAGTGTTTCTACTTAGCAGAGAGAAGGCCCATGTGAACCTATTAATAAACATATTTGTTTTGACTAAGAATTTTATAACTGGCTATATTATTGATAGTTTTCAATTGCCATTATAACACATTATAAACTTAGTGGCTTAAACAATACAGATTTGTTCCCTGACATTTCAGTAGGTCAGAAGTCTCACTGGGCTATGATCAGTGTCAGCAGGGCTGTGTTCTCATCTGAAGGCTTGAGGGGGAAATCCATTTCTTTGCTTTTTCCAGCTTCTGGGGGCCGCTTATATTCCTTGGCTCATGGTGCTCAGTTTTCTCATCTGAAAAGTGGGAAAAAATATAGTAGCCACTTAATAGGATTGTTGTGAGAAATAAATTAATTAATAAATGTAAACTGCTGATACATGGCAAGTACTATATAATGAGTGTTCATTCTTGTTTCTTCAAATGCGCTACTGCCAATGTGGTGGGCAGAATAATGGCTCCTCCAATATGTCCATGTTCTAATCTCCAGCACCTGTCAGTGTATAATGTATGACAAAGGGGAATTAGCATTGCAGATGTTATTAAGGTTGCTAGTCAGCTGACCTTAAAATGGGGAAGTTATCCTGGATGGGCCCAGTACAATCACAAGGGTCTTTAAAATAGAAGAGGAAGGCAAGAGAGTTCAGAGTGGTGAGATGTGAGAACTCAAGCTGCTTTTGCAGACCTTGAAAATGAGAAAACAGAGCAATAGAGAGGTTGTGTAATTTTCTCAAGAGTACATAGCTGGTAAATGAAGGAGTTAGATTTTCATCTGATTATTTGAGAACTACAGGGTAGTAGATACCATGGGATAGTATAAAGGACAATGAGACAATCTTTGCCCTCAAGGAACGCTTTTATAAGATGGGAAAGAATAATAGTTATGGGACTTGAAAATGGTGTCTGATCAGCAGGTCCATAACAAGAATGACCAGCTTAGGATAGGATAGACAACAGGGTCAAGTTCTTTTCTGTGACTTGAGAAAAAGTGATATATTGATCTGGATTGTGAGCTCATTTTCAGAAGGGCTCTATCTGTGGAATCCTTTGCTGGTTTAAGGACACATCTCTCCAGAAAGGATGAACATTTACTTCTGCCTGGTTCACAAAGGTTAGACTACATACACTATTCTTCTGGTAATAATTTGGTCAACATAGACACACGTCCAAAGTTATGAATCCCTAGAGAAACTTTATTTCTTTCTCTCAAAACCCAAGACAGCCCTGGCCGGTTGGCTCAGCGGTAGAGCGTCGGCCTAGCGTGCGGAGGACCCGGGTTCGATTCCCGGTCAGGGCACACAGGAGAAGCGCCCATTTGCTTCTCCACCCCTCCGCCGTGCTTTCCTCTCTGTCTCTCTCTTCCCCTCCCGCAGCCAAGGCTCCATTGGAGCAAAGATGGCCCGGGCGCTGGGGATGGCTCTGTGGCCGCTGCCTCAGGCGCTAGAGTAGCTCTGGTTGCAACATGGCGACGCCCCGGAGGGGCAGAGCATCGCCCCCTGGTGGGCAGAGCGTCGCCCCTGGTGGGCGTGCTGGGTGGATCCCGGTCGGGCGCATGCGGGAGTCTGTCTGACTGTCTCTCCCTGTTTCCAGCTTCAGAAAAATGAAAAACAAAACAAAACAAAACAAAAAAAACCCAAGACAGACATTTTTTCTTGTGCTAATGGAGAATGGTTTGGCAGCCCTTCAAGTTTCCCAGTTTCATATGGGAATTGTATTATAAGTTCCCTGACTTGACCATCTCAAGGCGGGCTGTTAAAATCCAGGCTTCAATGTTATTGGGAATCCAGGGCAGACCCAGCATTGGCTCAGTGGCTTATAGCCCTGGTTCTTAGTTTCTTCTTCAATTTTGAATGCTGTGGATTTGCCTCAATTATTTGCATGCTCAGCCACACATTTATGTAAGTTTTTTTTTAAATCCAGTCTTTCTAGGTATTTCTGGCAGAAGAGTTTTCAAGTGACTTGGTCTGCTATATTGCAGGTAGCAGGGCTGCCATAGTGCAGGTTGAAGGCACATCCCTTGGGAGAGAATTTGTGTTTATTCCTCCACGTGTCCCCAGAGCATCAGCACCTCTGAACCATTTGATGTGGACTCAAATTTCTGTCTGGTATTGGGTTTCTCCTGGCTGAAAAACAATTTTTAATATTTCTTTGTAGCACAGGTCTATAGAAATTCTCTCATTTTTTTTTTTTTTGCCTATTTCATAAAAAGTATTTTGCTTTCATTTTTGAAAGGTATTTTCTTACAGTATAGAATTCTGAGTTGACAGTAATATATATACTTTTTATTTCAGTATTTTAAAGATGTCACTCTGTTGTTGCTTACATTTTTCTCATGAGAAGTTGCTATAATTCTTATCTTTGTTTCTCTGTATGTCTTTTTCTTAGCCTGCCTTCAAAATTTTCCCCTTATGTGGGTGGTTAAAAGTTAAGTTTATAGGTGTAATACAAATAAATACAATAATAATTAATAAATAATAATATAAGAATAAACTCTGTTCCATATACTTACAACTGTACACCTACTCTTTGCCTGCCCCTATATTTGTTTCTTAGCACTTTGAATATAATGTGTCTCTAGGTGTGGGATTTTTTTTAATAATTTTATTTTTAATGGGGCGACATCAATAAATCAGGATACATATATTCAAAGATAACAAGTCCAGGTTATCTTGTCGTTCACTTATGTTGCATACCCATCACCCAAAGTCAGACTGTCCTCTGTCACTGGGATTTTTTTTTAAAGGAATTTATTTTGCTTTTGTTTAGTTTTAGTTTCAATCTTGCATGAGGTTCTCTGAGCTTCCTGGACCTTTTATTATTTTTTAAAATGTCACCTATTATCTCCAAATATTTCTTCTCCTCCATCCTCTCTCACTGGTTCTTCTGCTTGTAGGGAGCTCCTGTTTTTTGTTTGTTTGTTTGTTTGTTTTGTATTTTTCTGAAGCTGGAAACGGGGAGAGACAGTCAGACAGACTCCTGCATGCGCCCAACCGGGATCCACCTGGCATGCCTGCCAGGGGGCGACGCTCTGCCCACCAGGGGGCGATGCTCTGCCCCTCTGGGCGTCACTCTGTTGCAACCAGAGCCACTCTAGCGCCTGGGGCAGAGGCCAAGGAGCCATCCCCAGCGCCCGACCATCTTTGCTCCAATGGAGCCTCGCTGCAGGAGGGGAAGAGAAAGACAGAGAGGAAGGAGAGGGGGAGGGGTGGAGAAGCAAATGAGTACTTCTCCTGTATGCCCTGGCGGGGAATCGAACCTGGGACTTCTGCACGCCAGGCCAACGCTCTACCACTGAGCCAACCGGTCAGGGCCGGGAGCTCCTGTTTATCACAGGTGAAACAATCTTCCATTTTCTATCTTCCTTGGAGGGCAGAGAGTGTCCATTTTTAGATCTCAGGGCACTTGGTTGCCCTGCAACCTCAGCTCTCTAATGGGTTCAAGAAAACTTGTGATTTTGCTGTTTATCTAGAGTTTTTCATTGTTAGAGTAGGAGAGACACTCTTTCTAGTTTTCTGCATCCTAGGTTGAAGCAGGATGCTGAACCACTATACATAAATCAACCATCAAAGACAAAGTTCTTTTGAAAATCAGTGTCTCCTGACACTGTCCCTAAGTGCTTATACAGCTTTATTTGTCATCTCATGGTGAGACTCATGTATTTTGGTTGAAGGAGAAGGAAGCAGGTTTTTCAACTCACTTACAGTGACTTAGAAAGAACCAGTCTTTTCTTATTTGAAAAAAGGCCTCCCACAACCACCTGTTAAAAACTTCCTGTTACATTGGTATTTTTTTCAATGAAAAAGAGACCCCTCCTAATGTGGGCAAACAAATGCAGGCAGCTTAGCATCCTGGACTGTTTGGCTGAATCTTCAAAACTACACCTAACTGATTATTTCTTTACACATTATATTTCTGTAAAGTAAAACAAAATCACTTCACTGATTTAATAGTGTGAGGTTGCAGGAAAAGATCTTAAACGTCTCTATCTGTAACTATGAATGTGAATCATCTCCCAACGTAGAAGCACTGCTAAGGTAAAATGGTGAGCCAACTTAAGGACATACCAGGAATCATAAAGACATTAGAAACTATAGTCTAACACTCCCATTTTACAGATGAAGGAAGTAAGGTCTGAGAAGGAAAATGAACTTATCTAAGTTCTCCCAGCAAGTCAATGGCAAAGCCTAGATGAAAGCAAACATTGTCCAGTAGTGGGCTTCTCTGCCCCTATATCCATTGCCCTTTCCCTACCATGCTCAGTATTGCCTGGGGGCAGTATTAGCCCCCCCCCCCTTCCTGCCAGCCTCCTGAGTCAGCTGGATACCTGCTGGGTTTGACCAGTTGGAGGCTCTGGAGATCAAAGGGTAGGAAGAAACCAGGGTATTTCTCCTCCTCCCTCTCTGACGTCAACAGAGTCCCTGCAAGCAAATGCATTTTCTCTGTGGTTCTAGATCCTATCAGACAAGTCTGCCAGGATTCCAACTTTGCCCAGGTCCCCAGGATCTGAGTCTTTTGTCTCCAGCCCTGGGGGGCAAATGGCTTACTGTTGTTATAATCCCTGAGCTCTCTCACTGTCTTAAATCAGACTTCTCATCATTCCCATCTTTGTGTAACCATGTCTCGCAATTAAATTCCTGTTTGCAAATATTTTTGTTTTGCTGCTTAGACTTTGCATGAAATAGTAGTTACATATTTTTTTCTTCACAAAATGCATGCTTTTCAACCATGCTGTCAATTCTGCAAGCTACTTCAGATGGTTCCAATAAATCCCTTTTCTGTTTGTTAGCCAGAGTTGATTTCTGTTGTTTTCAACTGAGAAGCCTGATAGCTACAAAGAAAAAGGATGCAGTTGAATTTGTGGTCACATCGTGTTGAATTAGAATCTCTGGTAGATCCCCTGATAAGTATCCATTCTAAAAAATACACAGGTGATTGTGTTGCTTGGACAGGGTTAGGGACCACTATTTCAGTTAATACGACTGTCAGTAGGGTAGAGAACAGTGAGTATAGTTTGAGAATTTGGAGTCAGTCAAGAACCCAGCGTCTGCTCTTAGTCTTGCTACTTTTAGTCAATATACAATTAGAAATAATATCTCACAGGAAATAGTTTAAAAAACAGATCATAGTCTTTTCATGAAATAATGATTGAATTAATGTTTAAGTTTATAAATGGTTAATGTAAAAAATAAAACTTTATTTATATGTCTGTTGTCACCATTAGATTATGAGCTTTTCAAATGCACGGGCCATATCTAACTCTTCATTAGTATGTCCCTAGCACCTGTGTCTAGAATAAATTAGTGCTCAATAAATGTTTACAGGAGGCCTAACCAATAATACAGGGCAGGGCAAAAGTAGGTTTATAGTTGTTAGTATATGAAACAGAGTTTATTCTTGTATTACTTTTTATTCATTGTTGTATTATTTTCCACATGAACAACGGTAAACTTGCTTTTTCCCCACCCTGTATTTTTAAATTGTAAAATCAAAGTTAATTAGACCTCAACCCAAATGTCCCTTTATAAATTACAACTGTAATTTCTCTAAGCTGATTGCATTGTAAAGGGACTCATATGATTCCCATAAACCCATGCAGATTACAATATACATATATCACAAAGGCAATGCTACAGTTATAAACCTCTGCAATAATTTAAAATAAAAAACATGCTCCAAGTACTATAAAATAAGCATAATGTTTTTTTGCAGTAATAAAAGTAGCCGTAATAGGCTATAAAATATACAGAGAACACAAACAATTACTCTTCAGCTTTATTACAAATATGACCTTACACTCTAGTAGGTACCAGACTAACTTTGACTATTATAAAGTAAGATTAAATTTGGAAGCTAAAATAGAATTAAGAAACAATTTAAAAAAAAATCTAAAACCTCAAGTCAGGAATCTGAAGAAAAAAATACTGATATTATATTTAATATTTAATATAATAGAGCCAATATTTAGTCTTCTGCTAAAATGTTGAATCATTTGGATGGAATCATTTTAGTTCTTAAGGGCAGTTTGTAGAGGATTGAACAAAAATCTTTCAAAGTCCTTTAAAATCTTCCTCATGGCTGATGATTTTTCACAAACCCCAGTTCCCTTCTTAATCCAGTATCTGGTATTAATGAAGATGTGCTATCCAAACCAAACCCTTTGGTAGAGAGGTCCAGCCTTACACCCTTGAGGAACAATACTTGTACTTTGTGTACAAGCATTTCTGATACTTGATACTTTCTATTCTGCCTAGCCTGTCCGCTTTTAGTAAAAGGAAGCACAAAATTAAATAATAGACAATGTTGAAGCACCAGAACTTAATATACTCTACCCAATTAATGTCTGATTTATTGAGAGAGCTTAGGCAGCTCTCAGTAGGAATGGCTATCCCAGGTGATTTTCTACATGTTGAAGAAATTTAGTGTAATATAAACCCAACCATTAGCACAACAGAAAATTATCTGTTACCTCTGTATAGAAATTGGATTTCTGGAGTCCCTAAAGAAGGGTCACTATTTTTTTTCGATAGAAAACTAGCTTAGGTTCTGCACTGTAATACTACCCAATTCATTTCAAAACTGTGCTTTTGCTACCAAGAAATATTTGAAAAGAAAATGAAAGCAATTTCATTTCAGTATAGGGAAAAAAAATATTAGAAGCTAGGGAGGCAAAGATAGAAGAAAATATCGTTGTTCCCAAACCAGGAAACTGGGCCCAGTTCTCACCATTTTAGATTCTTACTGAGGCCGTAAGCAAGGAAGGAACTTTTGAGACTGCGAGACTCAACTTCGTCTCCCATATAGCGGAAATTCTTGAGATACTCCTCTTCTGTTCCACCAAGATGTTATAAACATTAATTTATGATTACAGGTATTTTTTGTATCCCTCTCAACTTGATCTTAGCCAAAAGGCCAAGAAGCAATTTTTATATTCCTCTAAAAGCTGATTTTAATTCAATTTGACAACCTCTTCTGAGAGGCTCCTGTGAGTAAGTAATCATGCATGGGGTGGTGAGAGACACAAAGATGAATGTAGCCAGGTGGTTTCCACCTTCAGGGGTGGTTTGGGGTAGACAGAAAGAACTGGAACTTGAAGGCATGCTTCCATCCATCCTCTGCGACTACCTGGTTGGGTAACTTTGGGACAGTTGCCTGCCCTTTTGGAGCATCTGTTTTTTCATGTCCAAAATGCAAGTGATACTACCTACTTCCTCAAAGATTTTAGGAATATTAGAGGAGTTGACATATCTCAAGGGCCCAGGGTAGTACCCAGCATAGAGTATGTGCTCGTGAAATTTTGTCTGCTTTCCCTTTTCTTTCATCTCAAGAGTCTCTAGCTGTGAGGGGGGCAGGCACAAAAACTACAGTACGAGGTAAACTGAAGTAAGAAGTGAAAAAGAAAGGTATAGCCTCTGAGAGGAAGGAGACATTATTAACAAGAGGGAGAATTAGAGAAGATTCTATGTAAGAGGTGATTTTGAGTCTGGGCTGTGATAGGTGACTTTGGAAGGAGTATAGAGCAGTGGTCCCCAACCTTTTTTGAGCCACGGACCAGTTTAATGTCAGAAATATTTTCACGGACCGGCCTTTAGGGTGGGACGGATAAATGTATCACGTGATCGAGACAAGCGTCAAGTGTGAGTCTTAGACAGATGTAACAGAGGGAATCTGGTCATTTTTTAAAAATAAAACATCATTCAGACTTAAATATAAATAAAACGGAAATAATGTAAGTTATTTATTCTTTCTCTGCAGACCAGTACCAAATGGCCCATGGACCAGTACTGGTCCGTGGCCCGGAATTGGGGACCACTAGTATAGAGCATCTGTGTAGGGGGCCACAGTTGGGTTGGAAGGGAGAGGACGTGGCAGTACTTGGGGAGGTTATGGGTGAAGAGACTCAAGTCCTCTCGTCCCGTCCCACCCGAGCCTGACGTGGAATGTGAATGGTATGTGGGCTATTTGGACAGATATGTATGTGTTTAATAAGAATGCAGAAACTGGTTGGGAGCAGATTATATGGGACCTTGAGTGCCTAGAGGACTTTGAACTTTATGCCATAGATGATGAGGACACCTGAAGGTATTTGAGCAAGAGATGAATGTGTTATGACTTGTATGTGTTTTTTTGTTTATGTTTTTGTTTTTGGGTTTTTTTTGTTTTGTTTTGTTTTTTATAAAATCTCTAGGACAGTGCAAAGGATCGAGGAGAGACTTATAAAAATTTGAACTCATCTCAATACTCAGGATCATCCTCAGGCTCATGGGGCTGCCAGTGAGGGAAATCACAACAGCAATAACGCAAATAATAATAAACACTGTTTAGCATTTCCTATGTGCCAGGCTAAGCACTTTAATCATGTGAGTAGGCATTGTTACTACTACCCTCATTTTACAGATGAAAAAAGAGGTTCAGTGGCTTCCCCAGGTCATGGCAGAGCTGGGTTTTGAACTTATCCCGATGACTCCAGGCTAGCAACCACTGTGCCGTAGTGTCTACCGCAGTGCCTAGGTTTATTGGAAGATCGGTGCTGTCGGTATGGGTAAAGGCCAGATACTGAAATGGAAGAATAAAGACAGGAGAGGGAGATTCAAATGGAGAACGCCAGAGAAAATGCATAACTGCCTGTGGGAGGAAGCACCAGGGTCCTGCAGTAAAAACCTGCACACCACGGGCTACCTGTGCCATAAACGTGGTGCCCTCAGAGAAGCAAGCTGAGGTTTTCTGAAATTAAGTTCATTATCTGAGGGAAGATTTTAGGAATGGTTGTGATATAAGTAAGTAAACAGAAATAGCGTAGCCTGCCAGACACATTGTACAGTGCATCGCTTTGAAAAACCAGCAATTTAAAGAAGTGAAATGGAGCATGAAAATAATTAAGTGAGCTGGGTTTCCTATTTTGAAGGGAGAACTCTGTAAATTATTTAAGGTCCTTCATGGTCAGATCCAGCTTCTCTCTCCAGGGTGCTTAAATGAAACTATTTCCAAATCCTTCCCACAGAGTCTGGACACCCAAATTCTATGATGAAGATGCAGAACTTGTCCCCCATTGCTTTCTCAAATGCTTTCCAACCATCTCCAGCTTGCCCTCACCCAGGAGGCTGACCTGTACAGGACAGGTCAACAGGTTCCCATCCTTGGCTTCCACTTGGGTTCTGGCACTGGGAGGCCCCGCAGGCAATCAGACAGGAGGATGTGACATCAGGACCCTTTCCCCCACAGTGTCTTCCCTGTGAAGCTGCATAGGTTGGCTGTCTCTCTTGACTAAAGCTCCTTGCTCCTCATAAGGTAGTGCTCTCGTAGATCTCTTAGGGGTTTTAGAACCACTCTTTCTCCTTGACTCTTTGGGCCTAGAGGTGGTAACAGCTCTACTATTAATAACCTTGGGTGACTGAGTCATTCCTGACATCCCTCCACCGCCCCCCTGTAAGTAGACCCTTTGCTAAACTGCCCTCAGATTATCCTTGTGTTTTTTTGTGTGATCACTTTCCTTTTGGGACTCTGATGTATTTTTCCATTATGAAGCCCTTTCTTCTCTGAACTCTCACAAAGCTTGATTTTTATCCCTTAGAAGGGACTGTTCTTTTGCAGATTTCATTATTTGCATACATGTTGTAATTCTGTCCCTTACTGGAATCACTCACTGAATGTTAAAAGAATGGCTGAATGGCAAGGACACAAACAAGAATATTACTGCATGATTTCAGTTTCTCTTAAACTTGCTGATTTATTGCTGTTACTTTAACACTGAAACTTAGGTTTTTTCACAGTAGAGGGGAAAGGCTGCTTTACTTCAGAATCACGGAATTACGATGTCAAGACTGAATCACACAGACTAGGACGCCTGCATCTCTTCCTCCCGCACACTAGGCAGGAACGTGTTCTGACTTGTGTCCCGTGTGTTGCAGGCCATTCTCTGTGGAGCCTTCTGTTGGAACTCTTAACGTGGGAGAGTCCATGCAACTGGAAGTGGACTTTGAGCCACAGACTGTGGGCAGTCACAGCCAAAGGCTCATTGTGTATTACGACACAGGTATGCATTATTCTTTATCAAAAGTTCTACATGTTAAGAAAGGCTGGATGGAAAATATGATGAAGCAAAAAGTAGGAAGTGGTTATTTTGGCTGCATTAGAGTAAGCTAAGATCCACAAGGTAAAGACCAAAGAATGAATGCCTCCAACGGAAGTGATGTTGAGGCAGAGATAAAGTCCACCCGACTGGTTTCTCCAATGCCTGAAAAGTATGGGGCTTAGGAAGAAACCATACCCAGATGTCACTTTAAGTAGATTGACATTATTTATATGTAAATGAACTTGAAGATAATTTAATACCCCATTTTTTTCCATTTGATTTATTGATGCATTTGTCTAACATTTTGAAAATGTAAATCCACTTCAGATGGGTCCTGTGTGTGCTCACTAGCCTATGTACGATCCAGTTACTTTAATTCTTAGAATGTGCAAATATCTTACTTAACGTCTTACTTAAATATAACACTGTGACTATTGCTACAGCATTTTATTGAAGGCCACACCGTGCATGATGATAGAGAATATACATTGTTTTTGTATTTAATTGATAGTCTATAGTCTGCATGTACAGTATGAAAAACTCCAAAGTAAGTTTCAAATTAACGTTTTACCATTCCTACTCTTTATTTTATAATTTTCCTTACTTCCTTCACACTTTTTTCTTACCCATTCACGGTGAATGATGTTGAGCCTTTTTTCATGTGCTTATTAGTCATTCATATATCTTTTTATTATTAATTTATAAGAGTAATTTGTAACTTGATATTCTGAATACTAGTCATTTGTCAGACATATTTATTGTTAATATTTTCTTTCAGTCTGTAACTTGTCTTTCTATTTCCTTAATGGTATTTTTTAATGAGCATTCAATGAAATCCACACTATCATTTTTTTTAGATCAATGCTTTTTGCCTTCTTGCTAAGAAATCTTTGCCTTTTCCAAGATCATGAACATATTCTCCTACATTTACTTTTAGAAGGATATTAGTTTTGCTTCTATGTTTAGATTAATGATTGATCTTTGATTTATTTTTGTGTGTATATGTGTGAGGTAGAGATGATGCTTCCTTTTTTCCTCCATATGTGTTATTGGCCCATCTCCATTCTGTTATCTTATTCTGAAATTTCAATTATTACTCTATTTTATTATTTAACCTATTATCACTTTATTATTTATTTCTTTTAACCCCTATTTTATGTTTTTCATTTCTTTGTCTCTGTAGTCTTCTCTGGATACTTATCCATTCAATAATTTACTCTCTAGTAAAGTCTCATCTGCTGAATTTATAACTCTTAAATTATAATTATTTTCTTTTTTTTTTTTTTTTTTTTTTTTTTTCATTTTTCTGAAGCTGGAAACAGGGAGAGACAGTCAGACAGACTCCCGCATGCGCCCAACCGGGATCCACCCGGCACGCCCACCAGGGGCGACGCTCTGCCCACCAGGGGGCGATGCTCTGCCCATCCTGGGCATCGCCATGTTGCGACCAGAGCCATTCTAGCGCCTGGGGCAGAGGCCACAGACCCATCCCCAGTGCCCGGGCCATCTTTGCTCCAATGGAGCCTTGGCTGCGGGAGGGGAAGAGAGAGACAGAGAGGGAAAGCACGGCAGAGGGGTGGAGAAGCAAATGGGTGCTTCTCCTGTGTGCCCTGGCCGGGAATCGAACCCGGGTCCTCCGCACGCTAGGCCGACGCTCTACCACTGAGCCAACCGGCCAGGGCCTTATAATTATTTTCATTTCTGAAATTTTATCTAGTTCTTGTTAAATCAGAGTGATCTCAACTCTTATTTTTCAAGTTTTTTTATTTTAAAACATATATTAAACATATTTATATTCTGTATTTGATGATTCAAATATATTAAGTCTGCTTATTTATTTATTCATTCATTTTATTTCATTTGTTGTTTACTGTTTCTGATGATTGTTAACCATGGTATCTGTAGAAAAGTGTATTATTTATCTTTCTCCTTTATCCTTTTAGGCTTTTAGCTGGGCCCCTGTGGCAAAAGACAGATTATCAAGAGAAAAACATACAAATATATTTAATGTAATTCTTACATGACAGGAGAGCCTTCATAAGGAAATGAAGACCTATAGAAGTGGTTAAACCCGAGTGTTTTTATGTTAGGTTTGATGAAGAATGGTCAGTTGTGGGAAAATGTGAAAGGACAAAAAAGGGTGTGAGCGGCCTGTAAACTCAGGGAGACAGTAAGCCTTATTGTTCAGGTTCCTCTCAGTGTCCCTCTGTCTTTGCAGATGAAGATGCCCTTGGCACCAAAGTATAGGAGGGCACCTTTCAAATGAATGTCAAAGAACTGCTTCAGAAGAAAGTCAAAAGTATCCTTCCTGCACCTGCCAAGGTGCCATGTTTTGGGGTAGTGTGTCCTGAACACCGTATCTATGCCCTTTGTGTTTTATAAATATTGAATTTAGCAATTTCACTTGAGGCAGGCCCTGAATGTTATCTCCTGTGCTAGGAAAACAGAACAATAGTCAAAGCAGAAGTTCAAGGGTTAACAAAAGTCAGTGGGCAAAAGACAGCCTTGGCGCTGCAGTAGTTCCTGCTATTCCTCACTTCCCTTGGATGTTCTTATTTTTAAAGTAGTTTAAAAAATATCTTACTGAGTATTTTAGTTATTTCAAACTTTAGTTTAATTTGCTACTTAAAATGGACTCTGATTTGTCTTTTATTCAGTATTATTCATAGAGTAGTCACATTATTCAGCATTATTTATAGAGTAGTTCATCCTTTCCCACTATTTTATAATCCTCTCTATATATCATATTATAAACATGGTTTGTCCCTCCATTTATTTGGGTGTTCTTTAATTTCAGCAGTAGTTTTCTGGGTAGAAGTTTTTTAATATTATGGTTAGATTTAATCATACATTTATTGTTTTTTGATGTTTGTATAATTTTTTAATTATATTTTTATTGTAGTAAATATAATATAGATACAATAAGATGCACAGATTTTAATTACACAGTTTGATGAGTATGGTAAGTGTAAATACCTGTGTAACTACCACCCCATTTAGGAATATAGAACATCTGTCACTTTAGAAAGGTCCCTCATGCCACTTTGAGTCAATTCCTCCATCCCCCATCTCCACCTTAAATTTTTATCACCCTCTATTAGCTTTGCCTGTTCTTGGAATTCAGATAAATGTAGTGATACAGTAAATACTTTTAAGTGTCTGGTGTCTTTCATTCAACATAATGTTTTTTAGATTATTTTCATGTTGTTATGTGTATCAGTAATTTCCTTTTTACTCCTGAGCAGTATTTCATTGTATGTCATATATAGTTTATCCATTCTCCTCTTAATTTAACTTTGGATTGTTTGAAGTTTGGGGCTATTATGAATCAAGCTTTAACCGCTTTTGTACAAGTTATGTGTGTGTGTGTGCATGTATGTGTTTATTTCTCAGGTAAATATTTAGGGGTAGAGTTGCTGGACCATAGAGTGGTTATATGCTTAACTTTATAAGAAATTTCCAGTTTTCTAAAATGGTCGAGGCCTTTTATAATCCCCACCAGCAATGTATATGGGTTCCAGTTACTCCACATCCTCATCCACTCTTCGTTATAGTCAGATTTTTTATTTTAATCATCCTAGTGGATGTGAAGTGGTACTTATTTTGTTTGAAATTGCTATTTCCCTAATGACTAATAATGTTGATTATCTTTTCATGTATTTTTGACCATTTTTATGTCTTCTATTCTTAAGTGTGTGTTCAGGTTTTTTGCCTATTCTTTTTTGGATTGTCCTTTTGTCACTGACTTGTAGTTTTTTTTAAAATGTATTACCAACACTAGTCTTTCAGAAATAATTTGAATATTTTCTCATAGTTAGTGGATAATGTTTCTAATTTTTTTTTTTCTTGACAGAGACAGAGAGAGAGTCAGGCAGAGGAATAGATAGGGACAAACAGAAAAGAAGGGAGAGAAATGAGAAGCATCAGTTTTTCTTTGTGGCACTTTAGTTGTTCATTGATTGCTTTGCCATATGTGCCTTGACCGGGGGGCTGCAGCAGTCTGAGCAACCCCTTGCTCAAGCCAGCAACCTTGGGCTCAAGCTGGTGAGCTTTTGCTCAAACCAGATGAACCCACACTCAAGCTGGTGACCTCAGGTCTCAAACCTGGGTCCTCCATGTCCCAGTCCGATGCTCTATCCACTGCACCACCGCCTGGTCAGGCTGTTTCTAATTTTCTTAACAGTGTCTTTTCATTAGCAAAAGAATTTAATTTTTATAAAGTATACTTTATCATTTTTTCTTTTATAGTTAGTGTGTTATTTTTTCTAATTCTAATTTCTAAAACTCTAAGTATAGCAAAATACAGTTGAATTATATATGTTGATCTTTTACCTACATACTTTGATAAATTAACTTACTAGCTCATGGCTTATCTATTGACAGTTTTAGATTTTGCATATAATCAGGTCATCTGCAAATGATAGTTTCTTTTATAATGCTTACAACTTTTATTTCTTATTGTGTCTTGCACAGGTTAGGCCTTCAGTATAATGTTCAGTGGAAATGATGAAAGTCAACATCCTTCTCTTGTTCTCACTCCAGAGGGGAAGTGCTTAGAGTTTCATCATTTAGTAAGTGTCTTTAGTGGACACTCTTTCAAATTAAAAAAATTTTCTTCTATTTCTAGCTTTTTTTTTTTTTCTAATCTTCAGTGGGTGTTGAATTCCATCAATTACTTCTGTATACATTGAGATTATTATATATTTTTTTCACCTTTGTTCTACTAATGCAGTGATAGATTTTCAAATGCTAAATCTCTGGGGCAAACTTACATTTTAAATGTTACTGTTTTAATAAATCACTGGATTAGATTTACTAATAATTTGTTTGAGAGTCTGGCATCCAAATTCATAAGAAAGATTGGCCTATAATTTTCTTTTCATGTAATGTCCTTGTCTTTGGTCTTAAAAAACAAATCGGTCTCATAAAACAAGTTGGTAATTCTTCTCTTCTTTTAGTCTCTAGAAAAGTTTTTTTACTTCTTTTCTTTTTTAAAATTCTTGTTATTTCTTTCTTAAATGATTAAAAAATTTAGCCCTGGCCTGTTGGCTCAGTGGTAGAGTGTTGGCCCTGCATGTGGATGTCCCGGGTTCGATTCCTGGCCAAGGCACACAGGAAAAGCACCCATCATCTTCTTCCCCTACTCCACCCCCACTTTTTTTCTCTCTCTCTCCCTCTCCTCTCTTCTCCTCCCCTCCTGCAGTCAAGGCTCGATTGTGAGAATTGGCCCCAGGTGCTGAGGATGGCTTCATGGCCTCCACCTCAGGTGCTTAAAAAAATGGCTCCAGTTGCAATGGAGCAAGTGAGAGCCAGAGCCCCATATGGGCAGAGCATCATCCCCTAGTGGGCTTGCCAGGTGGATCTCCATGGGGGCACATGCAGGAGTCTGTCTCTGTCTCCCCTCCTCTCACTAAAAAATGTGAATAAGTAATTTAAAAATTTATTATTTAAGCTATCTGGGCCTAAAGCTTTTTTTCAATTATTCAGTTTCTCAATAGACATAGATCTAAGATTTTCTATTTTTTCTTGTGTGATTTTTGTTTTTTTCAAGCAATTTTCCTATTCTAAAAATTTTAATTTGTTGGCATAATATTGTTCATAATAACCACAATCTTTGTAATATCTGCAGAATCTATGATGATATCTCCTCTTTCATCATTGATATTGGTAATTTGTATTTTTTTCCATGTTTTACTTCTTAACCTGTATTGTTAGGGCTTTATCACTTGTTTATCGTTAGTTTATTCAGAGAACCAACTTTTAAATTTTTTTTCACTTCTTTTCAATTTTTATTTATGGTCTTTATTATTTCATTCCTTCCACTTTCTTTAGGTTTCTTAGGAGAAGTGCTTAGTGCATTTATTTTCAAACTTTCTTCTTTTCTAATATATGCATTTAAGTCAATAAATTTTTCTCTAAACCAAACTATCAGCCCATATTTTTATATATTTAATTTTCATTAATACTTACTAAAAATATTTTAGAATTTAAACTTTTACTTCTTTATGACCCATTTGGCTATTAAGCAGTGTTTTGCTTAACATACAAACATTTGGGAATATTCTAGCTTTCTTTTTTTTTCTCCTTTAATTAATGTCTAGTTGAGTTCTACCAGTGACAGAAAACAAATTCTGTATAATTTCTCTTCTTGAAATTAGTTGAGACTTATATAATGGCTCATAACATGTTCCACTTTGGTTAATGAGCCCTGTGCTCTTGAAAAGAATATAAGGTCCATAAATATCAATCAGGTCAAGTTTGTTTATCATGTTGTTATATCTCTCCTAATTTTTTCTCTCCTTGTTTTATTAGTTATTGGAAGATGTTATTAAAATCCAGACTATAATGGTAGATTTGGTATTTCCCTTTTTTGGTGCTATTGATTTCCATTTTACATATTTGGAGACTATGCTATTTGGTGTACACCCACTTAGAATTATTATAACTTCCTGCTGAGTTAACCATCCTATCATTATGAAATGTCTCTTAATTGTTAGGTTTCTGATATGGAAATCTATTCGATCTGATACACAGAAGCTTCCTTTTCACTAGTGTGTGGATAGAATATTCTGGTCATCCTTTTCTTTCAACTTTTCTGTGTCCTCATAACTAAAGTGTGACATTTGGAAGCATCACCGGGTTGTTGTTGTTTTTTAATCTAGTCTGAGAATCTTTGTCTTTTAATGATACTATTCCACCCTTTTACGTTGAATGTAATTATTGATACATTTGGTTGGAATCTTCTGTTTGTGAAGTAATTGTTACCGTTATGGGGAAATTATTAGCTGAATTTCAACAAAAGCCTTTGTGTTATTAGTGTTGATAGTAGATGAAAGTGAAAAACAATATGTGTTAGCTCAGTTTCTTACATTTGTTCCATCTGGATCTTTATATCCTTGTGAAACATCATTTTGTTTATGCCATGTTTTATTTGTGTTTGTTTTGTTTGCCTTAGCCTCTATAATTAAATCTTGGAAAAAAATGTGGCTTTAGAATTACTTTTGGATCCCTATATCACAAGATTTCGAACCAGGGGTTTAAAAAAGAATGAAGCACAATCCTTTTGCTCTCACTAATATAATTAATTTTTGGTAAATATAGTAAATAAACTATTTTCAAATACCATTTATGTCATCCTTTTAGTATTTTGGGTTTTATTTTTAATACATCCGACATATGAGTACTCTACTTCATGTGTATAATTGATAAAGAAACAAGTCTACATATGTTAGAGGTATGATGTCAAAAAATTTTATTTGAGGCCCTGGCCGGTTGGCTCAGCGGTAGAGCGTCGGCCTAGCGTGCGGAGGACCCGGGTTCGATTCCCGGCCAGGGCACACAGGAGAAGTGCACATTTGCTTCTCCACCGCTCCGCCGCGCTTTCCTCTCTGTCTCTCTCTTCCCCTCCCGCAGCCAAGGCTCCATTGGAGCAAAGATGGCCCGGGCGCTGGGGATGGCTCTGTGGCCTCTGCCTCAGGCGCTAGAGTGGCTCTGGTCGCAACATGGCGATGCCCAGGATGGGCAGAGCATCGCCCCCTGGTGGGCAGAGCGTCGCCCCTGGTGGGCGTGCTGGGTGGATCCCGGTCGGGCGCATGCGGGAGTCTGTCTGACTGTCTCTCCCTGTTTCCAGCTTCAGAAAAAAAAAAAAGAAAGAAAAAAAAAATTTTATTTGAGTTTTGAGGCCAAGTCTTAAAAGTGCTCATCAAGCAATAGAATCAACACTTGAGACAAGACTTCAATGATAATCTAATCCAGTTCTTAAAATTTTACAATTGGAGGATCCTTTCTGAAGCCCTAAGAAATTAATTGGCTTGCCCAAGGTCACATCACTTGTCAGAAGGACAGTGAGAACCCAGACTCTCTTGTGCAGTACTCTTTCCACCATTGTGGGTCATCTCCCTCATCTCTCATTTCACTACATCTGTCTTTTCTCACTCCTTGATTCTTTGACTTTGAAATGTAGCTGCATTTTCCCAGTGGCCCTCTATCTGGATTTCATGTATTTGAATTGACACCATACTTACCTTTATAGTCCTGTGCTAAAGGAAATAAATATTTGTATATGAAAAGTTAATTATCCACAGAGAAGTTGATATCCATACCCTGAGGTTCTGGCGTCAACTTTGGTTTGTGAATAAAGTTGTTTTCTAAAGATTGCAGACAGAAGTAAACAAACTATCTTGTAGCAATTTTCCTCACATGAAATAAACTGCTGATAAGAATATGCTTTCATCTTTATTATGGGCTATTAATGACCAGAACCTATAAGCAACCTTTCATTAGTGGAAAACATAATAATTGCCTCCACACACTCAATCATGCCGCTTTTCCAAGTGGTCATGATCACTGGCTTCTCATCTCCCTAAATATGCATCTGATTGAACTTTCTGCAGCTGTCTGAAGTATGAATGATTTGAGAAGGGAAGTTTAGCATGGGCTTTTCTTCATGCTTCCTCAAACAGTGTTCCAGAAGGAGGAGCACTGATACTCCTTGGCGGGAGGTACTCAGTCACACTTTTAAAACACTGGTTTATGCCCTTAATGCTTGGTCCTCTACTAGATATATTCTTGATGAAATGCAGCCAGGAGATTTTGCTTTTCAACAACCAGAGTTTGAACCAGTGTTCTAGCAATGAAAGCGATTGAGTATAATTTTCACCAGTATCTCATATTATATTTATTAATGTTTTCCTGAACCAGAACTCTCCCTCTTTTCTTGATGTGTATGCCCTTCTGTAGTGGAATCAAGTTTGTTTAGGCAATTGATTTCACCCTAGAAATGATTTAGTTACCTGTTTATTATAGTCTAAAGCTGAGAAAGAACTGAAGTGATTTTATACCTTTGAAAACGAGATCCTTCAGAAAAGGTTAAGAATACAGTTACTTAAAACTACACTGGTAACAACAAAACAAAACAGATAATGAAGGAACCAGTTCTATCATTTCAACAAAACCGAGAAGCGGAAATATTATTTGACCATTGAGAGAGAAGCAAATGATTAATTGCTTAAATTTTGCATTTTTCAACCGGCTATTGAGAAACATCGACCCTAAAGGTTCAAGGAGATACTAGTATTCACAACAGGCTTTAAAAAGAAACCTTACTGAGCTTCTGGTTAAGTGAGTGAGCACGAGAAGCAGGAGCACAGCAGTGTTTTCTCATCAGTGCCTGGCGAGGTTGCCCTTATTTGAGAGGGACATTAACCACTGGCAGAACCAGGATGCAGAGCTAATGCACTTATTCAGCATTTTAAAAAGCACTGTGTCTCTTACTGAAGAGATGTTTCAATACACGAGTTGGCAAATAGGCTTTTTCCCAAAAAGTGTGATGATGTGTCATTATTAAATATATAAGCAATAATAATATTGGCACTTCACAGGGCAGCTTTATGGTCACTTATATATTTTACGGTAATGAACCATAAAGAATTTTTTTCCTTATAAAAGCCAATAAAGGAATGCCAAAATATAATATAGTAAGTAACTGAGAGTGACATATCTTGTAGTTGAAACTGCTAAATAGTACATATCTGAATATACTTATGCAGACTTACCTGCATGAACTTTATTTTAAGTGATGTGATTATTATATTATAAATGTGTGCTGTTGCAATTAGAAAACCTAATAAACCTGACCTGTGGTGGCGCAGTGGATAAAGCGTTGACCTGGAAATGCTGAGGTTGCCGGTTCGAAACCCTGGGCTTGCCTGGTCAAGGCACATATGGGAGTTGATGCTTCCAGCTCCTCCCCACCTTCTCTCTGTGTCTCTCTCTCCTCTCTCTCTCCCTCTCTGTCTCTCTCTCTCTCCCTTTCTCTCTCCTCTCTAAAATGAATAAATAAAATAAAAAAAAAAAAAAGAAAACCTAATAAAACATAGTTATTGTAAAAGAAGCAAATGTTTTAATGGTTTAGAGACAGTTGAAATATCCTTTGACCAATTTTTTCCCCCTTTGGTTCTTATTCCATAGCTTATGATAGGTCCCAGTGGAAGTCTGGACATAACAGGTGGGCAGGGACTGTGTCGTGAAGTGCAATGAGAGTTCCGTGAAGGACACAGAAAGTAAAGACTCTCAGTCACTAGGTGTTAGTGCTTAAAGGGACATTAGAGGACATCTCTTTAACTCCCTTTATTGTGGAGATCAGTAAACTGAGGCTCAGAGACATTCAATGACTATATCTAAGTAAAGCTGAAACTTGAACCTAGGTCTTTGGCACCATCTGAGACCAGTGCCCTTTCTATAATCTTACACTGCCTTCCATTCAGTTTAGAAATAACCGATTGTGGCATTGCCACTGATGTGCTGGGTGAGCTTAGTCAACTCCCATAATGTGTTTCTTGAACCCTTCAAAGAAAAGAGTACTTCCAAAGAAGGCTGATTCAGCAATTCACTTCGTGAATTTGACCCTGCTGTGACCAAGAGATGAGGAACACGATCCATCACCTTGTTAGTTCCCTTGAGAAGCTAGGGCTCCACTCATATTTTTACTGTCCTCTGCTGTCTGAAAGTACTGAAACCACAGTATGAAATGTATTGTGTATAGAGCTGGCTTCACATTTTTTGGTAAAATTAGTTTTGTTCATATTTGTTTTTGCTAGATTGATAGCAGCAAAACTGGCAAGAGGTAATGAGACCTTCTGCAAAATATATCTTTACTAGGATGTAATAAATGACAGTGGCTAATCTCATCTATAAGACTGCAACATTCAACCCCAGAAACCCAAAAGAAACCATTGTGGAACGGGCACTCCAAGGACACAGAAATGCTTACGCATAGCAACCTTATCCATTCTTGTGGGCATAACACCTCCGTACTATTATTCTTCTAAGTTGGGGATCCTTTTTAATGTTGTCTTCATGAAAGTGGGTATAAAAAGCAAAGACTGCAACAGCTCTGGGGATAAGACAAGAGTTATTGTTTCCTTTACTTTGTGGACCTGATCATTTTCGGAAGATAGTGGTGAAAAAACGGAATATTAGATGGTTCTTGGAAAGAATAGAAAGGCTCTTGCTACACTGCTCACAAAAATTAGGGGGTATTTTATCACTTCATATTCATTTTGAAATATCCCCTAATTTTTGTGAGCAGTATATATTTCTGGGAAAGAACAGTTTTGCAGTGAGCAACTCAAATTGATGACATTAGTCACTCTGATTCCCTAGTAAACCCTTGGATCTTTTCCTTGATTAATTTTTTTTTGAACAATGAAATACAGGGTGGGCAAAAGTAGGTTTACAGTTGTGAGTACACACAAATTTATTCTTTTATTATTATTTATTCTTGTATTATATATTTTTCCATACAAACAACTGTAAACCTACTTTTACCCACCCATGTATAAACCATAAAAGCACAGACATCATACAGTCATCAACCATTATATTGAACACATCTCAACATTTTGCTACATACATTTTTCAGATGGTTTATGGATAACTTAAATGACTAGAGATTTGAATTCACCTTGTTACTTTTTCCTGATCTAATTCCATGTCTTAGTCCTCAGAGGAGCTGTATTGGATACATTTTCATGCTACTCCAACATATTTAGTTATCCATAAACAATATATACTATTGTTTTGTGTAGTTTTGAACTTTACATAAATGGTATCATATTGTATGTACCATTTCCTAACATGACTTTTCATTCTACATTATGTTTTAAAGATTTAAACATATAGATACATATAACTGTTTTATTTTAACTAATGAAACATATATACTCCAGCATGTGATATACTATAATTTGTCTATTCACCTATTGAGTATTCCATGTTCCTAGTGTTTTGCTCTTACAATGTGGCAGTGAGTTGTATATGTCTTCTCACGTAGCTATGTGAAATTGTCCCTGAGAATAAATGTCTAAAAGTACAATCGCTAAATTATAGGGCAAATTAACCTTGAGTTCTATCAGATACTAAATTGGTTAATCAAGTGGTTGTGCCAATTTATATTTCTATCAACAGTCTGAGAAAAGTCTTGTTTTTCCACAACCTTGCCAATATACTGCTAACAACATTGTTTAATTTTTGTTAATCTAGTGATTATTAAATGATATTTTATATTTCTCTCATTACTAGTACTAGCTAGAAGTGTTAGTTTTCCTGAGTCCCTGTAATCCCTTTTTTACATTAAAGTATTGAATAAGTAATATATTAATATATTCAAAAATTAAAGCAATATTTAAAAGTCTATGTTGAAAGGTGTTACTTCCATCCTACCTCATTCACCCATCTTGCTCTTATTTTATTGGTTTCTTGTATATCCTTCCAGTATTTTTTGGCAAATAGATGTAAACATGAATGCATACTTATATTCCCACTTATACAAAGTAACATATGTACTATATAAATCATTCTAAACTGTTTTTTCTACTTAATAATATATCCTGGATATCTTTCCATATCATTGTGTACTTTTTCATGCCAGCATAGTGTTCCACTTTTAAAGTGTAGCTCAGATTACTTAACTGGCCTTCTTTTGACAGCTGCACTTTGGCTGTTTGCACTTTATTGTTATTAAGAGCAATGCTGTAATGGATACCCTTGGTCTTGTTCTGACTCATCTATAGGATAAATTCCTAGAAGTGGGCCATAAGATTAATAGTTTTATAATTTTTTTTCTTTTTTTAATTTTAATTTTTTTATTTTTTATTTTTTTATTTTTTACAGAGACAGAGAGTGAGTCAGAGAGAGGGATAGACAGGGACAGACAGACAGGAACGGAGAGAGATGAGAAGCATCAATCATCAGTTTTTCATTGCGCATTGCAACACCTTAGTTGTTCATTGATTGCTCTCTCACATGTGCCTTGACCGCGGGCCTTCAGCAGACCGAGTAACCCCTTGCTGGAGCCAGCGACCTTGGGTTCAAGCTGGTGGGCTTTTCCTCAAACCAGATGAGCCCGCACTCATGCTGGCGACCACAGGGTCTCGAACCCGGGTCCTATGCATCCCAGTCTGACGCTCCATCCACTGCGCCACCAACTGGTCAGGCTAATTTTTTTTTTTTACAGAGACAGAGAGAGAGTCAGATAGAGGGACAGATAGGGACAGACAGGCAGGAACAAAGAGAGATGAGAAGCATCAATCATCAGTTTTTCGTTGCGACACCTTAGTTGTTCATTGATTGCTTTCTCATATGTGCCTTGACCGGGTAACCCCTTGCTCAAGCCAGAGACCTTGAGTCCAAGCTGGCGAGCTTTGCTCAAACCAGATGAGCCCATGCTCAAACTGGCGTCCTCGGGGTCTCGAACCTGGGTCCTCCGCATTCCAGTTCGACATTCCATCCACTGGCGCCACCACCAGGTCAGGCAATAGTTTTATAATTTTGATAGATATTTTTATCTATGTCACAGAATTGACTCCACGAAGAATGGTACCATTTTGCATTCCCACAGCAGTGTGTGAGAGTGCCTTTTCCCCCTTAGTCTTGACAACAAATTATGTTCTCAAATTTTTGTTTTGTTATGTCAGTTTAATGGGGGGGGGAGTGGTATATACATACATCTTTAGTTGTATATCTTTTACTGTGAGTGAAATTGAGCATCTGTTAATACATAGAGGGACCTTTGAATTTTCTTTTTTATAATTCTATCCCATTCTTAATTTGGGTTGTCTTACTGAGTTCTAAGAGCTATTTATATATTTGGGGATTTAATTCCTTTGTCTCAGACACAGTTGCAAGTATTTTACTTACCCAGTTTTTCTTTTGTTTCTGCTAATCAATATTTGTGCCATGCAGAACTTCTTTTTTAAAAATTTTTACATAGTCCCTTTTCTCTTCTTTTTTTTTCCTTCCTTCTTTCTTTCTTTCTTTTTAAATTTTCATTCAGTGAGAGGAGGGGAGGCAGAGAGATTCCTGCATGTGCCCTGACAGGGGCCACCCAGAAATCCCACTAGGGGGCAATGCTCTGCCCATCTGGGGCATTGCTCTGTTGCTCAGCAACTGAACTCTTCTTAGTGCCTGAGGTGGAGGCCATGGAGCCATCCTCAGTGCCTGGGGCCAACTCGCTCAAATCGAGCCATGGCTACAGGAGGGGGAAAGAGAGAGAGAGAAGCAAGAGGGGGAGTGGAAGAGAAGCAGATGGGTGCTTCTCCTGTGTGCCCTGACCAGGAATCGAACCTGGGACGTCCACATGCTGGGCTGATGCTCTACCACTGGGCCAAATGGCCAGGGTCCATAATCACTTTTCTAATATTTTTTAGAGGGATCAAGATTTTGAGTCAAAGAAAGTAATTGCAATTAGATTATATAAAGACTAAGAACATTTATTCAGAAAGAAGTCATAAAACAATCAAGAGTCTAATGAAGAAAAAATTGCAACATATAGGACCAAGAGCTAATTTTTAATTATTAAAAAGATTCCACCATTCAATAAGCAAAAGATGAACTTCTCAAAAAGATAATGGCCAAGGCTGTAATAGTTATCTCACAGAAAATAAATTATATATAATTATATATACATATTATACCAGTACATGAAAAGATGTTCAATTTCATCCATAATTAAATGCAAGTTATAGTAATAATGAGAATTTATTGTTTTGTTAAATTCAACTCTAAAGAAAGTTTAAAAGCTGACAAGGGTACACCTTTATTTGGGAAGAAAGTACATGAAAAAACAGCAAGCCTATGACTGAGTGAAGAGGAAAGAAACATTTTACTTTTATGATATATACTTTTATAGTACTTGAAAATTTTATTCAATGTATACATTTTTAAATAAAAAATTTAAATTTTAGGGCTAAATGCCTAGATGCTTACTTTCCTTGAAAGTTTCGGAGAAGTTTTGTTGTGTTCAAAATGATAGGGCCTAAGGACATTTGCAATGTATATTGTTGTTGACTTACTAACTAGTTGCTTGGTTCTTACAATTGTGAATGGAGCAAAAATGTTTGCGAAAAAGTAAAGAGCAGATGATTATGCATTCTGTATGCTGATTAAGGCTTTAGCAGCACAGATCTACAAAACATTCTTGGTATCTATGTATTTTCTTTTTCTATGCATGTCCCATGATACTGCAGAGGTCAGATAGAATATAGCTTGTAGGGTTGTTGTTGTTATTGTTGTTTGGTGTTTTTGTTTGTTTGTTTGTTTTACAGAGACATTGAGAGAGAGTCAGAGAGAGATAGACAGGAACAGAAAGATGAGAAGCATCAATCATTAGTTTTTCTTTGCGCGTAGCAACACATTAGTTGTTCATTGATTGCTTTCTCATATGTGCCTTGACCGCGGGCCTTCAGCAGACCGAGTAACCCCTTGCTCGAGCCAGCGACCTTGGGTCCAAGCTGGTGAGCTTTTGCTCAAACCAGATGAGCCCGCGCTCAAGCTGGTGACCTTGGGGTCTCAAACCTGGGTCCTCCGCATCCCAGTCCGACGCTCTATCCACTGCACCACCACCTGGTCAGGCTAGCTTATAGGTTTTTGTCTTCTTGGAAATGGGCTCTCATTTATACACATAAAATCAAGGAAATTGGTGTATCTTAAATAAAATCTGGGATAAATTACTATGTTTTGTCTTTCTATTTTTGTAGTGTGTATGTGTGTGTGTATGTGTGTGTGTTTCATTTTTGTTTTATTTTAATTGCCGTTGTTTAGGGATGTGGCTTCGTTTAAACAGCCTGTTTTTTTTTGTTGTTGTTGTTGTTTTGTTTTTTTTCTGAAGCTGGAAACCGGGAGAGACAGTCAGACAGACTCCCGCATGCGCCCGACCGGGATCCACCCAACACGCCCACCAGGGGCGACGCTCTGCCCACCAGGGGGCGATGCTCTGCCCCCCCCCCCCCGGGGTATCGCTCCGCCGTGACCAGAGCCACTCCAGCGCCTGGGGCAGGAGGCCAAGGAGCCATCCCCAGCGCCCGGGCCATCCTTGCTCCAATGGAGCCCTGGCTGCAGGAGGGGAAGAGAGAGACAGAGAGGAAGGAGGGGGTGGGGTGGAGAAGCAAATGGGCACCTCCCCTATGTGCCCTGGCCGGGAATCGAACCCGGGTCCCCCGCACACCAGGCCGACGCTCTACCGCTGAGCCAACCGGCCAGGGCCTAAACAGCCTGTTTTCTATTAATGAAGTTACTGAATCTTTCTTCCTGACCCCCTTTGATTGGACATAGATCCTCTTATGCTGAGCAGCTCTTTCTAGATATACTTGGTACAGTTACTTTATGAGTCAAAAATCCAGCTCATGCCTGAGACAGAGATGAGGAATATGGTTAACCTCAGGTGCCCTCGTGGTTGGACTGTGGGATTTAAAACTATTTCAAAGAAGAAAAAGTCTTATAGCACCCACCACAGTAATTAATATTTTATGTATTTTTTACAAGATAATTAGGTCCTCTATAATTACACCAAACATAAATTAAGTTTTCTGATCGTGTCTGACCTCTGAATTGATGGGGGAAAATTTTGAAATGTGTAATTCTTGTGCAATATTCCCTAAATTCACCTTGGAGGAAAAAATAGCCTAGTAGTATCATTCCAGAATAAATCTCAAAGTGTATTTACTTTTTAAATTTCTAGGTGAAAAAATATTTGTATCTCTTTATGGAGCTGCTATAGACATGAATATAAGGCTGGACAAGAATTCTGTGATCATTGAGAAAACCTACATATCTCTGGCCAATCAGCGAGCTGTAACCATTCACAACCACAGCAACATCATTGCCCACTTCCGGTGGAACATATTTGCCACTCAGGAAGAGGAAGATAGAGAAAAAAATAGGTTTGTAAGAAAAATTACCTAGATGCTGTAATTTGGGGAAACACAAAACTCAGTTATTACAAAAAATCAGTCTTTAGTGTTAACTTTTTAACCAACTCAACAATGTCAAATTTTTATAACTTGGTTCCAGTGTACAATGATTTTTTTTTTTTTTTTTCATTGAAAGAGCTTGAGTCAAGCTATGGGAAACACAATGTTGTCCATTATCAGTTAGTTAATCTTAAGTTGATTATAATTTATTAGTAGCCAAACTCCTGGATTTTAAAGACCAAATATATCATTCTTACCATTTCCTCAAAACTAGGCTCTATGTCTGCGTTTCATTTTGTAGCTTCGGCTAGATTGCTCAGATTTCATAGTGGTTCTAAAAAGAATCTCTTTAGGGTTGGGATCAATGTGGATTTTTTTTTTTCAGTGAAAAGGTATTTCCAGAAAATAGAAAGAATGAGAAAAAAGAAAGGCTTTGCTATAACAGCTTTTATATTCCCAGTTTTAGTAGTATTGCTTAATCTCTGCTAACCAGACCATTTAATAATCATTTCTTGTTGGTATCTTTAATCTTCTGCTTTTAAAAGTGATACATCAGGCAGTAGGAAAAGTTAATAAAGTAGATAACCTAACTATTTTTACTAATCTCTTTCACTGTTATATTTTGAATATTTGTTTTTACTGAAATTATTCTACTCTTACCTCTTTTAAACTTCTTCCATCCTTTCCAAATTAGTACTTTTGCTGCTTTCACTGGGATTTATTTCAGCCTTTTTTATTTGTCTTCCAATTTCATTAGAGATTAGCCCTGGGTAGCTTCAAAGCTTTGTTTAAAGCCAAGTTAGTCTGTGATAAAAATAAAAGTCTTATGTGCATGGAAACCAGGCAGCACTCCCCCACTGGGCTGCCCCTAATTGAATCTGAAGGAGCTGTGACAATGACAGGACACAGTGGAATCAGAGCTTCATCAGTCAGACAGTGAGCTCTAATCACTGGATTGCCACTGTGCCGTCTCTAACAAGTGAGAAAAGAAAAGCCATGCCTGCCTACCAACTTTAGCGTGCCTCATGGTCTAGAAATACCAGCAGTTGAAAAAGGCAAGAGGAAAGTGCTCATCCATTGACTCATTTGTCCTGACTCCCTGGCTGACGTGTCCCAACGATCAGAATGGTTCAAGCAGGTTTAATGACAAAATGGGAGAGCAGGAACAAACAAAAGAACAATAGTAAATGTAATGTTCATATATCCTGCTCATCCTGTCGGCATAATCTCTTGGGGAGAATGAACATCAACTGTTAGAGGAGAAGCCAGCTTTCAGTTCAGCTGTGTCTGTGTTTGACTGGATGTATAGGACATGACTGACGCCATGCCTGTGTCCAAAACATATTTAAGGACACTAATTTCAAAAGTGAAACTGAAGGAGAATTCAAACCAATTGCTACAGAGATGCTAAAGTATAGAGTATAATTACATGTGGATGGATGTTTCTTTTTTTCTTTTCCCCTATTCCACCTCCCCTGACACTCACACCTTATCTCTGTAATATTATCCTTGAATCTTATTCCTTCTCTGGTATTGTTTTTCTTTCATCATCTCTCTTGCTTATTCTGTTCTGTTAGTTTCTCTAGCAACTTTTTTTTTTGTAACAAGGGAACAATATGAGATAGCATTTTCATAACCACGGCTAGAAGCCTAATTTTATTGTCTAAGATCATGCCCCTCAAACAGTGAACTTGAAAAGTGGCTTCAGATGGCTAAACAAGATCTCCATTTTCACTTTGAGTGACATATAGCAACATAACTCATGTTTTTTTCAAACTGGGTTGGTTGATCTAAGTGAAGAGTTTATTGAACATGCATCCCTTTACCCTTCCCCTTCCCCTTCCTCTTCCCCTACCCCTCTCCTAGAGCCAGATCTGGGGCAAGAAGGGAAATGGACTTAGAGGAGAAATAGACCATTTATACCTAACATCTTATTTGAGCAGGTCATCTCTTCTCTCTCATCCCTCTCTTGTTCCTGAATACATCCCCAAGCAAGCCACAACTTACACTATTAGTCATGCATTCTTGTCCTAGACATAACTAGCCATGAGATGCCCATCTTCTCGAAAAGCATGGCAATGACAGAGAGGTTTGTACTTTATGGAACGTTTAGTTCCTGGCTCTGGATAGCTGCCCCTTGGTAGGTGGCAGTGCTCTTGCTGTGGGTATGAGCCCCCTTCTCCTCTGGGTCACACATCTTCAAGTTGTATCTTAAGCCACACATCAGTGGCAGGTAAGGTTGAATGTTCTCTGGTAGTTTGCTTATGGGCAGAGGTTTGCTCATCCCTGAGAAGTAGCAGTCAGATCTTTAGCTAATGGTGTAAATCTTCTCTTGAGCTCCCCAATGAGGGCAGTTCAGGTGTCCCTGGAGTAATCCTCCTTATATTTGACTCTCCTGCTCCTGAAGGTGAGCAGCCTGTCCCTCCTCTTCCTTTAGCAGACTCTGTACTTAAAAATGTAGAGAGGAAGGTGGACTTTGGTCCTGAACTTAGAACAGAGAGAATCTATTCTAAATGGTCTCATGTATACTTTGAAAGACTAAAGTTTCCCTTTGCGGCACCCCAAGGACCTAAGATTTAAAACTTCAGTGTGGATTTTTAGGTGAGAATCAGGAGTCTGCCTACCGTTTTCCAGGTATAACATGACTTAAAGCTTGTCCTAAGGCATTCATCTTACAGGAACTGAAAGTTACTCAGTGGTCACACTGAGAATGCTAATTGCTTTACCAATGCCCGCAAGACCCTATTCCAGCCAACATGGTTTCTTGGCCTCTACATCTTGATGATCTCCTAGTAAAGGAATTTGGCCCTCCTCAGGAACAGGAAGCCCTGTTCCTTTTTGGCAGTTTATCATTTTTATGTTAGGAAGGAAGACTTCCTTTCTCACCACGTACCTCAACATGTTGATCACATGTCCAGATTTGGGGACCTTGGGCTAATCTTAGGCTTTAGACTGACAAAGAAGATGTCGTATCGGCCCTGACCAGCCGGCTCAGTGGTAGAGTGTTAGCCCGGCATGTGGATATCCCGTGTTTGATTCCCAGTCAGGGCACACAGGAGAAATGCCCATCTGCTTCTCTACCCTCCCCCTCTTGCTTCTCTCTCTCTCTCTTCCCCTCCTGTAGCCATGGCTCAGTTGGAGCAAGTTGGCCCTGGCTGCTGAGGATGACTCCATGGCATCTGCCTCAAGTGCTAAAAAAATCTTGGTTGCTGAGCAACAAAGCAAGCCCCAGATAGGCAGAGCATCGCCTAGTGGGCTTGCTGGGTGGGTCCTGGTTGGGGTGCATGCGGGAGTCTGTCTCTCTGCCTCCCTCCTCTCACTGAATACAAAGAAGAAGATGTCATGTCACTCCCCACAGGAAGAAGTTCTGGGCTTTAAGATTTTTTCCCATTTTTATCTAAACCATCAGAATGAGATGTAGGGGCTTTTAAAAATTACATTTGGGTCACTGTCTTTTAGATGTTTTTCTGGGACTTGCAGAGAAATTACCTAATCTCTTCAGAAGTGGAGGCTGCATTCATTCCTTCTTACGTCCTCCACCTTGTCCTGTGGGATTATAAAACATCCCACAAGATTCTTTCATACTCATTCTCATTGTGGCTTATTATTTATATATTCAGAGATTCGGCATGGGCTTTTGAGGCTCTCTGTTCCCCATTTCTCCATAAAGGTCATGACCATTGTCTCAATAGCAGCTGGCTCAGTAATTCTGGATTTGCTCTGGGCAGGAACTCCTAGACTCTTTAATGGACTTCCATGAGTAGTTAGCATGGATTTATTTTATAATATTCAGGAATAAGAATGACATGTTTTTCTAGATAGATCAGTTCTAATTGGGCTTTGGACCTGCCACCCATGTAGTAGTAAGTTTAATCTTGAATGGCATTTGGTAAACAAAAAGAGTACTTCTAGTTCTTAGTTTATAGCAGTCATCACAGGGTGGCTTGGTGGCCAGGGCCGCACGGTCAATTTGAAAGTGGGTGGCTCTATCCTTTCCATACCAAGTGTGGACATGGGGTATTCCTCCCAGCTGTGAAGGCCGTGACTTTTAGTTTTTAATCTCCTCAGCATCTAGTCACCACCTCTTGGGGGTGCTATAGAGGAGCTGGGTCTCTAGCCCCTGAAGATGAGAAAGCATCACTAGTTCAATGCTACTATACCTGAGACAGGAGTCTTCTCCACTGACTGTAATCCATAGACTGGACTACACTTGATGCCTAAAGGTGGTGGTTGTTGATGGCTACCAGACTATTTGGAAAATAGGCTAACTCCATGGTTTAACTAAGAGAAAAGGTTGGTGTGTTGTTAAGCTCTGTGATGAGCTTAACAGAACCCACCTCTGAGACAGGAGACTGAATATTGGCAGGAAGAATGGCCTAACAATAGACTGGGGTATATAAAAGCCCTAGTTGGAGTCACCCCAGTCCAAGGTATTATTGTATGTTGCCTTCTTAGTCTCAGCCACGGCTCCAGTTCCCCCCCCAGGGGGCCATGAGGAAGACATCTGGTACCTTTCCCCACCCACCCCCATTATGTTATACAGCTGTTACTGGTTTCAGAGTCCCAGCAGCATGGGAGAAGAGCAGCAGTTCTGGGGAATTTTTGTTCTGTTTTCTGGCTCAGGGTTGAGCTAATCATGCTTTTCAGTTCATGGAGCATTATCACCCTTTGTTCATACGAGGCATTTTATCCCCACACCCCACTCCCATTAAACCCCTAAATAAACATAATGTTTATGATCCACACTATTTGTTTAACCAATTCTTCAATCTCTTACATAAAATTTACCCACTCTTTTTGGTATTATTGCTATCACTTTGATGAACGTCTTTGTAGCTGTGCTTTTACTTACATCCATGATTGTTTCTATAGGATTTATTTCTCAAGATAGGTGTTATAACTTCCACTCACAGGAATTAATGGTCTCCTTTCTTTCTGTGGACAGAGCTCTCTTAACTTTGCGCTGCTCTGCCCAGCAGCGTAGAAGGACTGTTGCTCTCGTTACCTTGGACACTGCTTCCCAAACAGCAATAAAAAGCAAGCATAGAACGCTTTCTTCCTTGGCGCCAGAACACACTGAACCCATTTCTTCGACATCTTTATGCTATGTGGCCAAAGGAACCTGAACACTACAGTTATTAAAAAGAGGCATTAGACATTGCTAAGCATGTGGCCTGCATGAAGTCATTTAGAAGATAGTTGGGGCTGGGACGGGAATTCAGTGACCCTAGGCTCTCACTGAGAGAGTTAAATAATTTGCCTCTTAAGGATGGTAATACCAGTAAAATGCTGAGGAAATGGTTATATGCCCTGGGAGGAGATAAAATTCAGTCTCCACATATTCAGGTGAAATAACTGATTTCAGGAGGAACATGAACACACCTGCGGTGAGGGCCCTGAGAAGAGGCTTGGGAAAGGCTGTTTTTCCGACTTACAACAAGGGATGTGAAGAGCTAGAAAGAGAAAAGGTGTCTTTGGTTGCAGTTTGAGCATTTTATAAGCTTGACAGCTTGATAATTGCCTGTGGTTGACACAGGGAGAAACTGGTATTTATTGACTATCTGTTTTGTCCCTGGAACTATATCAGGTTCTTGATCACTTTTATCCTCAACATATCTTTACGATGGGGGAGCTCGTATTTCATAGGTAAAGGCACAAAGGCATAGAGGAATTAGGTAACTCCCAAAGTCACAGAGCTAGTAAATAGAGAGTAGAAACAGGATCCAAACCTAGTCCTCGCTGACTTTCTATTCTGTTCTTCAGAGAGCTTCACAGCTAAGAAAGAATTAAAGCTAAGCAAGTTTAAGAGAAACAAAGCCGTTCTTGACGTGAGGGAGGTGGAGTTGATGTTAAGTAATTAAAAAGCAACCTGGAAAATGCAATTATGGAAAATAAAATATTTTTCCAAATATGCATAAGGGCTCAGGAGTAAGCAAGTGGAGGACAGGAAGCCCAGGAGGACTTCTTGAAGGAAGTGACTAAAGAGCAAACTGAGGCTTTTGAGAAGTTAAAGTATAAGCTCACTCAGGGCCAGGAGGGACCACCCGAAGGTGATGTTTGAGGCCATTCCCAGGAGAATGGCCTGCCGGGAAGCCCTTTACAGTGGTCTTCGTGGGAGTATCAAAACGAATCTCACGTGTCCGGTTTGAGGCCATTCCCAGGAGAATGGCCTGCCGGGAAGCCCTTTACAGTGGTCTTCGTGGGAGTATCAAAACGAATCTCACGTGTCCGGTTTGAGGCCATTCCCAGGAGAATGGCCTGCCGGGAAGCCCTTTACAGTGGTCTTCATGGGAGCATCAAAGCGAATCTCACGTGTCCTGTTTTCCCTCAGGGTCTGTAAGGATCTGGTCAAAGAGGAGAAGAAGGAGACTGACGAGTTTCTTGAAGAGTGTGTCACTGATCCTTCACTCCGAGAACGTCTTTCCATTCTCTCCTCCACCTTTGAGAATCAGCAAAGGCTGCTCCAGACAGACAGCATGCTCTTCTTGAATCACATTTTCACCATCGATCCCCTGGTGAGCACATATATACGTTCTGAGCACACAGTAAATGTACATGGGAGTGCAGGGTGCGTTTTGATGAGGGCACCCACTCTGGGATGAATACCGGAAGTTCTGAGAGCATAGGGACTCCATATGAAGAGCCCCAACATCATCGCTGTGAGACAGGGAATGAGGTTAACGGTAAGAACGCTCGTAGGGTACATTTATAGGTCACGCTTTCTATGCACCAATCACTGTTCAACACTGTGCATGCATTACCCGGTTTATTTCATTTGTGTATCTATACTTTCAGTTATAGTCCGTTCCTCATTCTACAGATGAAGAAATTGAGACTTGGAGAAATTTGATAACTTACTCAAGGCCAAGCAGTTAGTGTTAGGAGCTAGAAATTAAACTCTGATTAGCCTGACTCTAGAATAGGATTTCTCAGCCTATGCATTATTGACATTTGGGCTGGATAATTCTTTGTCTGGTACATTGCAGGATATTTTAATAGCAACCCTGATCTTTACCTGCCAGATACTAGCTGTGACAACCAAAACTTTCCGGGTACTGCCAAATGTCCCCTGGTAGGCAAGATCGCTTGGTTGAAAATGACCTTGTCCTTAATTCACTACATAAATAGTTATTGTCTGCATGTTCTGTACCAGGCACTGCATGTGCGCCTGACATTGATGAACAGTCAACCTCGCCCCCTGTCTGTCCAGGGAGAGCAGAGCCTGGGTCAGAACAGGGTCTGACTGAATCCACGGACCAAGCTTGACTACTTTGCCCCACTGTCTCTGTATTCACTGTGTGCCAGGCACTGTGCCCGCCTCCCACTTAGCCAGCACAATGAGCTGAGGGTAAAGACAGAAGTAGGAGTTGAGAGAGCCAGCAGCTAGTTCGAGCTGCTGGATTGTAACGATGCAAACCAGCTGGAGAGGAGACGTGGGTGCAAGGGCACATTAGAATACGAGGTCACTTGTGGGAAATGCCACCGATGTGTGTAGACCTGCTTTCCTTATGCCTGCACTTCCACGGTTTTATTAAAGGATGTAACAGGGAAAAGGGATTTTGTAGCTAAGTAAGTTTCAGGAAAACTGGGTTTGATATTGTTTGAAATTTACTGTAGGGTGTCTTAAAAGTCTTTTATATATATAATAATACGCATTGTAGTCTCCGAGAGGGAGCCTTCCCCTTGGAGCTCTTCTCTGAGACTATTGTTTTGTAGAGCTGCTTGGGAATCACTCATGAAGACAGTCAGCATGCTAGTTCAGGTGCTGGGTGATGATCAGATTGAGCAGTACGAGAAGGCTTCTTGAGAGTGGAGCCTTGAACTGGGTCTTGCAGGATGGGACATTTGGGATGTGCATGGCATGGCTCATTCAAGGGCCCAGGGATGGATAAAGTTGTTTGAGTAAGGGTCCACATCAGAAAATAAGGTTGGCGAAGTGAGTTGAAGCTAAATCTTCTTTCACATCGGAAGACTGTCTACTGCTCAGTTAAGCAAAGGGACCTTCAGATATGATGGGTTAAACTGGCAAGAGGTTAAATCAAGATAAACATACAGTCTTGGAAGGACAGGACAGATGCCTGTTAAAATGGGTCAAAGATGTAAAAAGGTTAGGAAGGCATTCCAAGTCTGAGAGAGCAAATGGCTGAGCGGGAAGGAGGCAGGGAGGAGCAAACAGTTCTGGCAATCTTAGACATGCCAGTAAGGGCTGGAGTGTAGACGGTTCCAGCTGGTACTAGAGAGCCAGGCTGATGAGTACTGTCCTGTTTCTCATATCCTTCTGGGAGTGGGTGACTCAGGGATACAAATATTGGTGGTCAGGAAGAGGTGGGAGGCCCACCGGTGAGTCCTGTTCATTTCCAGCCCAGAAGTAGAAAGACTAGGATTTTCTTCCCTTCATCCTCACTGCCATAACCCAAAGCTTCTTGATGGAGATATACATGTATTAAAATAAGGCATTTAATTATGATTGATTTTGAATTCTAGATGACAAATGAATTGAGCATTATCACAAGGCATCTTTTCATCATTAGGAAGAAAAACATTCTTTAAAACAGTGATTCACAGAAATGGTATCTTTAAATGAGACTATAGCATCTGTAATGATTTTATCTTTTCAATACACTATTCAGGTTTTCTTCTCATGATAGTATTCATTAGCTGGTTCTTGATTTTTTTTTTTCTTTTTTTTTTTTTTTTTTTTTGCGAAATGAAAATTAAAGCATAAAATTTTCCTAGTGGCTTCATAAAGTTATTCTGCTCAAAAGAGCAGAACTCAATGTCAGTTATAGTGAATTATTTATTAGTGTTAAATCTCTTTTTTCCCCTCCCTACTTAAAGATCCCGATAGTTTTATAGAAATAAAGTTCTTGTGCGTGTAATATAACCTTACTTTATAAATTACTTTGGAAGGTATTTGATGGGAAATTTTTTCCATTTTATTAGCTTCTTGACCCAAATGTGAATGATGGGTATTTTCCACTGTTGAGATTTTGGTTTTTTGATGCAGGTAAATAAATGCTATGGAGTTTGGAATGAGTGAAATGGGAATGGATTTACAGATGAGATGAGATATGAACAATATACTGGAGGAAGGGTAAGATTTAATTAAATGGAGAGGAAAAAAGAGAATGTTTCTAGTTGGACAAATTATGAAAACAAAGGCAAGAGAAAGTATTAGTTTAGTGGCGCATTATATAACAATAAAATGACCAGTTTTTCTGGTGCGGGCAGTCATGGAGACTGGGAAGGAGGAGAAATAGGAGCTGCCTGGTCAACCTGTTGTGCAGGAGCCTACGGTGCATTTCTGCAAACACTGAATCTGAGGGGTGCTAGTGTGTGTTCCTTGGCAGAGGAAGCTTTATGGTCAGATAAATTTGGGAACTACTGGTTCAAAAGGAGGTAATTCTCCAAGTGGTAGACTGTAAGCAGTATTTCCCTGTGGCCAGAGACCCTTTTCCCACACAGGATGCCAAGGTGTCTCCGCAGCACCCAGAGCAGGACAAGGATGCGTTCAAGGTGTTCTAGAAATATTATCCTGATAGCCAGGTGTGGACCAAAATGAAGGACGGTGGGCAAAGAGGGGGAGAAGAATGCAGGCCAGGTAGGGGAGGTGTGCTAATCCTGGAAGGGTCAGGGAGCTGGACATCGTTGCCGGCAAGTTTGGGGTGAAGTGTCAGAGTGTTGCTGACCAGGGTAGTCGGCCTGGTAATGGCTGGGAAGCAAAGGAAACGGCAGACGTGAGAGCTGTTCAAAGGAAAGGCGTTAAAATCAAGAAGTACAAGTTGGTAGTTACCAAATAGTAAGGTGTCCAACTTTTTTACAATGAAAAGGAGGACAAAAATAAACTGAGGAAAACAATATCATAAATAAAAGAAACATTTTATTCATTGCAATAATAATACACTATAATATGATAAATGCATAATAAAAACATTTGTAATATTTTATATTGTAATTATGCTTACATGCCTATTAATTTTTAATTATAATTGTAAGATAAAAGTATTCATTTAGATACAAATACATCACATCACACACGATGGATTGACTCTGCATTGATCAAATACAGACATTTATAGATTAGTCTTCCAATATCAAAAAGGAGGACATGTAGGAGGACACTTTTTGAGGGAGGATAGAACTTACAAAAGAAGGACTGTCCTCCCTAAAGGAGGATAATTGGTCACCTTAAAAATAGCCGTGGGGATGTAAAGTGCAGCACAGGGAATAGAGTTGATAATGCTGTAATGACTATGTGTGGTGCCAGGTGGGTGCGAGACTAATCAGGGGGGTCAGTTTGTAAATTATGTAAATGTCCAATCACTATGCTGTACACCTGAAACTAATATAAAATAATATTGAATGTCAACTGTAGCTGACAGATAAAAAGGAAAAGAAAGAAAAAGAAAGGCATTAAAGTGCTTTTTTATTGACTAGTCATGGAGGGTGAAACATGGTGCGGGATCATGCGTCTCCTCGGAATCTGAACTATTAATAGATTAGCTGGGAGAATTATGGTGGCTGATAGAAGTTAGCAAGTCAGGAGTCCTGGGTTTCTCTCCTACCTTTGCCAGTAACAAATATGACCTTAAACAAGCCATTCAATCCTTCTGGCTTTGGTTGACTTGTACACAAAATAAGTGTTGTTTTGTTTTAAAGGTAGGATACTTGGATCTAATTTGGGAACAGACTCTGAGCTCCTTAAGTGCCTTGGGCTCTTTCCCTCCTGGGAGCATGCCCACGCCTCTCTTCCCTCTCAGGCGTGCATCTCCTAAACTCTAAGGGTCCCACAAGATTTGCAACCAGGGAAGCAATGCGCAGTGGCAGCTCCCCTGCCTTTTCTCCAAGGCTCCTTTTCTCTGACCTCCCAGTGAGCCGGAGCAGCTGGGAGAACCAATAGATGGTTCTGTTGAACCAATAGAACACTAGATGGTTCCCCATTGCTTCTGTCCTCAGCCCTTGTTTCACTGTCCCCAGCTTTCATGAAAGTACTCTCAAAAAAAAAAAAGTGCCTTATTCTCATCTGTGCCCCAGGCCCACCACAGCGCCAGTTAATGAAGGGAGGAAGGAAGGGAGGGAGAGGGGGGAGCAAGGGAGGTGTGTTAATGATGATCAGTTTGGTTCTGAACACGTTGAATTTGAGATGACAGCAGATGTTCATAAAGTTTTGGAAATGCAGTACTAAATTTGTGGGAGGGCAGTCAGGAGTGGAGGTAAGACATATGAGAATCTTATACAGGTCTTCATTGAAGGCATGAAAAGCAGATGGAAATTCTAAGAGCAGAGACAGATGAAGGAAAATTGCAGAAGACCCAAGAGAGCCCTTGGGTGCTGACTTTTAGAGACCCTGCAGGGTGAGGAGGGGCTGTGCATTCACAGAGCAGGCTGGCTGAGAGGAGAGCCTGCCAGCGGAGAGCGTATCAGCCTGCCTTTCCTGTCTCTCCACCCTGTTACGGTCGGATCCTCACCATTTTCTACTGAAGGTCTTCTGAATCTTGCTCACGTATCAGATCAGTTATGTCAAAGCCACTATTTTATTTTTGACAGTTGAGCTATGTATCAGCAGTTAGTTTTTTTTTTTAATTAGAGTGTGCTTTCTTTTAATTAGTTTCTTGATGTGAGTTGAGTTCACAGAAGTCAAGAAGATTAAAATCACACAGTGTCACCTACTGATCTAACAATCAATCTCCAACTGATATCCTGTTCAGAAACTAAAAATGAAATAAAAGGTTGAGCTAGGCTAGGGGCTTAGAGACCACCTTGCTTTCTTTTATTTTTTTTATAGAGACAGAGAGAGGGATAGACAGGGACAGACAGGAACGGAGAGATGAAAAGCATCAATCATTCGTTTTTCGTTACGCGTTGCAACACCTTAGTTCAGGGGTTGGGAACCTTTTTGGCTGAGAGAGCCATGAACACCACATATTTTAAAATATAATTCCAAGAAAGCCATACAACAACCTGTGTACATTATGCATTATCCAATAAAAATTTGGTGTTGTCCCAGAAGACAGCTGTGATTGGCTCCAGCTATCCGCAACCATGAACCCCAGCGGTAGGAAATGAATGGATTGTAATACATGAGAATGTTTTATATTTTTAACATTTTTTTTTATTAAAGATTTATCTGTGAGCCAGATGCAGCCATCAAAAGAGCCACATCTGGCTCACGAGCCATAGGTTCCCAACCCCTGCCTTAGTTATTCATTGATTGCTTTCTCATATGTGCCTTCACTGCGGGCCTTCAGCAGACCAAGTAACCCCTTGCTCGAGCCAGTGACCTTGGGTCCAAGCTGATGGGCTTTTGCTCAAGCCAGATGAGCCTGTGCTCAAGCTGGCGACCTTGGGGTCTCGAACCTGGGTCCTTCCGTGTTCTATTCACTGCGCCACCGCCTGGTCAGGCACCACTTTGCTTTCTGATGGCCTCTTCAGCCTGTGTCCACTGAAGAAAGACATTGATTCTCATTACTTCAAATGAGGTAAACTTAGGGGGGAATAAAACCTGTTACCTTAGTGTCTGAAAAGAAATACGAAATGAAATGCTTACTTTTTCAGACCTATGTCTATATATGTTGATTTTCAAATGAGTCAGCTAAAACCAAGGTTAGTTTAGCTCTTATTGTGTTTTCTGTATATTGTGTGTTTTATGGGAACATAGTTTCTATTTTAGAGGTCCTTTCAATTTAAAACAGGTATTCAAGATCAAGGAATGAATCAGTGTTCCTAAAATGCCCAGAGGTGGTGATGGTTTTGAATTAAATCAAATTTTATTAATGTAACCATGTGAGAAGTAGTTTAACTCAATGCTATGAGAATGACTTGACCAAAACTCTAGAACTGAAAGTTCGTACATGGTTCTATAACCCGTTCACCACGTGGCCCCGTAGTTTCATCATCTTGGCTTACTTTTTTCTCATCATGCTCATTGCATAGCATTGCCATAGGGTCTGTTGTTTGAGCCTTGAGGAGTTATGGTGGGGTGTCTTGGGTACTGATATGGTTGCAGAGTGCAAAGGAGGGAGTTTGTATCTGCGAGACTCCACAGATGGCCCATTGGGCGAGGGCGCAGAGTGACCACAACACAATCCCGGGCAGATGTAGAACAGAGGTCTGGAGGTAACTTTTTATTTAGCTTTACTTAGTAATTTATGATATTCTAATAGTAACCATAACTGTTATTTTAGTCATTGAAACATGTGGTATATTACTATTTATGTCAAGTTTCTCATGTCAATTCTTTTGATAAAGTCTTGGAGTATTAATGTAATTAGCCAAAATTTTTCCATTTATTTGTTACCTAGGGGAAGTACTGGGTTCTATAGAATACTGACCCTTCCTCAACGCACCTGTCTCTGTATAGTTTTTTCCCCTCTTTGGAAAAGAAGTGTAAAATCGAGTCTATTATACATGTTTTGTGCCTTCCAGAAGAGCAAGTGGAAATGACTACTTCCAGAAATATAATATTCTATTTTACTAGATGGACTTTGGCTGTACAGAGTTTTGACAGTCTCATTTTGTTATAGTCTCTGCTTAGGTCTCCTGGGTACCTGAGTGAGAGAGATTCAAAGACAAAAAAACACAATTCTGAGAATTGAGAGGCAGAAGACTATCACAGGGCAAAAAGAGAATTAAGCCTTTGATTTCCATGGGCGGCTAGGAGCCCTCTGAGAAATCACAGCACAAATGTGCTGGCTTTGTTCCTGAACCTGGTAGGTACTGCTGGCTCAGGCCATGCTTTTAAGATGCAGCAATTTTCTGAACATTGAATACTTGCTATTTTCTCAAAAAGAAAGGGCTGAGAGAATTTAAAGGTATTTGCCTAAACTGGTCGTAGCTGGTTGGCTGATACTAGTGAGCAGGGAAAACATTCCCGCTTCTGTTAGCAAGTGTCTTTTCCATCAAAGAAAAAGTCATACAGTATCCCTAGAAAAGCTTCAGCTTAATTTAACTAAGTCTGAAAGAGGGAAACTTGATAATTTCTTTATTATCATGTAAGTAATAGTAAACCATGCTTTGTCGTCACCTAAGCCTGCAGAAAACATGCAGTTCAGCAATTCAGACTTTGAAAGCACAGCTCAAATTTAGTTTACTTGATTTCCCCCACATCGGCATCGCATGTGAGCTCAGCAGAACCAGGCTGGGTGGAAGCCTGGATGGCTACGAAAGAGGGACGGTCTAGCTTTTTACTGCAGACTCCTTCCACTGCTGGTACCATTAGCTGTGAGTCACATTGCAAACATGTGGGAGCTGACTCCTTGGAAATGGACACCAGGAAGGAGAAAGGAGGACAAGGATCTGCTGAGAGCAAACTGTCCTTGACAAGTCACAGCTCTTCCATCAGGACGGAGATCCCATTCTACGCCTCTCCCCTTCTGTTTGTAATGGCCTCTCAGATCTTTGTGCTTGGCCAGACCTTTCCCAGTGGTACTGGTACATTCACTATTGTATTGGAGAACTGGTGTAAGGGAGGGAGGCCTAAGGAGGTCTTAGAAATAGCAAGATTTGCCCTGGGCTTGTTGGCTCAGTGGTAGAGTGTCAGCCTGGCGTGCAGGCGTCCCGGGTTCGATTCCTGGCCAGGGCACACAGGAGAAGTGCCATCTGTTTCTCCACCCCTCCCCCTCTCCTTCCTCTCTGTCTCTCTCTTCCCCTCCCGCAGCCAAGGCTCCATTGGAGCAAAGTTGACCTGGGCGCTGAGGATGGCTCTGTGGCCTCTGCCTCAGGTGCTGGAATGGCCCTGGTTGCAACAGAGCGACGCCCCAGATGGGCAGAGCATCACCCCCTGGTGGGCCTGCTGGGTGGATCCTGGTCGGGTGCCTGCTGTTTCCAACTTCAGAAAAATACAAAAAAAAAAGAAAAAGAAAGAAATAGCAAGATTCCTCATGGCTCATGAAATGAGTTGACACCTGTCCTTGCTGGAAGAGACACAGATCTCTTCTCTCCAGAAAAGGGCATGAACATCACATACAACCACCTAAGTTCTAGAAAACCCCACTGGAATTTTCACTATATATGGGTTAGAGTGTTTCACCAAAGATAAAGCACATGTTTTGTGAAATTTCCTCTGACAGATAACCAAATCCTAAATCCCTCTCTTAGAAACATTTCTGGTCATTATTTTGAGAATCAGAGCTTTACTAAATTTAGTTTCTTGTTCAAGCAGATAAAATGGAATAAAAAAATCTTACATGTCATGTGCCAATTAGCTCTTTTATCTCAATGATAATAAGAATGGTTTACCTTCAATTTTTTAGCTTCCATTTTTTCCTGTTTCTCTTTGAGACAACTTCTATTTTCCCTGATGATAAAGAGAGCCATCATTTATTTCATTTATCTGGAAAGTTCTAGAAGAGCAACTGTGGGTAGTGAAACATATTATAGCTTCTAGTCAGTGCTTCCTTTTTTTTCTAGTTGATTGATAGACATTTGATTTTAAGAGGATGTTTTTATTTTCCAAGTGAAAATCTTTAAATTTTCCTTAAATATAATAAAGTAGCTAAAAATATTTACTTATGTAGTTAAGAATATTTTCCTTTTGGTGGAGCATGATGGAATTCATTACACATTATAGCTGCTCTTGAAGTCATTATTCACTGGCTTTGTTCTGAGCTGACTGAACCCTGGTCCAACCAGGATAGCCTGATTTAGATTTACTGACGTATTTCCCAAGAGCTGCAAAAGGTGACTGTCAGTCACCAGACAGGAGGGAGAGAAACGGAGGGAGGGAAGGAAGGAAAGAGGAATAGGGGGAAAGAAGGAGGGAGGGAGGAAGAAAGAAAGGGAAAGAAGGTGATTGATTTTTTAAATATTTTGGTTTTTTTATTTAAGGATTTTCAAGAAGGATTTTAAAAGAGCTTCTTTAATCATTGTGAATATATTTTTTTAAAGAGAACATTTTTATTTTTTATTTATTTATTTATTTTACAGAGACAGAGAAAGAGTCAGAGAGAAGGATAGACAGGGACAGACAGGAACGGAGGGATGAGAAGCATCAATCATCAGTTTTTCGTTACGACACCTTAGTTGTTCATTGATTGCTTTCTCATATGTGCCTTGACCACGGGCCTTCAGCAGATCGAGTAACCCCTTGCTCGAGCCAGCGACCCTGGGCTCAAGCTGGTGAGCTTTTGCTCAAACCAGATGAGCCCGTGCTCAAGCTGGCAACCTTGGGGTCTCGAACCTGGGTCCTCCACATCCCAGTCCGACGCTCTATCCACTGTGCTACCTCCTGGTCAGGCAAAGAGAACATTTTTAAAGGGCAATTTTTTCCTTTTTTTAAATTTAGAAATGAAATTTAATGGGGTGACATTGATCAATAAGAATACATAGGTTTCAGGTAAACATCTCTATGGCATTTGAACTGTTGATTGTGTTGTGTGCCCGTCACCCAAAGTCAGATCATTTTCTGCCACCGTATATTTGTCCCTCTTTATTCCCCTTAAAAGACACTCTTCTCATAATTGTACTAATCACCTGTCATGAACCAGTGGCAGTATGTTCACAGACAGCTTTCAGAAAGTCTTAGAACTGTGTCCATCAAGTCACTTGTTTGTTCTTGTTCCAGAGGAAACATGAAGTTCCATTTCCAGAGGAATTTATTACTATTTGGCCAAAGCTCATGTTATAGGAGTTAGCGTTGGGCCTGAAATGCAAAGTTGATCCCTTTTGGCAGGTCACTTGATTAATACATGACATGCAAGTGATAAATCTGAGGGAAAAACAAAACTAAGACCAGGAAGGAAGATAATTACAATATAGCTGAAGGCCATTTTGACAATTATTTTCAATAAACAAGGTACTAGTCACTAACCTGTTATATCCTGTAGATTCAATCTTTCCTTTGGAGCTGGAAAAGGGACAGATGAGAGAGGGGTTGTATATAGAAGGGAAGTAGACCAGCAGGGGGTTCTGCGTGATGAGGCTGCTTTCCTAGACTGGAAAGAAGGGATACTGATGTCAGGGCCAGTAGGGAAAATTCCGAACGTTTTGGTTTTCAGAAAGAAACTTCAGAACTGAACAATAAAGAAAAATTCTCTCCAGAGACATAAATGACATAGGAGTTAATTTCCGAAGTGTTGGAGAAGTAATATGAAACGGTTCAAAGAGCTATTAGTGAAAGCGGCATCATTTTAGACCGATTGCCTGTTTCTGGAGTTCGCTCTCTCTGATTTGCTAGAAAATGCCATATTGAGTTCTTGCTCTAAGGAAATAGATGCTATTTAATTTTTATTTTAATCCCAACTGAAAAATACCTGTCCTGTGTTTCCAACTCCTTCAAATGACCTGATATTGAAAGCATCCGTCCTGCAAGAGGCAACTGAAGGACCACACGCCTGCTTCTACAGAGACACACAGCCCTCTGAATGCACGTTACGTGACACGGGCCCAGGAGGGGCTTTTAGAATAGGATTGTCCTTGAATTATCTTCCCAGGCTGAGTAAAGCTGAAAGTTACTAGGGGATGTCACGGGCACAATAAAACAGCTACAGCCCCAGATCAGCAAACACTGAGCCCAGTCCCTTCGCTCAGCCTGCATCCTGTGGACTTGGGTTCCCTTGTGCTGGTTTTCCCTCCCAGCCTCTGGGGAGTCTCCATCTCAGAACGTAAGTGTGTTGCCCCCTTGTCTGCACCTGGACCCTGGATTCTCTTGCTGGAATAGTGCTTTTGAAAGTGACCTGCCCCCCACCCCCAGATCATGAAGCCCTTGCTTCTATGACTTCCAGTGTATCATTTTGGGGATCATTTCCCATCATTCTAATAAGACATTTCTAGCAGGTTTTTTTAGGGATAGCTGTTTCGATCAGTCTGCTTAGACAGGAACATGTGAGCTGGGTCCAGTCTATACTCTCAAACAGAGTGAGTCTAAACCCTCAAGGCAATACATTTGTTTCATGGGATAGGAGGAAAACCAGGTCTTAGGCGTTTGGGGATGGAATAGCTACTGATATACCAGTGAATGGACGAGGCCCTCTTCTGCCTGGGCTCTCTGCCCATTCAGGTCATGAGTGTTCCTAACGCTCTATTTCACCAAGGTCCCCAATAATTAAGGGGGCGAGGTATTTTCCATTTATCAAAGGGGCCAGATACTCGTTTCAAGGTTTGGGGAGGTGCCACAGTGAAATGCCTAAATCAGTGGAAGTGCTGAGGGATTCCCTGTTCCCTGCATGATCTCAGAGGTCCCTGCCAGCTCTCAGTGTGATGCTTTTGTGGTTCCAGTTGAGGAGAAAATGGCGGAGGTAAGCTGCGGCCATGACTAGGCACCTGCTAATAACCACACAATGTGCAAAGTGCACGGATATGGCCGATTCAGGGAACATGCTGAGCACTTGTCTGTGCCGCCTCTGCTTCAGGTCCTGGAGATGGAACAGTGTCTACCCTCATGGAGCCTTCATTCTAGCAACCTGACCTGGGAGATGAGAGCTTCCAGGACCCTCATTGCTACTTCTTGGAGGCTCTGCACTCTTATTATTCTGAAGTTGGGGCATACTGCCTGAGAAGGACATTGATCAGGCTGTTCCCTTCATAAATAAGCCCAAATTGGCTCTAGTTTTCTATCCACCCCCACCCCTATTGGATGTCTTACTTCAGACTATTTTTTTTCTCTGCTTGATTCTTTATTCTAGCACTATCTTCATTTCTAGCCAGACTGGAAATGGCATGTACATTGGGGACTGTCTGAAACTGCAGCCTAATTATTTATCATGTTGTCTTGTCTTAGTTTGTCTGTCTTTTTTAGGCTCCCCCACCTAACTAGAGTTTTGGATGTGTTTATCACATATGCCCTACTTGGCTCTAGTTACAAAAACCATACAGTAAACACACACTTTTCTCCCCTACATTTTTCAATACTTCCATCTTTGTCTTTCCAAGTGGTGTAAAAATAACATCAATCATACTAAACAGCTATTTACTGAGGTCTTTCCACGTACTGAGCACGGGACAAAGCATTTGACCTGTGTGACATCGTCAGACCTTAGGAAGCTCTTAGAGGTAGGTGATATTTAGCCTCCACTTTCACAACCCTGAGAACTTAATGAAGAGCCTCCAGGTTACATGGCTGGTACAAAATAGTTTTCAAAGAATACGTTCAGGGAAATCTGATATATGACGCATGCATTACAAAATTTCAAAACTTGTTTTCCGTACTATGACTTTGAATGGTTTGAATGAAAATGAGAAATGATACTGGATCAGAACCAGGGTTTGATCTGCCATTGTTCTGCCTTGGGCCCATTGCTATATTTTCATGGAATAAGAGTATTTCCTTATGTTGTCACCTCAAAAGTCAGGAATGTGATCCCTCCATCAAATGAGTTGGTACTTCTTTCTCTGTGGGCCATCTGGACCTTATTTAGATATATAGGCACAACACTTAGAATGCATATTATAAAATATTTGCGTACACGTTTGTCATCCATCTCCCATGTGAGCTTCGTGCGGCCTTGGACTACACCCGTCTTCGTCTCTGAAGCCCAGGCTGGGCACACGTGGCATACAGTGGTGTTCATTGACTATACAAATTTTAACAATTTTCCAGATATACTAGTTATAAAGTAATATAACTATTAGGTATACAAACTTGTGATATATTCATGAACTCACTGAAATTATTTTCGAAGCTTGTTTCTAACTTGTACCACCTCTTATCAAGTAGCATAAGTTAACTGTCTATTGGGTAAAATATGGCTTTCTTTTATTGATTGTAAAAAATATTCCCTTCCAATTTCCTGGAGTTTTAATGTAATAATAACATGTAAAAGCAGTACCTTCTCTTTGTCATATTGGTTTTTAATAATTCATATTTTTCAGGAAGGTGATGTCTGGCCCAACTCATCAGCGGAAATCACTGTGTACTTTAACCCTCGTGAAGCCAGGCTCTACCAAATGACTGTTTACTGTGACATTTCAGGTAAAAACTTCCTCTGTGCAGTAAAGGCAGGTTACAAAGTGCCCAGAGCATATGATGGGATGCCTGAGAGTGTGAGAGTGTGAGTGTGTGTGTGTGTGTGTGTGTGCGCGCACGCTATGGGCAGTGCATGATATTCATAGAGCAGGGGTCCCCAAACTACGGCCTGCGGGCCGCATGCGGCCCCCTGAGGCTATTTATCCAGCCCCCGCCGCACTTCCGGAAGGGGCACCTCTTTCTTTCATTGGTGGACATTGACTATCTTATTAGCCAAACGCAGGCCCATAGTTCCCATTGAAATACTGGTCAGTTTGTTGATTTAAATTTACTTGTTCTTTATTTTAAAATATTGTATTTGTTCCCGTTTTGTTTTTTTACTTTAAAATAAGATATGTGCAATGTGCAAGGGATTTGTTCATAGTTTTTTTTACAGTCCGGCCCTCCAACAGTTTGAGAGACAGTGAACTGGCCCCCTGTGTAAAAAGTTTGGCGACCCCTGCCATAGAGGAATAATGGAGTTAAGCTGTGCGCTTATTCACGTCTCGCTTGAATAGATCAAACTTTGAAGTATACCACAATTGCAGTGGGGAGGGGGGATATATGTTTGGGTTTCCCTTGATTTTTAAAGTAGTAAGAACATTCCTTAAGACAGATTCTTGCAATTTATTTATTTTTTGTTATTTTTGTAGTATTTGGCTACTTCTTTTTGTTAAGTTTTTATAAAATAATGTATGCCAGGTGGGATGGGCAGGGCCAGAGCCACAAGGAGGGTGCACAATAGGGTGGCAACCTGATGGCTTCAGGAAATTGCATAAATAGAGAGGAATTAAGCAAAAAAGTAAATATATTGAGTATACCAAAAGCCAGTATTTTTTTTCTTGGAGAAGGGAGCTACAAATATGGAAAGGAGGAGGACTATGATAAGCCCTTTAATGTTGGAATGGAATTGAAGTTATTATGAACCACAGTTGTTAATATGCAGAGATATAGAAATAAAAATATACAAGGGTAGGCAAAAGTAGGTTTACAGTTGTGAATATGTGAAACACAGTTTATTCTTTTATTTTGTGACAGAGACAGAGAGAGGGACAAATAGGGACAAACAGGAAGGGAGAGAGATGAGAAGCATCAATTCTTCATTATGGCACCTTAGTTGTTCATTGATTGCTTTCCCATACGCACCTTGATTAGGGGGCTACAGCAGAGTGAGTGACCCCTTGCTCAAGCCAGTGACCTTGGGCTCAAGCCAGCAACCTTGGGCTTCAAGCCAGCGACCTCTGTACTCAAGCCTATTATCCTACGCTCAAGCCAGTGACCCCACACTCAAGCTAGTGAGCCTGTGCTCAAGCTGGATGAGCCCGTGCTCAAATCGGTGACCTCTGGGTTTTGAACCTAGGTCCTCTGCGTCCCAGTCCAACCCTCTATCTACTGCACCACCACCTGGTAAGGCCACAGTTTATTCTTGTGTTATTTTTATTATTTATTGTATTATTTTCCACATGAACAGGAAACCTACGTTTGCCCACCCTGTATGTAAAGGTGTGCACATACATACACATGCATATTTCCTAGCCTTGTTTCTGAGAGGTCCTGGAAGCTTTGAGACCCTAAGAGCAATGAGCACCCTAGAACCCAAAGCTTGATTTCTAAATCCCACTCTCTACTAAAAGGAACCTTAGAGAATTGACTGATTCTAGGACTGAAGCAGAGAAGGATTAAGATGAACCTGGAACATTATTTTGTGCTGGAAAGTAAGGAAATGTTCAGAGAATGACAGAAATATGTCAGAATGATGTAGAACCCAGCAAAGGGACTCTCGCTGACCAAATCTGGAGCAAGCTGAGAATCAAAGTATATAATGACACGAATAGATTCTAGTCCATTGAATAAATAGGACTCTATGGGTCTACTCAATAAAAAGTACCATTTGGCAGTCACAGTAATAACCAATTCAGGTAAAAAGCATCCATGGATCTTAAAACTAATGGGGGAAAGTGGGATGTTGAATAGAATTTCACATCATTTCATAATATTCTCCTTCAAAATATATATTAATTATAAAGAAGAGAAAATTACCTTTATACTGAAGAAAGCTGGTAGATCTTATCTAGTTAATACCAGCAGTAATAGAGAAGCTTAACCTCTTGAACCACCTTCTGGAATGCAATAAGAACACAGCATCTCTTCAATGATATTAGAGTCAAAATACTTAACTTGGGTCTAATTAATTATGAGGAGACATCAGAGTAACCCAAATCAAAGGTCAAAACAAAATGACCAATCTGTAATCTTCATAAATATCAAGGCCTTGGAAGCCAAGAAAAGACTAAAGAACTATTGTTAGATTGACAATAAGGGTTATTGGGCCAAGGATGTATAGAGGTTCTTTGTACTACTCTGGGAACTATCCTGTGTTTTAAAACTATTTCAGAATTTTGGCCCTGGCCGGTTGGCTCAGCAGTAGAGCATCGGCCTGGCGTGCGGGGGGACCCGGGTTCAATTCCCGGCCAGGGCACATAGGAGAAGCGCCCATTTGCTTCTCCACCCCCCCCTTCCTCTCTGTCTCTCTCTTCCCCTCCTGCAGCGAGGCTCCATTGGAGCAAAGATGGCCCGGGTGCTGGGGATGGCTCCTTGGCCTCTGCCCCAGGCGCTAGAGTGGCTCTGGTCGCAGCAGAGTGACGCCCCGGAGGGGCAGAGCATCGCCCCCTGGTGGGCAGAGCTTCGCCCCTGGTGGGCGTGCCAGGTGGATCCCGGTCGGGCGCATGCGGGAGTCTGTCTGACTGTCTCTCCCCGTTTCCAGCTTCAGAAAAATACAAAAAAAAAACAAAATAAAAACAGAATTTTAAACAAATGCTGATGCTAGTAAATAAGTAAAACATACAGATTGTAAGGTTACAAAGTTAAACAGCATCTACTTTTAGCTGCTTTTGTCTGTTTGTATATAAGAATGAGAAAATGGATTTAATTTTCAGGAGAGCTAGTGTTACCTGTTTTTGCTGTTTAATGTGTAGGTTACCAAGGAATATGGCCGTGGTGATTATTTTAAATTTGGGGAGGGGAAGTATAAAGAGTACAAAATCGTTAGTGTCTTTTGCGCATAAATTCTACTAGTGTGTTATACACAGAATGTCTCCAGTCAATATCTACAGTCACTGTTCTCCGTGTATAACATGGTCAGACAGTCTAAGAACAGTGCAGAAGGATGGGCTGCCTGACCCAAGACTGCTGCCCTCCACCTCCCCCAGGTGTGTGTCTTTTTGATGATGTTTATCTCACCTTCCATTGATGTAACTATCACCTTGACTTTTATGATAGTCATTTATTACTTCAATATATAATTTTATCACCTATGAATTCATCCCTAAGAAAAATAATATAGTTTTGCCTATTTTTATGTATTGATATATTGAAATCATACTCTGAGTCTTAATGCTCTTAACACCAACCAGTAAGTTAAAGCCACTCAAAATATTGATCAAATGAATGAGCAAATAAATGAAAATAGAATGAATGAATGAAGCCTAGTTGATCTGGTCTTAGTATGCCCATTACTGTGGGATTTTCAGGATGGCCCCAGGATAAATACAAAGTGGATTAGGAGTTTCTATTCTGACATAGGTCTGTTACTGCACTTCAGACCTGCAGCATCCTCTATCCCAGACTTCTTATGGGGCAGAAGGAAGTATGAGTTCATCAATGTTTAGACACAGGCTGGAAATACTCCAGTGGCCCCCATGCCACAGGTGGCGGGATTCCCCTCCTCTCTATGGCTCCCCTGGGAAACTGTGCTTGGCCATATTCTAAGGGGTTGGCTGCTCTCCAGGAGGTTCCCAGACATTACCTAACTATCCTGCGCATAAAAATTAGTGGATATTTCAAAATGCACTTTCAAGATCAGGGAACGTGCAGGTACTCCAGTACTTTCAGCTTTTTGTGTAGTGCATTTTCACCAATGAAATAAAAGTTGGTTTTGCATCTCATTTGCATAATCAAACAACTTTCTTTGACTTTTTGTTTGCTTTTCTGATGTTCTTGTTTAATAAAAAAAAATCAAATGCTTTATTTCTCACTTCATATTCATTTTGAAATATCCCCTACTTTTTGTGACCAGTTTAATTGTATTTATCTATTGTTCCATTTGCAATTCTGAATTCTGCCACAGAATTCACATCCTGGGTAAACTGAATAGTATCATCTGCCATCTGCAAGATATTCTTCTTTGTTTTGTTAGTGGTGTTTTAAAAGAACACTTGCCCGTTGGTTTAGGCATATCAAAAAACGTCTACCCTTGCTTTATTTTATTTTGCTTTGCTTTTGTTTTCCTTTATGCTTTGAGAGCTAGAAGCAAATACATGTAGATATGCTTCCCCTCACACCTTTTTGCATAAACGATAGCATTCTTTACGTAATGGTTCTGAAATTGCTTTTTAAGTATTTCTTAGAGATTATTCCCTAACATTAAATTAAACGTGTCATTATTTCTCCTGGTTGTATACGAATATTTTTTATTTACATACTACAATTTAACTTTTAACCTTTTGTCACTAAGAAACAGAACATAGATTCAGAATGTATATAATACATGCTGTGGTGGGCAGAGCAATGGTCTCCCAAATATGTCCATGTTCCCTGTACCTGTGGATATGTTATATTATGTGGCAAAGGGGAATCAAGGCAGAAAATGGAATTTGGGTTGCTAATGAGCTAACCTTAAGGTAGGGAGATTAGTCTGGATTATGTAGATGGCTCATTATAATTACGAGGGTCCTTAAATGTCAGAGAGGGAGGCAGCAGTTATCAGACTCCGTGTCAGAGTACCATATGAGAAAGCCTCCACCAGCCGTTTCAGGCTTTGAAGATGGAGAGGGCGAGGAATGCAGGCAGTCTATAGAACCCGGAAAAAGCAAGAAATGGGCTTTCCTCTGAGATAGGAGCTTGTCAACATCTTGATTTTAGCCCACTGAGACTCCACTCACCTCAGCCTCCCCTTGGGATAATCACCATTCTCTCCTTCATGATGATTATTTCGTTTTTTTTCTTTTTCTTTTTCTTTTTCTGTTTTTTTTTTTTTTTTTTTTTGAGGAGGGCGTGGGGGGTATAATTGATGATCATTATTGCTTTGCTTTCATTTATAATTTTTACTCCTATATATGTACTCCTAAACAATACAATTTGTCATGGCCTGCTTTTGGAATGTATATCATTGGACTGAATCTCATGTTTCATCCATGGTGTTGCTTGTAGCTCTCATGGTATTTATTTAATTTTCATCGTTGTATATAGTGTGCCATTATGTGAATCATGTTCAGAGACAGGAAGTGGCAGGGAAGACCAGTATCACTGGTCTTGAGGGAGGCCTTTTGGGATGCGTGATTTTTACCTCATAATTCCCAACTGCACCCTTCTTTCTTTCAAAAGCTTTTACATCTAGGCTCAATGAGTACAAAGATGTACAAAAGCATAGTTAGTACCCTCGAATAACAGAAACGAGCGGAGGAAGCTGACTCACAGACCAGCTGTTACACTGCAGTGCTTTGCAGTGAGTGAACGAGCAATGGAAGAGGATAGGACACACAGCTCAGTCTTAGGGTTTTCAAGGAACACTCCCCAGAGAAAGTGATCCTTGAAGTATGTGTTAGTCAGGTAAAAAAGGGGGGCTGCAGCTGGGCATGTCAGGAAGAAAAGCACTTTGTGAAAATGCGTATAGAAACACTATGAAAACATTAACAAGAGCATGAAATGGCAAAGAATCACAAGTTCTTAGGGTGTGGCTGCTGTAGAGAAAGACAGAGACAGAGAGACTGGGAAGGGAGTGGTGGTGGCAGAAGGGCAGGACTTGAAGCCGGAGGCTGGACTAGCAGGCAGCGTCTAGTTCATGAAACACTGCCCTTGAGTGCCCGGTTAAGAACCCTGGACTTCCTCCGAGTGCAGGAGGGAAAGCTGAGGGGCCATAAAGCAGGGGAGTTACCTGCTAGGATCTGATTATGACAAATATAACATCATTAAAATCTTTTCAGTTAATCCAAAACTGAAATTTTTTCATGTAAAAAGATTTCATATTTTCTTAAAAGTATTTAAACGTGCTTGTTAGATATTTCTAAAGACCTGCTAATGGTTTGATCTAGGTCTTGAAACCGACCTTTCATCTATCTTGACTTTCTAGTAGAATATGGAAATCCCGAGTTTTATCATGAATATTACTTTTTAAAAAAAAAAACCTCAAAGAGAAACAACATATATTTGATTTGGATCACCATATGGGAACTTCAAAGGAAGCAACACTTTCTGATTTAAACTGTGAAATGTATTGCTAGATAACATCGTTAATGGGTGCTTCAGAGTCGGAGGCAGAAAAGCAGCCCGCTGGAAATGATCCCAGATATACCTGCCTCCTCTGAAGATGCAATTAAGATGAAACCTCACTGTCTGTTTTTATTTTGTACATCATACGAGAGAAGCATCTAAGTTTTTAGCACAATTTAAGGCTTTTGATTTTTATCCTAATTAAATTAGAGAATGGAGATTTTAATCAGATTTAGGAAACAGAAAACTAAATCACCCCATCATTAAAAACACTTTTGGTTTTCAGAGTAATAAGTGAGTAACGCTTTTCGTATATGTAGCTTTTCTTCCTCAAAACTCATTGGACTGCAACCTCATAATAATGTAAGGTTTCTTAGTCCAGTGAATAAGAAATTATTTTCATGATCAACTACTGTTTAAATTATATTTTCAGTTATCAAGTATTTTAAACATAAATAAAAATACAGGGAATAATATACAAATATCTATTTATCTAGGGACCAGGTTTAAGTAAACTTGAAAAAATGGAAATGTATGTACATGTTTTTGGTCAGGTAGACCAACATCATAACCAAGTCCCTATAAATGTAATATGACTCCAGTGATGATATCAGTAAGGTGTTTGTTTTTTAATAGACTGATTCCAAAGTTTTTATGGAGGAAATAAATAAACTAAAGTTGCCTAGAAAATTAAGAAAAACAAGAATAATGTGGGAGGACTAGCTCCACCATGTGTTAAAAGTTATTAAAAAGCTGTAAAAATACAATTGTATGGGTCTGGAACATAAAAAGAAAGTAACTATACAATCAACATTTATTCTTCTTTTCATCCTTATCAGCAACAACAACAATCAACAAGCCCTAACTTCCTGTGCCGTAACCTTCCCCAAATCCACATTTTCCAATGACTTTGATATGTGAGCAAAATAAAAGCCCTTATTTGTTTAAGCCACTTTTGATTCATTTATCTTTTGCTGAATAACAAACTATCCTAAATTCGATGGCTTAAAACAACTAGCAATAATTTATTTTGCTCACAGATCTGAGGTTTGGTCAGGATTCAGCAAGGACAGCTCCTCTTTGCTCGGCATGGAGACAGCTGGAGAAGCTTGAAGGTGGAGGCTGATATCCTTCTATAGCTCATCCATCTTACTTGCCTGGCAGCTGATCCTGGCTGTCGGCAAGAACCTCACTAGGTTCTGTTTGCTGGAACCCCTATCAGTGGCCTCGCCATGCTTACTTCCTCATAGCATGGAAAATGGGCCAAATTGTTGTTATGAAAAATCTACTGCAGTCTAATGGTCATTTTAGATTATCTATCTTTCCTATCAAATTGATACTAAGAATTACTTTATGTTTGATGTTCTACAATTTCATTGTGATGGATTTGCCTTTATTTATTCTACATGGTATTTGATATGCTTATTCGATCTAAGAACCTTTCATTGATTCTGGAATAATCTCAGCAATTATCTTTTCAATGTTGTTTTCATCTCATGATCTCAGTTTTCTCTAAATTCTCTACATTTTTCTAAATCCTTTTAGATTTATGTTTTCTCCATGAACTTGCCATATCTTGTAACCTATTCTTTATATTTATGATTTCTTTGTCATTCTCTAATGCATTCTGGGTTCTAAGATATTTCTTTCAGTTCACTAATTCTTTCTAAAACTATATCTACTCTTTGGTGTATTTATCTATTCAATTTTTAATTTCATCAACTTGGTTTTTTAGTTTTAGAAGTTCTTTATTGTTTTAACATTTTTAATTTTTTCTTTCATTATGATTTCTATTTCTTCATTTACCTCTTTGAAGATTTTAAGAATGCTATGTTAAATTTTCTTTAAGAGTTCTCTATTATTTCAAACTCTTGGGGTATAATTTGCATGTTTGTGGTAACTACTGTCTTTCCTCATACGGGCTTGTTTCTTCAGATGGTTCAAAATATTTGTACTGTGAGCTCATCTTTATTATGTGCTATGGACTAAATGTCCATATCCCCCCAAAATTCATACGTTGAAACCTAGCTCTCAGTGTGATGATATTTGGAGGTGGGATCTTTGAAGATGATTAGATTTTGAGGGTGAAACCCTCATGAATAGGATTATGTCCTTACAAAAGGGATCTTACCCCTGCCTCTGTGTGAAGACACAGTGAGAAGACAGCATCTATGAGCCAGGATCCATATCTCTCACCAGATACTGAATATGCTAGTACCCTGATTTTGGACTTCCCAGTCTCCAGAGCTGTGAGAAAGAAATGTTTGTTATTTAAGCCATCCAGTCTCTGGTATTTTTTGTTATTGAAGCCCAGGCAAACTAAGATGGCATGGGTACTGGATCATGGAATTCCTTCAGAGCAAATTTTCTGTTTCTTTTGCCAAGGGCCTCTTAACTTCTTTTCTCAGCTTCTGACTCACCTATAATATCATGTAAATTTGAATTCTATACCTGTACACAGAATTTTGACTTCTCCTAGGAGCCTCTTTCCACTCTTTGGAGGGACAGGTAGAGGACAAGCTTCATCGCTGCTTCCCTAGACCGATAGGTAGAAACTTTCTCATTTCCCTTTTGGAAAGAGGTATCCTTTTCAAGGGCCTGGATTTATGTGAGGATCGAAGTTCAATTCCTCATTCCCAGATAGGAACAAAGCCATATGTCCTGTTTCTGTGAGGGTGTTAAAACTGCAGCCACTAGATCATAAGGCCTGTACGGGCTTTATAAATCTCCAAGTTTCCTTTTTTATCCATCACCTGATATTTTCCTTTTTCTTTTCTCTTCCTTGAGCTTGGATAACTATTAAAATATATTTTTTCATATTTTGGGTAAGCTTATTTTTGTATTTAAAGTTGAAGAAGAGACTGAGAGCTAACTCTGCCGTATTGTAAGTTAACAAGGTTAACACTGTTTTTATGTTTCTTGAGGTAATGTTTTTAGAGAATTTGCTTATTAAAAATGTAGATTTGGGATTTCATCTATACTTTATTGAATCAAAGTCTGTAGCAGTGATGCTAGAAATATCTATTTTAAATGAGGACTAAAAAGTTTGTAACAAGGTTGCAGGATATAAGATCTATGTAGAGAGAAATCAGTTTTTTTCTATACAATGAGCAGTGCTAAATTGAAATTTTAAAAAGCAATATTACTTAAAATAGTATTAAGAAACATGAAATTCTCAGAGATAACTTTGACAAATGATGTGTAAGACCTGTATAATGAAAACTACAAAACATTGTTGAGAAATTAGAGACCTAAACTATACTTTGTTAATAGTAGGTAAATTCAATATCATTAAGATGTCATTTCTCCCTCAAATTCATCTATAGAGTCAATGCAATCCAAATCAAATATCCCAGCTACTTTTTTTATTGTTGAAATTGACAAGCTGACTCTAAACTTTATATGGAAATTCAAAAAACCCAAAATAGCCAAAACAACTTTGGGAAACAAGAATAAAATTGGAAGGCTACTACTACTTGATTTCAAGACAATGTTTAAGATACAATTGTCAGAATAATCCAGATAATCTCCCTGTCTCAAAATTCTTAATCGCATCTTTTGCCATATGAGATAATATTCTCCCTCTTTCAATATAAGGTAATATTTACAGGTCCCAGGAATTAGGAGTGGATATCTTTGGGGGCCATTATTCAGCTAACCACAGATCCCAACTAGATGCCCAGTTGTTTTAGCTCTTTATATAATACTATGTAGTCCATCTTTCCTTGCTGATATTCAATGCCTGCTCTTTCATTAATGAAATTTACATAGATGTGTGCATTTATTATAAGTTCTGTATTCTGTTTCCTTAGTCATTTTTGCTCTTTCTGCCCCAAGACCACATTATTTTAATGATAATAGCTTCATAACAGATTTTAATATTTGAAAGGCCAAGTCCCCTCAATTCATTCTTCTTTAAGAATGTCTTGATTATTACTGGCCCTTTTGTTTTACATTTAAATTTTATAATCAACTCATCAAATTCTACCTACTGCCAGTTTGTTCACTAAAGCATTAAAATTATAGATAGAGATCAATTGGAGAAAATTTGACAATTTATGATGTTGAGTCTTCCTTTTTAGGAACATAGCCTAGTTATTTATTTATTTAGATCTTTGTTAATATCTTTCAATAAAGTTTTACATTTTACTCATTGAAGGTCTTAAGTATACTTTGTTAGATTTATTTATAAATATTTTTTATTTTTGTTGTGGTTGTAAATAGTATCTTGAGACTTAATCTTTCTGATTGTTGCTGGGTATAGAAATGCCATCGACTTTTGTATATTGATTTGGTAACCAACAATTTTACTCTGTCTTATTATTTTTAAAAGATTATTCTAAATTATTCAGGATTTTCCAGGTAGATAGTCCTAAAATATGTGAATAATGATAGTTTGTTCTTTTTTATTTATACCCCTCTTTTTCTTGTCTTACTGCACAGGACTAGAGCTCAAGTATAATATTGGACATCTAAGACAGCTTAGACAGCAAGTTTTTTGGGGTTTTTTAAAAGATTTTATTTATTGATTTCAAAGAGGGGGAACTCATAGTTGTTTCACTTTAGTTGTTCATTGAGTGTATGTACCTTGACTGGGCAAGCTCAGGATTTCAAAACAGTGACCTCCACATTCCAGGTCAATGATCTATCCACTATCCCACCACAAGCCAGGCTTTCATTTTATTTTTTAAAGTTTTTATTTATAGACAGCAAGTTTTTAAAAGCCCATGATTATAGTCTCTGGTATTCAGTGCAGTGAGTCGTTTGCATTTGGGGATTTCAGGGCTGTTAAAGGGGTTTTATATTGCATTTTTCTGCTTCTATGTAAGAAACCAAGGTAATATAATCATAGATGAGAAACTGCCCTATTTTAAAGAACATTTTAATATTTTTCTCTTCTAATAAGGAATCTGTCCTTAAAGGTTATTAGTTTCTTCAGGCTTGTCCCTCTTGCTGCTTTTTACCAAGACAAGAAAAATCCCTCTTTCAAAAATCTCATGGGAAAGTAGCATTTGAAATGTAACCCTAATATTTAGGCTAATTTGTGTAAATGAAAGGCTAGGTATTACTTGTACTCCCATTCCACCCTGGATAAAGGAAATGGCTAAGTACAAACAAGACAGACTCCTTCGAAGTAATTAATAACTCCCAAAGAAACATTGGCTCACTGCTTTATTACAGCACATCTCCTTTTTTACAATTTATTTATTAAGGAAGGCAGTCAAGGTAACAGATGGGAAAAGCTTTAAGCCTGACAGTTATAAATAGTCTTGCAGTTTATTCCACAATATATTTGCATTTCCCTTTCTTTGCCATTCCGACAGTTGGATCTCTGTCAAGTACTTTTTTCTTGACCAAATACAAATCATTGCCAGTAGATTCAAACACTAAAGTAATGGAGTAAGGTGGTAAGGTTTGGGCCTTCTGAAAATTTGTCTCATGTTCTAGGGTATCACCAATACTGATACCTGGTCTTTAGAAAAACCTCTTTTCCAGGTATCAGATGGATTTGGGGGAACTTTCTGAAGAAATTAGCTGTTCCAAAAATTGCTAGGGTTACTTTTGTTTCTTATCATCAAAGTCATACTTGCCTAATGACCACTGTGTTGCTAAACATTAGAGTGACACAGAGATAAGTATTTCTTTCTTTAAAAGGACAGTCACGGAGAGAAAGCATTACAGATACAGAAGCTAAACAGCAGCAGAAGGCAGAGGAACATAAAATGTCACAAGGCATTATAATGGTAATCAGAAATTAGGGATATCAGCTGGTTGTTCAAAGTGTATTGCTGTAATACTGAAAATTACATTCAAAAGAGCATCAAAAGTATTTTGAATGTTCAAAACATTACACACAGCAAATATATAATTTTTCTTTAAAGAACTGAAATGTAAGTGGTGCAAATTTAAGGAAAACTTGTCAAATGTCAAAGAAGTGTAAAAGTGGTGGTATGCACACTGTCAGAGATGATGTGGAGAGACAGGAACCATTAAATACTGTTGTTTGTGTGTAAATTAGCACAACCATTCTGGAGGGCAAACATGCCCATAGCTGTCAGCACGTCAAATGGGTGTCTCCCTGTCCCAGCAGTTCTATTCCCAGTAATGGTGGAATTGATCATTCGGATCAACTCTCTCTCTAAGAACAACTGAAGCAAGACAAAGTATTTTTTAAAACCTGTTTTGAGGGTAAAACAGGGCTATAAGGACAGTAAAGATGCTGGGGCTATCATCCAGGAGAAAAAAGAAACCAACTTGATTAGATTTGGTGGGGTGAGGGCTCTTTCTTTTTAGCAACATTGACTTTTTGGTAGATACTGCAGAGAGGATGAAAAGTTAAGTTGAGTTAGTAAAGAAAACACAGGAGTTTATGGGATGCCCAAGGAGAAAGGGCCCTAGTAATCCCTCAGGCTTGAGGGTGGGACTCACTGAAGTGGCAACTGCAAATGAACAAGCCGTCACAATGACTCAGCTTTGGATCAGTTTTCAGGTATCAACTGATTAAGACAACTCTTCTCCACTGGGGTTCCAAGAGCTAATTAATCCCTAATGTTGTAAGGTATCTATTTGTGTATGCAGAATTAACTTCTCTTTTATATCTAGGCTCTTATTAGCTACGTTCCCTTCTTGGGAGAATAGAAAATAGTCACTGAAATTATTTGCTTCAGGGCCTAATTCTCTTACAGACTAAGCTACAAATGCTTAGGTTAGGACAGGTCATCTGAGATTGCTTTAATGCCCCCTAGTCACCAGCCAGAAGCTGGAGAAAGATAACATTTTAGGGCTTCAAATGATCTCTGTAGGTTTTTAGATACACAGATGAGATTCAATCAAAATAATCATGCATGTGAGCAGGTAACACAATCTGATAGAACATTAAGATAAACAGTAGAAATGCACCCATAGGGAGCCAGATAATAGAATTACCAGACACAGATTTTTAAAATATTCTTGGTTAAACAAGATTGAGCAGAGGCCTGGAAACTACAACAAAATCTAAAGGAAAGTCTAGAACCAAGAAGTTATAATGACAAATGAAGAACTCAGTAGATGAATTTAATATCTTATTAGGTACAGCCAGAGATCTTGTAAACTGGAAATTAAATAAATCAAAAGAAAATATTCACATGAAAACATGTAGAGAAAAAATACAGGAAAGAGCATAGGAGTCAAATGGAATGTGGCAAAAGGGTCATATATATTTCCATTATATATTATATTATAAATAGATATGATAATTGTTGGTCAAATAAGTTTGTAAATATGATATATAGGTTTGCTCGCTTATAGTTTGCATTGGGCTTGGGGGACAGGCTGTAAGCAGGCAGGGTTTTATACCCTAAGGCTTAGTTTTAAGACTAAGCCTTTCCCACCCTAAGTGACTTTGTATCAGAGACTTCTTTGTTTGTATATATATTGGATTAAAGGTTTTGATTTCTACACTATAAAATGAGGCAGACCTGGAGCTTGCTCTCTCTTGGTTCCTGAGATTAGCATTAGAGGAGAGAGCAGAGAAAGAAGAGAAGAGAAAGGCCACGTGGAGGAGAGGAGAAGCAGCCAAGATGGCAGAGTGCTGAAGGAGAAGCCAGTTTGTGCAGAGAGAAGAAGATAGGGAACAGAGGTGAATAAGGCTGGTGAGGTAGAAAACTTTGATTCTAGGAAACTTGGATAAGTCAGTGGCTTTGGGAGCCGTGAATGGAAAGGAAGTGTTTTCCCACTGTGTATATTTCTTGCCCACCGGGTGCAAGCTAGGATAAAGATGATGGCCCACCAGTTCTTGGCTCCGTTGTTTCATTACCATCTGTCGGAATCAAATGCAAACCTGCATGGGCCAGGTGGTTGTGATGGTGGCCGTGGCTACTGGCTTTACAATAATACATACTGTAAATATATAAATATTATTTATATTTGTAGAAGAAAAGAAATGAGAAAACTCAGCATAAGTAATATTTGAAGAGATAATGACTAAAAAATTTCCAAAAACCGATGATAGGCATTCACCCACAGATTCAAGAAGTGCCACAAATTCCAAGAAGATAAATGTAAACCACACATGGAATATTATAGTAAAACTGCTAAAAACCAGAGACAAAAGAAAATCTCAAAGCAATCAGAGGAAAAAACATACTAACTCAAGTGAGCAGTAGGACGATAGGCTGAGTTCTCAACAGAAATGGTAGAAGACAAGAAGCAATAGAATATCTTTAAAGTGCTTATAGAGAATATAGAAAAATTGCCCATAAACATGTTCAAGGATATTAATTACATTATAATTTGTTACATTGAAAAGTTGGAAACCACTTAAATTGGAATAAAAGGGACTGGTTAAAAGAGATTTACCTCTCCTATAGGTGATGATATGTTAAAACGTTCCAGATTTATTGTAAGTGAAAAAAGTAGGTTATAAAATAATATATAGCATATGCTGTCATCTACATTACCAGTATTTAAATATGATTAGCTATGGAAGTATTGACACTGTTGTTCAAATAAGTTTGTAAATATGATATATATGTTTGCTCACTTATAGTTCGCATTGGATGTGGGAGACAGGCTGTAAGCTGGCAAAGTCATTATAGTCTAAGGTTTAGTTTTAAGACTAAGCCTTTCCTGCCCTTTTAACACTAAGATCTTTTCAAAACTAAGCTTTTCCCCACACCCTTGACTGTTGCATGGTGTGGGGTGGTGCACTCTCATGAGGAATCCCATTATGCCTCAGATAAGTGACTTTGTATCAGAGACTTCCTTGTTTGTATATTGGATTAAAGGTTTTGATTTCTACACTATAAAATGGGGCAGAGGAGCCCATGCTGGAGGAAGGGAGAGAAAGGCCACATGAAGGAGAGGAGAAGCAGCCAAGATGGCAGAGTGCTGAAGGAGAAGCCAGTTTGTGCAGAGAGAAGGAGACGGGGAACAGAGGTGAATAAGGCTGGTGAGGTAGAAACCTTTGATTCTAGGAAACTCGGATAAGTCAGTGGCCTTGGGAGCCCTGAATGGAAAGGGAAGTGTTTTCCCACTGTGTGTATTCTTGCCCACCAGGTGCAAGCTAGGATAAAGATGATAGCCTACCAGTTCTTAGCTCCGTTGTTTTGTTACCGTCTGTCCGAATCAAATGCAAACCTGCATGGGCCAGGTGGCTGTGATGATGGCTGTGGTTACTGGCTTTACAGACACCAAAATGCTAACAATAGTTATCTTTGGGTGGTGGAATTATGAGAGAATTTCCATTTTCTCTATAATATTTTTCTAATGATCACGTATTGTTAAGTGGAGATTTTTTTATTTTTTTAAAGAAAACAAAGCCAGTCATTACTTTAAAGGTTTGTGCTCTGTATTGGTCCTGTGTCCATTGTGGTCCTGTGTCCATTGTGGGTATGTAATAAGGGGTACTGTCTAGTGGATTCCATTACCTCTACATGAAAGAAACTGCAAAGTGAGGGTCAGTAAGACTCCCAGACTCAGATTCCTTAATACCCTGGCTCTCCCTAAATCTAGGGGGGAGCAGTGTGAGCACCATCCCTTGGAGCCACATGCTAACTCGTTTTATTGGGAGCATCAGTTGGTGATTACTCTCCTCTGATTTAGAGAAATTACTTTCTCTTATAAGAAACTTAAGGATACTGTTAAGATGGGGTCAAAATTTTAAATGTTTTTTTTTCTGCTAAAATGTCAGCCTGAGTTGCGGTATAAGCTATTCCCTAAAGGTAAGAAACCAACAGTATTCCTGTTTCTTAAAAATAAACTAAATCTTCAGCCTGGGTTAAATTGTGTTTCCCCAGTCCAGTGCAGGGAGCTGGTGCGATAATCTTGAGTGATCAAATTGTTAACAAGTGGTGGATGGTTTGGGGTGATAAAGCATCATTTGGGTAATAAAGCGTGAACTGCTTTTGTAGGCCGAGAGATCCGTCTGCCCCTCCGAGTCAAAGGGGAAGGGATGGGACCGAAGATTCACTTCAACTTTGAATTACTGGATATTGGAAAAGTTTTTATCGGATCTGTACATTGTTACGAGGTAAACGTTAGGATTGTTCACCGAGAGTCAATCAGTAGGTGGCTTTTTTCGTTTTGTTGTATGTTTTTATCAGTAGAAAATTTGCGCAGTCACATCCATTTGCCATTTCTTATACTTGTGCAGACCCCAGAGTGATCTGACTTTTCCTCCTCTCTTTAATTTTTATTTATTACCAAAATTAATTTGGATTTCCCTAGTATTTATGTGTTAAGCAGCAAAGATGTGATTAATGTGCAAAACAGAACTGAAAAGACCTACTGTCATGAAGTTTAAAGGTTGTATCTCCCTTCCCCAACCCCAAAAAAGTCTCAAACTCAGCATTTTCATCTGTCTAGGATTTCAGTGTGCATACTTCAAACTAGTTCTTGCAAAATGAAAAGGAATAGTTATTTTAAACAGCAAAATGTTTTTAAATTTTTATTTATTTTTGAGTAGAAACACTTTTTCAATCCTCTTCAGCCCCCTCTAACTTTACTAAAAACGTCAAAGCCATAATTTAATTGGTTTTATCCTCATCATTTTGTAGCTTATAAAGGGGAACTCCATAAATACATCTCCCCATCTGTTTAATGCTTGTTCTCTGACAACATGAATCCTACAGATCAGAGGATAGAGAACCTTCTACATTTCCCAGAATGTCCTAATGAGGATAGCTGTTTTCACACCTCAGAATTTTCTCCAAATGCACTAGTCTTCAAGCCATGATTTAAAAACCAACAGTGGTTTCTGGGAAAGACCTCCCTGCTTTGTCTTTCCAATTATATAGAAAATGAAACTTTTTAAAAAGATGCCACTCACGGGTTCCTCAGGGTCAAAAGTAGTTCAGTGCCACTCATCATAAATTTGTATCTGGGACACTTTTTTACAGTATCAAACTATATTGAAATTTTAGTTTAGAAAGATTCCAAATTGTAAATGTTTATATTTCTATGGAGGTAATAATAAAAGCAGTTGTTATTTAATGAGTGTTGAGGTTTAATTAGTATGTCAGGTTCAATGTGTTATTATGTGTGCATGCATGTGAATGTGTCACTGTATAGTTTCCAATCCTTACAAAACCGTGAAAGGCAGGTTTTATTGTATCTGTTTTACAAAGAAGAAATAGGCAGATAGCAGTGAATTCTGCCTACAGCATCACCCTTCATGCGTGTTGAGTGTGCAGGCATCATCAGCTCATTTAGTCCTCACAAAACCCCTGTAGAGTAGTGACAATGACTGTACCCATTTTATAGATGAGGAAACAGAGGCTTAGAGAAGTTTTACTAGTTAGGGTAATTAATGTTAGGTACTATAACAAACAAATACAAAAGTAAATATTCTCTCAAAATCGATAAAAGTCTATTTTTTTGCTTTTATAAAGTCCCAACCAACATTGCTATCAGCAGGTGGCCCTCCTCCAGCAGAGAGTGAGGAGCCCGGGCCTTCCATTAAATGGCTCTGCAGTCTCTCATGTATCACACTGGCAGGAGGAAGAGCAGGGAGGGTTGCCATGAGCGATTTCTATGGGAGGTTGCACTGGAGGTGGCACATATCACTTTTGTTCACATCCTGTTAGCTGTCCTTAACTGCAAGGGTGGCTGGGAAATGTACCAGCTGTAGAGGAAGAGGATGTGGGTTCAATGAACAGCAAACCTGACTCTGCCACATTTGTTAAGTAACTGGCAAGGTCATACAGCTTGTGAATGTTAGTGAGCAGTGGTTGTAGGGCCCTGTATCCCATGGGAAGAGGAGGCCTGCTGGCTTTTTAACCTCTGGCTCTCACCATATTCAAACCCAGCCGACAGCCAAATCAACCTTGCCCAGCCAACCCTCGCGTGGGAGATAAATGCCTGCTTGTTGAGAGCTTTCTGCAGAGTCATTTGTCCCCATGTTCAAGGCCTAAATGGGATGTTGTTGTGCAAGGCAAACAGAGATGTTGATATCATGATGGAGATGGAATGTACAGAGAGCGTAATTTAAATGAAGAAACCAGTCATATGACTGCTGTAAAATGAGAAGTAGCACAGCTACTATGTTGCATTGTCTTCTATTGCACTTTGAAGAAAATGGTCACTTAGGGATGAAAACAAAAAGGTACAATAGTTCTTACTAAATTGATATTCTGTCTGTAATTTGTCCAGTGTGAATTTCCCTTACAGCTTACAGACTGTCTTACAGATGCCACATCAGAAAAGAACTGTTAGTTCTGGTGCAAAACGGATAGGGTTTCCCTGAAGGTAGCAATCATTTCTTGCAGACTTAACACAGATGTATGTTAGGCCACCACTGCTCACCCTCCCAGATTTGAACAGTAAGGCCAACCAGCACCAGCTGAATAAGTGTTAAATGAGGTGCAGCATCAGATTGGACAGTTTGGAGAGCTATGCACCGGCAGAGAAGGGCATAGTAAGGTGCTTCTTATGGGAATATTTTGCACTCTCTGCATATTTAATGCTGATGCCTCATTGCATCTCTCTTTCAATTTATTATGTTACCTCCTTGAGACAAATTTGAATAACTACCTATTGCCCTTAGTCATTGCTGAGCTTAGCAGATCCATAAAGAATAAACCAGAACCCCAAGAGTACACATTCTTCCCCAGTGTAATTAGAAGGAAAACAAATGAAAGGGGACATTCTGTTATAAATTTTCTCCTCGCCTGACCAGGCGGTGGCGCAGTGGATAGAGCATCAAATTGGGACATGGAGGACCCAGGTTCGTAACCTCGAGGTCACTGGCTTGAGCATGGGATCATAGACATGACCCCATGGTCTCTGGCTTGAGCCCAAAGGTTGCTGACTTTAAGCCCAAGGTTGCAAGGTGTTACTCACTCTAATGTAGCCCCCTGTCAAGGCACATATGAGAAAGTAATCAATGAACAGCAAAGAAGTGGCAACGAAGAATTGATGCTTCTCATCTCTTTCCCTTTCTGTCTGTCTGTCCCTATCTGTTCCTCTCTCTGTCTCTCTCACAAAAACAAAACAAAACAATTTTTTTCTTCTCTGAGGAGTTGGACTGCATGGGTAATGGTATTACCGGTAATCAGAAGGTCTCAGAATTGTGGCCCAAGCAATTTGGTGGATTCTTACACATAAGTAGGTACTGCTTTGTCAGGGGAGAAGAATGACATGCATGTTCTTAGAAATAGAGAAGCTAGCATCTTATAGAAAATCTGGATAAAACATTGGTAGTAACTAAAAAATAAAAAGATAACCCATGCATCTTCTCAGAGAGAATGAGAGTCCTCCGAGCTACCCTGATGCCTTTGAGTTGCATTACCACTGGGGCATGTCAGTTTCTTTTTAAGCACAGGTAAATTTTCCACACATTCTGCGCTTAGCTCTGGGGCTGTAAATTGCAGTCACTGTCATTCAAACATTCTTTTCCAGGCACAATTCTAAAAGTATTGTAAATTACTAAATTTCATCTTCAGAGCAATCTGAGAAGTTAGTAGGACTTACATATTGCAGATGGAGAAACGGGTGCACAGAGAAGCAAAGCAGGTATTCCAAGGTCACACAGCTAGTAAGTCAGTGGCAACGATGAGATCTGATCCCAGGGATTTGGCTTCTGAGTTCCCTGGTCATAATCCCTTTTCTACATAGTCTCTTTCAAAGGAATGAAGCATGATTCCTATGACCAAGAAACTTAAGACAGAAAGGGAGATGGGAAGTAAACGTAAAAAGATGAAGAAAATACCAAGTAGCAATTAGCTGTGTCTGTTTTGGTGCGTTGTCTGTCTCCTCTTAGCAGAGCGGATGTCTTACTCTGTGAGAGCCCCTGACTCTGTCTGTAGCTCCTGGTTCTTGCTTCTCTGCTTCTCGGAGGCAGCTGGAGCTGCTGGAGCCCCACACCCAGCAGACTCATTCCCTCGGTTACCTAGCCCCCTTCTTCTATTACACCAGCAAACGTGTAGGCCAGGCACTGAGTGTGTGTTATTTAATATAAATATACTATGTCTCCTCTGCCATACCTTCCCACATCTTTGCAACCCCCCCCCATTCTCACTTTTCATCACTAATCTGAAAACAGAAGCTAGAAAAGTTGACCACTATTTCTTTTGCTCCCACTCAATCCCCAAACATCTGTATTCTGGATTCTACAATCATAGTCCATTGAAATCCTCTCTTCTTCAAGGGCAAGGATGACCTCTAATTAACAATTAGACCTCTAGACAGTTTTTAAATATGTTCATTAGATTTCACAAATAAATGAACTTATATGGTACTTGTCTTTCTCTGACTGACTTATTTCACTGAGCATAATACTCACCAGGTCCGTCCATGCAGTTGCAAAAGGTAAGATTTTCTTCCTTTTTTACAGCTGAGGAGCATTCCAGTGTGTAAATGTAGCACAGCTTTTTTATCCACTCTTCTACTGTTGGGCACTTGGGCTGTTTCATATCTTGGCTATTGTAAATAATGCTGCAATGGACATAGGGGTGCGCGAATACAATGCAATGTATAGATGATGTAGTATAGCACTGCACACCTGGAACCTGTATAATTTTATTAACCAATGTCACCCCACTATATTCAATTAAAAAATAAATAAGAAAGAAAAGTAAAAATAAAAAATCTGTAACATTTCCTCAGCTTATTCTCCTTAACCTCTGTCCACAGTTTGACCCTTTCTGGAGATTTTTCTCCCTTGGCTTTCAGGCGCCTGACACAGAACGCAGTTCCACGTAACTTTCCTCATACTTTTCTCAATGTTTCTCCACAATCTCCTGTGCTCTGTTTCTCTCCAATGCCTTCAGTGTAGGTCGAGGGCAGTTCCTACATAAACAGAATGTGTTGTTCACACGATCATGAGCACTGGCAAGAAAGAGATTGTGTCTTGGAAGCTCAGGAATAGAAGTGCATGGCTGTGGTACAGGGTCCTGGACAGGACCGTGGGAGGCAGGAGTGGGAGCGGTGGACTGAGCCAGTGGTGGAGGACTCTGACTGGCAAGCAGGGGCTTTTTACACATACCTGGTGTGCAGTCGGATATAAGCAGTGACATGATTCCAGAACACTAGTGCTAGAAATAAAATGTTCCTACAGTAAAGCGATTGCTTATATAAGCATACTCAGTAGAGTTTGAGATGAACGTATCCCAGTAGGATGACATCTAATACCACAAGCAAGTGAATCCTTACAACCTGGAATCCACATTGATGTCACCAAGGTACATTATAAACATAGGCTTAGGTACTTCTTGCTCCTCTATTCTGACTTGCTTTTTATTTTTTAGTATACCACTTAATGTCAGCCTCCTCATGCATATGAGAGAAATATCTATTTTGCCTTGGTTACTTTATGTAGAGCATCAAAAAACAGTACTTTAAGGCTCTTCTTCAGTAGGTATCATTATAATCAATCTTTATAGTATGGGCATAACACATATGACTAGTTCCATTTTATAGATGAGACAAAAAACACGAAGTTACTTTCTGGCTTGGGGCTCCTATCCTCAGATATTCAAGAGAGAAAACTGTTCATTTGATTCTAATTCCTGCCATGGTCTCTGTGTTGGTATTAAGTAAGACAGCCATGTGCTTATGTGGAAAAAGAATCAGAAGCCCGTTGTCTACTTTATCATTCCTGTCTCTTTATTGATCTAGACAATACTCTCCAACAAAGGCAGCATCGATGCCCTCTTTAGCATGAGCCCTCCCGCTTCGGCTATGGGTGCCTGCTTTGTCTTCAGCCCCACGGAAGGCCTCCTCGAACCCAGCGGAGTGCAGGCCATCCAGATTTCCTTCAGCTCTTCCATCCTGGGGCACTTTGAAGAACAGTTCCCTGTCAACATCAGTGGATCATCCGAGTCTGTGAAACTGACTATTAAGTAAGATATATCTATAAATAGTGTGGAAACTAACTGAGGTTTTACCTACTCTTTTCTTAAACTTTGTAACTAAATCACATGTTAGATATCAATAATTGTCTTTGCTCATATGAACACATCAACTTAATGGGGTGTTTTAAATTTCCACCATTGTTTCCCTACTAAACATTGTGTGGACTTATTATAACATGGATACAGATGCTATTTTGGTATCTAGATTTTTCTGTAAGCTAAAACCTTATAAAACAAGGATTTAATTATTAAATTAGTTTCTAGTTACTCTCTCTGTTTAAGAATGTTTAAGGAAAATAAGTTATTAACACATGGATAAAAATAATCTATTATTACAGTTTCACTAAATCTTCATCTTTTGTTTTTATTTTAAGGAAATTCTTTAAATGTTCTTACCTATAATGCTTACAGGGATTATAAAAGTGTCTACTTACAGTGTCTGTCAGCCAAGGCTACACACTTGTAGGTTTTGTACTGGAAGTCTTTTGATGGCTTCCCCGGCTGCTTGTGATAATTGAAAGTCACCAATAGTAGGGTTTGTCCTCAGGTTTTAAAAACGAGTTTTATTACTGCTTTAACTTCATTAGTTGTATTTGGTCTCCTCAGGTTTTCTGATTCTTTCTGATTCAGTTTCGGAAGATTGTATGTTTCTAGGACTATATCAATTTTGCCCAGGTTGTCCAACTTGTTGAAAAATAGTTGTTTATAGTATTTTCTTACAATCCTTTGTATTTCTGTGATACTGGTTGTTACTTCCTCTCTGTCATTGCTGATTTTATTTATTTGGGTCCTCTCTTTTTTTTCTTGATGTTTCTGGTTAAAGGTTTATCAATCTCGTTTACCTTTTCTAAGAACCAGCTCTTAGTTTCATTGATATTCCATATTGCTTTTAGTCTATATGCCATTTACTTCTATTCTGATCATTATGATTCCCTTCCTTCTACTTACTCTGGGCTTAGTTTGTTGTTCTTTTTCTAGTTCTTTTAGGTGTAGGGTGAGATTATTTATTTGAGCTTTTTATTGCTTTCTGAGGTAGGCCTGTAATGCTATGAACTTTGCTCCCAGAACTGCTTTCAGTGTCCCATAGATTTGGGGTTGTTGTGTGTTCATTTTAATTTGTCCAGGTAATTTTTTATTTCTTCCTTGATCTCATTGTTAACCTATTCATTATTTAATAACATGCTATTTAGCCTCCATGTGTTTGAATATTTTTTCAGTTTTCATATTGTAGTTGATTTCTAGTTTTATACTATTGTCAGTATATCTCCTCAGGCAAGAGAAACAGAGGAAAATAAATAAATAAATGGGACTACATTAAACTAAAAAGCTTTTGCACAGCAAAGGGAACCATCAACGAAATGAAAAAGGAACCCACTGAATGGGAGAACATATTTGCAATGATACATCTGATAAGGGATTAATTTCCAAAATATATAAAGAACTTATACAACTCAACACCAAGAAGATGAACAACGCTGGTAAAAAATGGTCAAAGGACCTGAATAGACACTTCTCCAAAGAGGACATACAGATGGCCAATAGACATATGAAAAAATGCTCAATGTCACTAATCATCAGAGAAATGCAAATTAAAACTATGAGATATCCTCTCACACGTGTCAGAATGACTATCATGAATAAATCAGCAAACAGTAAGTGCTGATGAGGATGTAGAGAAAAGGGAACCCTTGTGTACTGTTGGTAGGAATGCAGATTGGTGTGGCCATTGTGGAAAACAATATGGAGTTTCCTCAAAAAATTAAAAATTTAACTGTCTTTTGGCCCAGTGATCCTACTTCTGGGAATATATTCTAAGAATCCCAAAACATATAATTTAAAAAATATATGTACCCTTATGTTCATTGCAGCATTATATTTTGCAATAGCCAAGATCTGGAAATAAGCCAAATGTTTATCATTGGCTGAATGGATAAAAAAGCTGTGGTACTGACATTAAGTGTGGTGCTGCCAGGCAGTGGCAGTTGTCCACAGTCCGGAGTGCCAAGCTTGGCTAAACAGCTAAACTTCTGCTGTATGTCATTGGGAGTGTATGTTACGGGATTGATGTGAAGTTCATGAAAACTAGGAACTCCCCAGTCCATCCAACTCATCAATGGCAGCGGAGTAGGCAGATGCACAGACTCCCAGCTCACACCACCAAACTGGATTACAAATTAATTTAGGAACAATCAACATGAAAAACAAACTCTGGACTACAAGACCAGCTCTCAAAAACCAAGGAGCAAAGAAGAAGCCACACTGAGCCTGGTAGGGAGTGCCAAGGAGCAGTGAGTCTCCCCTGCTTACAAGAACAAAGGGGATGTGAGGCTGAGAGGCCAGAAGGGCTCTCACTCCAAGGAAAAGAGTAGTAAATATCCCTCACAGCCACTTGCCTGGGGACCTGGGAACGAGGTGTGTTGAAAGGGCTGGCTTATCTTCCAAAAGTAAAGGGGGGAGAGAGAGACAGACAGTGACTGGCAGAGGAATGCATGGGAGGACCTGAGAAGCTGACTCATCCAGTGCTGGAGGTGGCCATAGCTGGGGGAGGGGTTGATCCTTCCACATAACACAAGACTAAAGTGCTTCCAGATCATACATCTCCAGACATCTCTCCAGCTCCAATCAGTGCAACAAGACACAGCTGAAAACAAGAAGTGAGGAGGAGGGGCAGTAACTCAGGTCTCCATGGAGATCTGAGATACACCTCCCCCAACTGAGGCAGAGAAAGCATCCCACCCCCAGAGAGAGTAACTGGCAGATAAAACCTTCAGAGTCTCAGGTTACACCCACTACATTCCTGGATACAGTTTCAAATAAGCCCCCTGCTGAGATCAGTAAACAAGACTACAAGTGAGAAGAAAACAAACAAATCAAGACTTCAAAGCAGCCCAAATCCAAAAGTGGATTACAAATAACAGCTGATGCCAACCCAAGAAGACCTAGAAATAACACAACTGAAAATTGAAGGCAGACAACATCAAACCTAGACTCAACCAGCCCTACAAACAACACACCCAAACACGCAGACATAATGAGAAGACAGAGAAGTGTAATCCAAATGAAACCACAAGAGAAATCTCCAGAAAATAAACTGAGTGATATGGAAATAACCAAACTGCCAGATGCAGAGTTTAGAATAATGATTGTTAGGATGCTTAGGGATCTTAGAACAACAATGAATGGTCATTATGAACACCTAAATAAAGAGATAGCAAGTATAAAAAAGGACATTGAAATATTAAAAAAGAATCAGTCGGAGGTGACAAATACAATATCAAAAATAAAGACCACAATGGAAGGAATTAAAAGTAGGATGGATGAAGCTGAAGATAGAATCAGTGATTTAGAGGACAAGATGAACAAAGGCACAAAAGCAGAGCAGAAAAAAGAGAAAAGACTCAAAAAGTCTGAGGAAACTGAGAGAGCTCTGTGACACCATGAAGAAAATAACACCCGCATCATAGGGGTTCCCAAAGAAGAAGAGAAAGAACAGGGATAGAAACTTTATTCAATCAAATCATAGCTGAAAATTTTCCTAAATTGATGCAAAGAAGGGTCTCACAAGTTCAAGAAGCACAGAGAACTCCATTAAAGAGAAACCCAAAAGGATCTACACCAAGACACATCATAATTAAAATACCAGAGCTAAGCGATAAGGAGAAAATATTAAAAGCTGCTGGAGAAAAGAAGGATATCACCTACAAAAGAGCCCCCATTAGGAACATCCGACTTCTCAACAGAAACACTTGAGGCCAGAAGGGAATGGCAAGAAATATTCAAAGTAATGCAGAACAAGAGCCTACAACTGAGACTACTTTATCCAGCAAGGCTATCGTTTAAAATTGAAGGAGAAATAAAAAGCTTCCCAGACAAAAAAAAACAAAAAACTCAAAGAATTCATTACAATCAAACCAATGCTGCAGGAAATGTTAAGGAGCCTGTTTTAAACAGGAAAGTGGGAAAATAATATAGCAAAAGAGGAATACAGCTTTAAAGAATTAAATGGCAATAAACAAGTACATATCAATAATAATCTTAAATGTAAATGGATTAAATGATCTGATCAAAAGACATAGGGTAGCTGCGTGGATAAGAAAATAAGACCCATACATATGCTGTCTACAAGAGACACACCTTAAAACAAAAGATGCCCATAGACTAAAGATAAAAGGATGGAAAAACATATTTCACAGAAATGGAAAAGAAAAAAAGCTGGGTAGCAATACTTATATCAGACAAAATGGACTTTAAAACAAAGGCTATAGTAAGAGATAAAGAAGGTCACTACATAATGATAAAGGGAGCAATCCAACAGGAAGATATAACTGTTATAAATATCTACACACCTAATATAGGAGCACTTAACTATATAAAGCAGACTTTGATGGATTTAAAGGGCGAGATCAACAGCAATACTATAATAGTGGGGGATTTCAATACCCCACTAACATCACTAGATAGATCCTCAAGAAAGAAAATTAACAAAAAAACAGCAGACTTAAAGGACATACTAGATCAACTCGATTTAATAAATACCTTCAGAACCTTTCACCCTAAAGTAGCAGGAAATACATTCTTTTCTTTTCTTTTTTTTTTTTTTTTTTTTTTTTTTTAATTTTTTTTAAATTTTTTTTATTTATTTATTCATTTTTAGAGAGGAGAGAGAGACCGAGAGAGAGGAGAGAAAGACAGAGAGAGAGAAGGGGGGGAGGAGCCGGAAGCATCAACTCCCATATGTACCTTGACCAGGCAAGCCCAGGGTTTCGAACCAGCGACCTCAGCATTTCCAGGTCGATGCTTTATCCACTGCGCCACCACAGGTCAGGTGAAATACATTCTTTTCAAGTGCTCATGGTACATTCTCTAGGATAGACCACATGTTAGGGCACAAAAGTGGTCTCAACAAATTTAAGAAGATTGAAATCATATTGAGCACTTTCTCCAATCACAATGGCATGAAACTAGAAATCAACCACAACAGAAAAACTGAAAAATACTCAAACACTTGGAAACTAAATAGCATTTTATTAAATAACAAATGGGTTAAAAATGAGATCAAAGAAGAAATAAAAATATTCCTAGAAACAAACAATAACCAGCATACATCAACTCAAAATTTATGGGACACAGCAAAAGCAGTCCTAAGAGGGAAGTTCATAGCATTACAGGCATACCTTAAGAAGCTAGAAAAAGCTCAAATAAAAAACTTGACCCGGCCCTGGCCGGTTGGCTCAGTGGTAGAGCGTTGGCCTGGCATGCAGAAGTCCCAGGTTCGATTCCTGGCCAGGGCACACAGGAGAAGCGCCCATCTGCTTCTCCGCCCCTCCCTCTCTCCTTCCTCTCTGTCTCTCTCTTCCCCTCCTGCAGCCAAGGCTCCATTGGAGCAAAGATGGCCCGGGCGCTGGGGATGGCTCCTTGGCCTCTGCCCCAGGCGCTAGAGTAGCTCTGGTTGCGGCAGAGCATCATTCCCTGGTGGGCAGAGCGTCGCCCCCTGGTGGGCGTGCCGGGTGGATCCCGGTTGGGCGCATGCGGGAGTCTGTCTGACTGTCTCTCCCCGTTTCTAGCTTCAGAAAAATACAAAAAAAAACAAAACAAAAAACAAAAAAAACTTGACCCTACATCTAAAAGAACTAGAAAAATAACAGCAAGTAAAGCCCAGAGCTAGTAGAAGGAAGGAAATAATAAAGATCAGAGCAGAAATAAATGACATAGAGGCTAAAGAAACAATACAGAGGATCAATGAAACCAGGAGCTGGTTCTTTGAAAAGGTAAACAAGATCGATGAACCTTTAACCAGACTCACCAAGAAAAAAAGAGAGAGGACTCAAATAAATAAAATTAGAAATGAGAGTGAAGAAATAACAACTGACACAACAGAAATACAAAATATTGTAAGAAAATACTATGAAGAACTGTATGTCAAAAAACTAGACAACCTATATGAAATAGACAAATTCCTTGAAACATACCATCTTCCAAAAATTAATCTAGAAGGATCAGAAAACCTAAACAGACCAATTACAACAAATGAAATTGAAACAGTTTCAAAAAGCTCCCAACAAAGAAAAGTCCTGGGCCTGATGGCTTCACAAGTGAATTCTACCAAATATTCAAAGAAGAACTAACTCCTATACTTCTCGAGCTATTTCAAAAAATTCAAGAGGAAGACTTCCAAGCTCCTTTTATGAGGTGAGTATAATTCTGATTCCAAAACCAGGCAAAGACAACACAAAAAAAGAAAATTATAGGCCAATATCCCTGATGAATTTAGATGCTAAAATCCTCAACAAAATATTAGCAAACCGGATCCAGCAATATATGAAAAAAATCATACACCATGGGGTGGGATTTATTCTTGGGAGGCAAGGCTGGTATAATATTCACAAATCAATCAATGTGATTCATCACATAAACAAAAGGAAGGAGAAAAACCACATGATAATTTCAATAGATGCAGAAAAAGCATTTGATAAAATCTAGCACCCATTCATGATCAAAACTCTCAGCAAAGTGGGAATACAGGGAACATACCTCAACATGATAAAGGCCATTTATGACAGGCCCACAGCCAACATCATACTCAATGGGAAAAAATTAAAAGCAATCCCCTAAGATCAGGAACAAGGTAGGGGTGCCCCCTTTCACTATTCTTATTTAACATAGTTCTGGAAGTTCTAGCCACAGCAATCAGACAAGAAAAAGAAATAAAAGGCATCCAAATTGGAAAAGAAGTAAAACTATCATTATTTGCAGATGATATGATATTGAATATAGAAAACCCTAAAGTCTCAGTCAAAAAACTACTGGACCTGATAAATGAATTCATCAAGGTGGCAGGATATAAAATCAATACTCAGAAATCAGAGGCATTTTTATACACTAACAATGAACTGTCAGAAAGAGAAATTAAGAAAGCAATCCCCTTCACCATTGCAATCAAAAAAATAAAGTACCTAGGAATAAATTTAACCAGGAAGATTAAAGACTTGTACTCAGAAAATTATAAAACATTGATAAAAGAAATCAGGGAAGATACAAAGAAGTGGAAGCATATATCGTGCTCATGGTTAGGAAGAATAAACATCATTAAAATGTCTATATTACCCAAAGCAATTTATAAATTCAATGCAATACCAATTAAAATACCAATGACTTACTTCAAAGATATAGAACATATATTTCAAAATTTATATGGAACCAAAAGAGAACATGAATAGCCTCAGCAATCTTGAAAAGGAAGAATAAAGTGGGAGGTATCACACTTCCAGATATCAAGTTATACTACAAGGTCATTGTACTCAAAACAGCCTGGTACTGGCATAAGAACAGGCATATAGATCAATGGAACAGAACAGAGAACCCAGAAATAAACCCACACCTTTATGGACAACTGATATTTGACAAAGGAGGTAAGAGCATACATTGGAGTAAAGACAGCCTCTTCAACAAATGGTGTTGGGAAAATTGGACAGCTACCTGCAAAGAAATGAAACTAGACCACCAACTTACACCACTCACAAAAATAAACTCAAAATGGATAAAAGACTTAAATGTAAGCCAGAAACCATAAGCATCTTAGAAGAAAACATAGGCAGTAAGCTCTCTGACATCTCTCACAGCAATATATTTGCAGATTTATCTCCACGGGCAAGTGAAATAAAAGACAGGATAAACAAATGGGACTATATCAAACTAAAAATCTTTTGCACAGCTAAAAACAATAAGAACAGAATAAAAAGGCAAACTACACAATGGGAGAATATATTTGACAATATGTCTGATAAGGCATTAATAACCAAAATTTATAAAGAACATGTAAAACTCAATACCAGGAAGATAAACAATCCAATTTAAAAATGGGCAAAAGAAATGAATAGACACTTCTCCAAAGAGGACATACAGATGGCCAATAGGCATATGAAAAAATGCTCAACATCACTAATCATTAGAGAAATGCAAATTAAAACCACAATGAGATATCATCTCACACCAGTCAGAATGGCGCTCATCAACAAAACAACACAGAGTAAGTGCTGGCGAGGATGTGGAGAAAAGGGAACCCTTCTCACTGCTGGTGGGAATGCAGACTGGTGCAGCCACTGTGGAAAACAGTATGGAGATTCCTCAAAAAATTAAAAATTGAACTGCCTTTTGACCCAGCTCTCCCACTTTTAGGAATATACCCCAAGAACACCATAGCACTGATTGAAAAGGAGAAATGCACCCCCATGTTTATGGCAGCATTGTTCACAATAGCAAAGATCTGGAAATAGCCCAAGTGTCCGTCAGTGGACGAGTGGATTAAAAAACTGTGGTACATATATACTATGGAATACTATGGGGCCATGAAAAGAAATATTACCTTTTGCAACAATATGGAAGGACCTGGAAACTATTATGTTGAGTGAAATAAGCCAGGCAGAGAAAGAAAAAACCATATGACCTCACTCATTTGAGGAATCCAAGGAATAATGGAACTGAGGAACGGAACTGAGACAGAGGAGGGATCAAAGGGACCAGAGGAAAAGAGGACAGAGGGAAAGGGGATGATAGGATGGGATAAACCTGAAGGGAAGGGGGGAGGGTGCTGTATAGAGTGGGGCAAGAGAGATGTTGAGGGAATTAGGGGGAGCGGGGAGGCATTTGGGGTAACCCTAGAATCTATGTAAACACAATTAATTAAATAAAAAAATGTTAAAAATAAATAAAATACTGTTAAATATTTTTTAAAAAGCTGTGGTACATTTACACAGTGGAATACTACACAGCTGTAATAAAGAAGGAAATCTTACCCTTTGCAACCACATGGATGGACCTGGAGATTATTATGCTAAGTGAAATAAGCCAGTCAGAGAAAGACAAATACCATATTATTTTTCTATTAAACATATTCCTGAATTACCAGTGGGTCAATAAGTGGAATCTAATGACCACAAAAGACTGAGGCATGGATACATAGAACAGACTTTCAGCTGTCAGAGGGGAGCAAGGATGGGGGACTGAATGAAAGAAGTGGAGGGACTAGCCAAAAAAACGTAGATACATACAAAGACACAGACGGCAGTGTGGTGACAGTCAGAGGGAGGGTATGTGGAAGTGGGCAAAGGGGCCGCCTAATCTGTAGTACTTGGTTATGGCAGTCCTAGCAAGCCAGCCCCTAACAAATAAGGAGAATGAATAGGTGTATGCTTCAAGGATTCTGTGGCATGCCTAAGACAGCCTGCTATAGTAATTAACTTCTTTTTAAGTCTCAAGACTTATCTGAATTATTCACAAGGCATTTACTTTCTCTTTTGTAATACATCTGTGTTTGTGATAATAGAAAAAATCAGGGTTGCTTCCAGATTTTCAATAGCATTGACTCTTCAAGAGATGCAGCATGGTTATCCTGGCCCATGATTGACATCCTGCAGGGATGTGCGGAATGTGAGAAGGACAGGGACACTTTTTCACATAATATGAACTTCAGCCCACCTCATCCCTCCATAACAATTCATGACAAGCAGTGGAGGTGGCTATCTGGAGAAGCAGAAAGAGCAAACCTGCAAATGTGCTCTTTATCTCCCATTTAGAGATCATCTGGTCCCTCAAGGCCTCCACAAGCTCCAGTAAGTCAGCTATTGTATAGTAAGCCCCCAACCGAATCAAGGCTTTCTGCCTTCTTGGCATGAGGAAGTGTTGTCCAGAATCATGAGTACCCTCTACAAGACCCAGCATCATGGACAGGCCTCCATTCAAAAATGGGGAAGATAAAACCTTAAAGCTCGGCTCTTAGAAACATTTAAGATAGAAAGGAATAATGGCTCTATCTGTAAGTAAGAAAGTATAGGGTGTTAAAGGACCACAATTATACTTTTCAGGTAGATGAAGAGAAAGCAAAACGATGGCTAAGACGGGCTGCCCTTCAAGTTGAATAATTTCCGCCCAATTTCATCTAGCCATTCTTTTTTTTTTTTTTTTTTTTTTGCATTTTTCTGAAGCTGGAAACAGGGAGAGACAGTCAGACAGACTCCCGCATGCGCCCGACCGGGATCCACCCGGCACGCCCACCAGGGGGCGACGCTCTGCCCACCAGGGGGCGATACTCTGCCCATCCTGGGCGTCGCCATGTTGCGACCCTCCTGGGTGTCGCCATGTTGCGACCAGAGCCACTCTAGCGCCTGGGGCAGAGGCCACAGAGCCATCCCCAGCGCCCGGGCCATCTTTGCTCCAATGGAGCCTTGGCTGCAGGAGGGGAAGAGAGAGACAGATAGGAAGGCGCGGCGGAGGGGTGGAGAAGCAAATGGGCGCTTCTCCTGTGTGCCCTGGCCGGGAATCGAACCCGGGTCCTCCGCACGCTAGGCCGACGCTCTACCGCTGAGCCAACCGGCCAGGGCTAGCCATTCTTCAAGTTCAGCCTAATGATTACTACTGTGTCTAACTATCAACAAGTACACATTGCTACTCTTATTTAGGAATAAATGTGTGTTTTGGGTATTTACTTAATAAACTCTTATGGAACACCTCTAACAGGCAAGGTTGTTTATGAGATGCAGTAACTGGTGAATTTGGATTTGTTAGACATTCCTGTTGCATGAATCCTATTGTCTTAACCTTTGACTCTATGAGTTATTTATCTGAATTCAGGATGTGATTGCTTATTTTCTAAATTAAGAAATATAGTAAAATAAAAACAAGCAAATTAAAAGCCTACATTAAACAATAGCCAGCTAACACAAAGGAAGGCAACTATGGAGGAATAGTGAAACAAAAAAGACTTTAAAACATATAGAAAACAAGCAGTAAAATGGAAGACATGCATCCTATCAGTTATTACATTAAATGCAAATATATTAAACACTTCAATTAAAAGGTAGAGATTAGCTGAATGGATTTTTTAAAAACCAAAAAAAACATGATCCAACTATATGCTGTCTACAAGAGACATACTTTAGATCTGAAAGTATGAATAGATTGAAACTAAAAGGATGGGAAAAGATAGACCATGCAAATAATAACTGAAAGAAACCTGGAGTGGCTATACTAATATCAGGCAAAATAGCCAAACAGTGTTACTGGAGACAAAGAAGGATATTTTACAATAATAAAGATCAGTTCATCAAGAAAATATAACAATTATAAAGATACCATATTTCCCCATGTATAAGGTGCACCTGTTTTAGAAAAATTTGGAGTCTAAACACTGGGTGCATCTTATACAGTGGTTGTAGAAGTGTGGCATTTCAAATGCCATAGATGGAACTGAGGACCTGGCAATATATGAAGATAGTGATTCGTCATCAGACACAGATGGGGATAAGCTAATAGATGGGAGTTTTGACAGTGATGAGGAGTTGTATGAATTTTATGATGACTAAAACTTGAGTTCAATAACTTTATGTAATTCATTTTCTTTTCAAATTTCAGGCCCCAAAATTAAGATACGTCTTATACATGGGAGTATCTTATACATGGGGAAATAGGCTATGTGTACCTAACAGATAAATGAAGCTTAAGCTGCCAGAACTAAAGAGAGAAATGGGTAATTCAATAAAAATAGTTGGAGATGTCAACACCCTACTGATAGGACAACCAGGCAGAAGATCATAAAGGAAATAAGAGAGTTGAACAACACTGTAAGCCAACTAAACCTAACAGACACCTACAGAACACTCCATCCAACAAGTGCACTTGGAATGACAATATTTTAAGCCATCAAACAAGTCTCAATACATTTCAAGTTATTTGAATCACACAGAATGTGTTCTTCGACCACAAAAGAAATAAAATTAAAACTTAAAAATAGAGGGAAATTTAGGGAATTCACAAATATTGAAAATTAAACATACTCCTAAATTACCAATGGGTCAAAGAAGAAATTACAATAGAAATTTTAAAGTACTTTAAGATAAATATAAACAAAACGGAAGAAGTTAAAACTTTGGAGATGAGTGAAAGTACTCTTTACCAGAAGTTGATAGCAATAAGTGCTTATATTTAAGGGAGAAAGACCTCAAAGCAATAATTTACATTTCTACCTTAAAAACTTGAAAAAGAAGAGCCAAATAAATTCAAAACAAGTACAAGGAAGGAAATAATAAAGATAAGAGTGGAAATTAATAAAATAAAAAGCAAAACAATAGAAAATTAATGAAACTAGATATTGGTTCTTTGAGAAGATCAACAAAATGACAAACTTTAGTGAAAAAAAATGGAGAAAAGCCTCAAAGTACTAAAATCAGGATTTAAAGAGGGGCATTAATACCAACCTTACAGAAAAAAAAGGATTATTAGGGAATGTGATGAACAATTTTATGCAAACAAATTAGATAATGTAGATATAATGGACATATTCCTAGAAAGATAAAACTATCAAAACTAACTCAAAAGAAACAGAAAATATGAGTAAACTTATAACAGTTTAGAGAGATTGAAATAGAGCTACCACCACCCCGACCCCTCCCCAACACACACACACACACACACACACACACACACACACACATTACAGGAACAGATGGCTTCACTGGAGGTTTCTACTGAATGTTTAATGAAAAATTAAAATCACTTCTCCACAAAAATATCACCTCCCCCCAAAATAGAAGAGATATAAACACTTTCTAACTCATTTTATGAGACCAGTATTACCCTGCTAACAAACCAGATAAAAACATCACAAGAAAAGAAACTGAAGACCAATAATTTTACATAGACACAAAAATTCTTGACCAAATACTAGCAAACCAAATCAAACCAGCAATGGCCCTGGCCAGATAGCTCAGTTGGATAGAGCATCATCCCAAATTTGCCAAGGACACAGGTTCTATCCCAGGTCAGGGCACATAATGGAGTCAACCAAGAATCCATAAATAAATGGAACAACAAATCAGTGTTTCTCTTTCCTCACTCCTTTCTTCCTTCCCTTTCTCTCTAAAATCAGTAAATACGAACAAACAAAAAAAGCAAAGCAAACCAGCAATATACACAGTGACCAAGTAGAATTTATCCCAAAAATGCAAATATGGCTCAACATAGGAAAATCAATATTATACAACATAGTAATAGATTAATTGACCAAAACCACATGCCCATCTCAATAAACAGAAAAAGCATTCACCAGAATTAAACACCATTTTAATGATTTAAAAAAATATATATATAATCTAATCTCAACAAACTAAGAATGGAGAGGAACTCCCTTAACATGATAAAGACTATCTATGAAAAACTCACATCTAATATTATCTTGTGAGAAAGACAGGCTGCTTTCTCACTGAGGTCAGGGACAGACAGGGATGTCTTCCATTACCACTTCTATTCAACATTGTACTAGAGGCTCTAAGAGTCTATCTAAGGCAGTTAGGCAAGAAAAAAGAAAAAGAAAAAGCATATAGTAAAACTGTCTTTGCAGATGACATGATGCCGTACATAGAAAATTCTGAGAAATACACACACACACACACACACACACACACATACACACAAACTGAAGAGCTAATGAGTTCAGAAGAATTGCAAGATGCCTGACCAGGCAGTGGCGCAGTGGATAGAGTGTAGGACTGGGATGTGGAGGATCCAGGTTCAAAACCCTAAGGTCGCCTGGCTTGAGCATGGGTTCATCTGGCTTGAGCGTGGGCTCACCACCTTGAGTGTGGGGTTGCTGGCTTGAGCATTGGATCATAGACATGACCTCATGGTCGCTGGCTTGAGCCCAAAGGTCATGGCTTGAGCCCAAGGTTGCTCGCTTGAGCAAGGGGTCACTCACTCTGCTGTAGCCTCCTGGTCAAGGCACGTATGAGAAAGCAATCAATGAACAACTAAAGAGACTAAGTAGCCGCAAAAAAGAATTGATGCTTCTCATCTTTCTCCCTTTCTGTCTGTCCCTATCTGTCCCTCTCCCTGTCTCTCTCTGTCTCTGTCACACACACACAAAAAATTGCAAGATATAGGATCAATAAACAAAAATAGATTTTATTTCTAGACAATAATAATAAAAACTCAGAGATGAAGTTAAGAAAATTCCATTTATAGTAGTTTCAAAAAGATTAATATAGTTGGAAATAAATTCAACAAAAAAGTGCAAGATTTGTACATTGAAAACTACAAAACATTATTGAAAGGAATTTAAAAGATCTAAATAAATGAAAAGACATCTGTGTTTATGGGTTGGAAAACTTAAGGTGGCAATATTTCCAAAAATGATGTATATAGATTCAACATGATCCCTATCAAAATCCCAGCTGCGCTTTTGGCAATGGTCAGCAAGCTGATCCTAAAATTCATATGGAAATACAAGAACCCTAGAATAGCTAAAACAATTTTGGAAAAAAAGAAAGTTGGAGGACTGTTTCCATTTCAAAACTTTCTACATAGATACAGTTATCAATACTTTGTTGTAGTGGCAGAAAGATAGACACTTATATATCAATGGCATAGAAATGAGAATCCAAAAAATAAATTTTTACATTTATGGTCAGTTTATTTTTAGCTAGTGTGTCAAGAAAATTCAATGCAAGAAACACTAGTTTTGTTTTTTTTTTCTTCAACAAATGGTGCTGGAGCAATTGGATGTCCACACACAAAAGAATGAAGTTGGCCTGACCTGTGGTGGTGCAGTGGATAAAGCATCAACCTGGAACACTGAGGTTGCTGGTTTGAGGCCCCGGACTTGCCTGGTCAAGGCACATATGGGAGTTGATGCTTCCTGCTCCTCCTTTCTTTCTCTCTCTTTCCCTTTCTCTCTCTCTCCCCCCTCTCTAAAATGAATAAATAAAATATTTTTAAAAAGTAGAATGAGGTTGAACTTCTACCTCACATCATATGCAAACATAAAATGGATCAAAAACCTAATTGCAATTACTAAAACTATAGAACTGTTAAAAAAATGTAGATATAGATATACATGACCATGGTTTAGGCAGAGTGTCTTAAATATGACACCCAAGTACAAGCAATTAAAAATAAATAAATAAACTAGACTTCATCAAAATTTTAAAAATTTTGTGCTTCTAAGGTCATTATCAAGAAAATGAAATAACAACCTACAGAATAGGAGAAAGTATTTGCAAATCATGTATCTGAAGAGGAACTTGTATCTAATATATATAAAGAACACTTATAACTCAACTGTAAATTGTAAACAAAACAATAAAAAGATAACTCAATTAAAAAAGTGGACAAAGCATTTGAGCAGACATTTCTCTGAAGAAGGTATATACAGATGGACAATAACACATGAAAAGACTCAACATCATTCATCATCAGGGAGATTCAAATCAAAACCACGAGACACCATTTCACACTTGGATGGCTATAATTTAAAAAATGGAAAATAGCGACTATTGGTGAGACTATAGTAACGTCAGAACTCTCATACCCTGATGGTGGGAGTGTAAAATATTGCAGTCACTTTGGGAAACATTTTGACAGCTCTTCAAATAAGTAAATATTGAGTTACCAAACAACCCAGCAATTTCATTCCTAAATACAGATCCAAGAAAAATGAAACATGTCCACACAAAAACTTGCTCATGAATGTTTATAACAACATTATTCATAGAAGCCAAAAGGTAGAAATAATCCAAATGTCTTTCAACTGATGAATGAATCTTTAAAAATGTAGTATACCAACACAATGTGATATTAGTAAGACCATAAAAAAGAATGAGAAAAGAACGAAGAATGTACACTCTACAATATAGTACAATGGATGAACTTTGAAAATACTATGACAAATGAAAGAAGCCAGTCACAAAAGACCACATATTATATAATTTCATTTATATGAGATGTCCAGGAGAAGAAAATCTATATAAATAGGAAGCAGAGCAGATTAGTGGTTACCTAGGCCTGGGGGCTAGGGTTAAAGGGTGATATAGCTAAAGGGCATGGGACTTCTTTTTTGAGGTGATGAAGATGTTCTAAAACTGACTGTGGTAATGATTGCACTTTTACCTAAGTATATATATAAGAAGCATTGATTTATACAATTTAAATGAGTGAATTGTATGGCACATGAAGTGTGTGTGTGTGTATATATATATATATTTTTTTTTAATTAAATGAGAGGTGGGAAGGCAGAGAGACAGGCTCCTGCAAGTGTCCTGATGGGGATCCACCCAACAAGCCCCCTACTGGGTGATGCTCTGCCCATCTTGGGCCACTGCTCTGTTGCTCAGCAATTGAGCTATTTTTAGCACCTAAAATGAGCCCATGGAGCCATCCTCAGTACCTGGGACTGACTTGTTTGAACCATTCAAGCCATGGCTGCAGGGGAAGGAGAGAGAGAGAGAGAGAGAGAGAGAGAGAAAGGGCGAGGTGGAGAAGCAGATGGTTGCTTCTTCTGTGTGTGCTGACTGGGAATCGAACCCGGGACTTCTATACACTGGGCTAAAGCTCTGCTACTGAGCCAACCAGCCAGGGCTGAATTATATTTCAATGAAACTTAAAAAAAAAAAAACTATTCTAGAAGCCTCTAATATTGAATAATAGTTCTGTCATTTCCTGGGTGAACTTTTTAAAAATCTGGTCTCTTCTCCAGAAGATCCCAAACTAGCAATGCATGTCAATAGCAGTGTCTGACTAGGTTAAGATGTTTTTGTGTTTTCCACTATGAATAATAGGATTTAAGAATCTCCCAGGAACCTACTCACAGTGAACTTGAACCGGTTAATACTCCAGGTGTTAACCTCCGTGAAGGTTAAGTCTCTTGTGTTATCCTCTCCCATTTGCCCAAACCCCCATGCCACTTCCTTATGTTAGGTGTTTATTCTTGCTTTCTCTCAAAGGGAAGGACAACCTGACTATAGAAAGCATGTTTATATTCAGCCGAAAACTAATCACAAATTGCTGAGAGAAACATTCTTGTCTAAGTTGCCTGTGTCTGAAAGTATTCTAGCCCTTCAAACCATGAACAATAATTTTGAAAACTGGGTAACTACCTGGTGTCCTGAATAATAATGATAAAGATTGCAATACATGCATAATATATTGTACCTCCCCAGCTCTGCCCATTAATACTGACTTTACCAGGAATACTGCTTCGGGTCCTGTGGCCCAAGAAATCTCTATAAAGTTAATACTGTGGATTCTGGATTTTGTTTTTCATTCTTTTATCATCAGGCATCCTCTTTCCTCATATATAATTTTGGCCTAGTATGCCTTGAAAGAGCAGACCAATTATACTTTTGCTGTTTCTATTTACTCTTCAACTACATGACCCAGTATTTTAAGTGCCTTGGATAAGCAACACTGTAAAACTAATGTAATTTTTTAAAAACTTACCCATCTGGACTCCTGCTCCTTGTGACAGCTCCTAACAGACTGAACTGGGGTTGGATTGCATTCGCAGGGATTTGGAATGGTGTTGGTGCCAACTTGGACTTGGTGAACATGTTAAGGACACTACTCTTTTATGGATTCTTGCTGTATTGGCCAAGAGTTTGCTTAAAGGCTTTAATCACTGTAAAAAAAAAAAATAGGAGACTGGATAAAGAAGATGTGGCACATATACACCATGGTATACTATTCAGCCATAAGAAATGATGACATCGGATCATTTACAACAAAATGGTGGGATCTTGTTAACATTATACGAAGTGAAATAAGTAAATCAGAAAAAAACAAGAACTGCAGGATTCCATACATTGGTGGGACATAAAAACGAGACTAAGAGACATGGACAAGAGTGTGGTGGTTACAGGGGGCTGGGGGAGGGAAGGAGGGAGAGGGGGAGGAGGAGGGGGAGGGGCACAAAGAAAACTAGATAGAAGGTGACGGAGGACAATCTGACTTTGGGTGATGGGTATGCAACATAATTGAATGACAAGATAACCTGGACATGTTTTCTTTGAATATATGTACCCTGATTTATTGATGTCACCCCATTAAAATTAATTTAAAAAATTTTATTTTAAAAAAAACTTACCCATGTGCAGTTTTCTCCCTGTAAATTTTTACAAACGTAATTTTATGAAGTTTTAACCGTAGCACAGATATATTTTGCCTTCAAAATATTTCACTGAACATGTCATAATGATTTGATCATTCTCACCTTTAATCTTTTATCATTTTAATAGACCACTGCATTGACGGAGGGCACTGTCTTGGCAGAGACTGTCCTACTATTCAGAGTCCCTGTTAAAATGAATGTGACCATATCTAAGTCCAGATGGTATTCAGCCACAATTCCCTTAGTAATATGTGCCTATGAACAAATGTGATTTAACTCTGGTTCTTTCTATTTCACTGATTAAATGACTGCTTTGTGTGGATCTTTTTTTCTTACTTTCTTTAGCCTTTTGTGCCTTTCAGATACTTTTGATCTGTTATATTGACCCCCCCTCCAAAAAAACCCCTTCTTTTACAAATCAAATATCTAACCTGTCAGCTAGTTTGACAATTAGTTAATGTAAATGTTATACTAATAATAAGCCAACAGCTGTTTCTCATACTCGGTCCAGCCAGAAGTATTGGTAACTAGCTTCGGTGAAAATTAGAGACAGCCTATTTTTCTTTTCTTGTATAATATCTGAGTGAACCATTTGATGAGACAGCAGCTAGACAAGAGGCTGAAACACACTGCAGAGCCATGGCCCATGATTCCCCAAGTCTGAGATTAGAAAACTTATCCTCCTAAGTCCACCTTCAAAGCCCGGGTTGCCTTTTCTTTCAGTTTGGGTGTGGATTCCTTATTCTTCTCTAGTGTGGCAGGAACTGTTAACAGACATACCTTTTTTCTCCTGACAACAGGAAGTCTAAGGCTGTTTGGTTTTAAAAACCACTTGAGTCAGTTAATTCAAGCTACTTTTAATAGTACCTAACTCTTTGCGGAGGACCAGCCATTCCTTTTGAAAGTACTTGGGTCATTAGCATGAAATGTTGGTCCTGAGAAAGGCTTTTAGAACTGAAACTTGCTGCTTTGGATGTTGGTTGTCATGGCTCCTCCCACACTTGCCGCACCCTCTCGCCACATTAGGGTCAGATCTGTAGCAGCCAGAAGTGTTACTAGGGCACCAATGCATTCAGCATGGTGTCACACACCGATGGCACCAATCTCTGGAGCTGGACGAATAAGGAGATCGATGCTTAGCGTGTTTGCTGGTATCTGTGTGTCTATAACATTTAAATGCCTGGCACAACTAGAAGCTGTAGAATCTATTACAGTAATACCTCATTTTATTGCACTTGGCTTGATTGCGCTTCATAGACGTTGTGTTTTATTTTTACAAATTGAAAACAAGACCTTCCACCAGCAAAGAGAGTACATCTAGCTCTATTTGTGAGACTTGCTTTATTATGGTGGTCTGGAACCAAACTTGCAATATCTCCAAGGTATGCCTACATTTATTTTAAACTGGAGCATCACCCCAAGATCATGAGGCCTTGAGCTGAGAGACAAATAGACCAACTTTTAGAGTAAGGAGTTCTAAAAAGTCCCCTATTCCAGTCGTCTCTTTTATACCAGAGAAAAAGAAACTGAAGTCTCTAGTGGTAAATTGACTGGCCAAGATCACAGCAGTTGGTGGTAGGAACTGACTTAGAACAGTATTATAAAAGTGTGGGACAAGGAACACTCGTGTCACTGATAGACTTTGATGTTTCTTATATGATGGGACATGTTTTTTTCTTTCTTGTCTGAATTAACTACTGTGATAGGCCATCATCCCTCAGTTGAAGTCCTAGATCCTGTCATTAATTTAACTCCAAACGGTAGATTTCCGTGCAGACCCTCCCCCGGCTGCCGACTGTTACCCCGCATTCACCAGCCGCCCTCCCTCCCCCGCCCTGTGCTCCTTCCAGAGGCTGCGTCATCGGGCCCACCTTCCACTTTAACGTTCCTGCTCTGCACTTCGGGGATGTTTCCTTCGGTGAGTATTTTTCCATTTTCCATGAGAAACGGAGAAGAATTACGTTTCTCTACATGGGAGGAGGAAGGTTTACAAAGAATCTTTCTCACCATGTTTTAATGGGTAAAAGCTAAGAGGATGTAGAATTGTTCTTCTGCAGCAGGCCATTTCAGTGCCACTGCCCGGTTCCTGTGTGGAAGCTGTAATTGCGTTCTGGGCACTAACAGCTGTCAGGCTATGGCTGCCCCCCTCCCCCCGTTTCCAGCGGTGGGACGCCAGAAGGCCTTATGCTGCTGCATTCCACTCTCTGAGCATTATGAACATGCTGTGCATGTGCAGACCCTGGCTACACAGAAACCTGTGCACTGAGACGCTCTCGGGTGCAAACTGAACTCCCTGCTGGTTTGATTCAGGTGCCTTACCACTCCAGATGGAAGACTTTTCTAATGTATTTTTTTTTATTATTGATTTTAATTTATTGTGTTTACATAGATTCTAGTGTTGCCCCGAATACATCCTCTATATTTTTATGTTGTCTTTTTTCACTCAGTTACTTCTCTGAGTTCCTTTCTCCCATCTAAGCTTCCCCAATAATAAAAATGATAACAACGATAGCAGCAGAAGTTCTCATTTATTGGTTCTTTCTGTATATTCCAGTCACTATGAAATGCATTACATGCAGTGCGACCTTTAAACGTGCGGTGGGCATCCTGTAGGGAGGCGCTATTTAAGATCCCCATTTTAGAGACGGAAGGACCGAGCACTGACAAGTCAGACAGGGTCTGAAAGTCACACAGCAGGGGCAGAATTAGTATTTCATTTGAGGTATATTTAAATCATGTTCTGTCAGCACAAGTGATATTGCCCCCAAAGAGGGACAAATAGGTTCTTGGAGATTGAAACAAAAACAAACTTAAAGATAACAATGGTTTCTGGTCCTTCAGAGTTCAACCCTACCCAGCAGAACTGTTTCCTTAGTATTTATTATTCCTTATTCCTTAGTATTTAATTTTTCTTATTAGGGAGAAATTATAGGTTTTAAATCATATTAATTTAAATATAATTGATTTTATTCTATTTAAAATTAATTTACCACAGTGGTTCTTTTTAGGAGATGATAATTTTTTTTAAAGTTGAAAACCCCTACTCTAATCCACGCTCCACAATTCTTCCCATTTTTCCTTTGTTGCCTCCCATATTGACTTTCAGGTTTTTTTGCTTCTACTTGGGGAAAAAAATCGTTCTTTTGAAAAATTAATAATGCCTTTTTCAGTTGCTTTACCATTTGGGAGTTGTGATGGTTTTATTTACCTGGAACATATTTATTTATACAGTGACCCCCGCTATCTACATTATACTGGGTAACATACATATTGTAGGAAAATCTATATAAATGAAGTTGAATATCTGTTTGTTACTATAGAATATGAAAATGGCTGGAGAAATTTTTACATATATATGTAGGGCATGTTTGAGTGATAGACTCTTTTGAAGGAAAATAAAAGTGACCTACAACTTGAGAATCATCGGGTGGCAATCTAAGAAAAGCATCTTTCTCAAGGGTGACTGTGACAGATGTTCTCCAAACAGTTCAAGCTGAGTCTGCAGAGAGGTCTGGGTAACCGATGCGTGACAGCAGCACATCCTTCCATAGGCGTTTAAACACAAAGCCCAGGACAAGGACGTTTGGGAGATGTGCCTTACATCATATTGCCCTGGAGGAAGAGTACACATAAGCACCTCAAATCGGTTACTGCAAGCAATTTCGCACTGATTTTCCGTCCGGAATCTGCTCTGTTGCTCAGCTCTTCGAGGTTAATGTAAATGTTTTACTAATAATAAGCCAACAGCTGTTTCTCATACTCGGTCCAGCCAGAAGTATTGGTAACTAGCTTCGGTGAAAATTAGAGACAGCCTATTTTTCTTTTCTTGTATAATATCTGAGTGAACCATTTGATGAGACAGCAGCTAGACAAGAGGCTGAAACACACTGCAGAGCCATGGCCCACGATTCCCCAAGTCTGAGATTAGAAAATTTATCCTAAATCCACCTTCAAAGCCCGGGTTGCCTTTTCTTTCAGTTTGGGTGTGGATTCCTTAGTCTTCTCTAGTGTGGCAGGAACTGTTCACAGACATACCTTTTTCTCCAGACAACAGGAAGTCTAAGGCTGTTTGGTTTTAAAAACCACTTGAGTCAGTTAATTCGAGCTACTTTTCTGTGCTTCTAGACTTTGCACTCTAGCAGCCAGTATTAGAGACAATTTTGTGATACCCTTTCAAAATCATTTTATGATATTTTCAAATCTCAAAGTTAGAACTAGAGTCCTCATGATTTCAACACAAAGTCTCATTATGTTTCCAAGTAGTTTGACCTCCTCTCACAAAGAAACACAGTCCATTGGACAGTTACTTATAGGAAACTTTTGTCAAGATTGAAACTTTTCCTTTGAAGCCTTATGATCTTTTGCTCCTAGTTTTTTTAAGTCTTTTTAGGGGCTTTCTGGGTCAGGTAAAAATAAGCATATTGAATGAGACTCAAATCTCTTAAGAACGTTGTCTTTTAAATCAAATTTAAGTTCTGGGAGAGGAATGAAAGTGCCTCTGTGAATCTTTGAGGCATCCTGACCAAGCATGTTGTTAATTATTCCAAGAAATACGGAATTTTGCCTGACCAGGCAGTGACGCAGTGGATGGAGCGTCAGACTGGGATGCAGAGGAGCCAGGTTTGAGGCCCCAAGGTCACACCAGCTTGAGTGCAGGGTCACTGGCTTGAGCGTAGGATCATAGACATGACTCCATAGTCGCTGGCTTGAGCCCAAAGGTCACTGGCTTAAAACCCAAGGTCTCTGGCTTGAGACCAACATTGCTGGCTTAAGCAGGGGGTCACTCGCTCTGCTGTAGCCCCTGGTCAAGATATATATGAGAAAGAAATCAATGAACAACTAAGGAGCTGCAATGAAGAATTGATGCTTCTCATCTCCCTTCCTGTCTGTCCCTATCTGTCCCTCTCTCTGTATCTCTGTCTCTGTCACACACACACAAAAAGAAATGTGGAGTTTTTATATACTTTTATTTCTCACCTCATTGGTGCTAAGGAAGGGAGAATAGAGGCCTACACTGTAAAGTGCTTGCATTTAGATGAAACTACAGATAGAATAGTACTAGGATTTGGTATCACCAGAAATCTAGGAAGAACATTTATATTAATGAGCCTTTAGTCTTCAACAGTATTCCTTTCCTTTAGGCATCTTGAAAACTAGTATTACAGGTAATAGTACAAGGAATTGTAGCTAGGAGGTTATAACTGGCTTTATCTAAGAAAAACTGGTAGCTTCAGGGAAGTAGTCTGAGCAGGGGTTTGGAAGAACTATCTATGTCTTTACAGGGTTCCCTTTCGTAATATATACACCCTATATTCGAAGAGTGTTTATTTCACAAACGGTCAGGTAAAATAAGGGTAAGAAATCTACAGTTTCAAGAGTCAATGTGGGGAAAGTTTAGAAAAGTCAACTGTAGCAATTACATGATTATGAAACTGACTTTCTAGCTAGTGATTCTTAGTTCCTTGGGAATTTCCAAGAATAATTCTTCAAGTTCCCTTAATCAGACAATTCTTTTTCCATTAAAGATTTCTTCCAAGTAAATTGGTAGGGTGTGGTATCACAAAGGAGACATAAATGTGCTTCCTCTACAGTCCTATAGTGTAGACAAAGGCTCAGACATGAGGAGAGAAGCAGATCAGTTAGAAATATGCTCTGCAGTACCGCAGTAATGACTCTGAGACCAGTTGTATAATATTGCAGTAGGGTTCAAAGCAGAAAGAGTAGCATTTGCATCTAGTGGAAATATGCATATCTGTTCTCCTGCAGTTATAGATAATTCTTGTTGTGAAAGTGGTAGCTACAATGCCACCTAGGGGATCCAAAATCAGGGTTCAGTTTATTGCTTACCAGGCAAGGAGGACCCATGTCTCCAGAAAGGAACATGCATCTCACTAAACTGAATGGAAGAGGGCTAGATATAACATGAAAAAGCAGCTTTGCCTGAGGGAGGTAAAGCCAATGTGTTAGTCTCTGGTGGCTCAGAAGCAGACCACAGTCTCTCTTAGGAGAGGCTATTACTCTGTGTTGTGTCATCGACCCTGAGGGCCCGAACCTCAGACAGGTCCAGGATAAGTTATGTAATGTCTAGGCAGGTCTCTCGGTCACATAGCACATAGCGGGCAAAACCACACCGGCTTCTCCTTCTACACACAGGCAAACAAAAAGAGCAAACGTTATTCTGTTTCTTGGGGGTGGGCGGACCTGTATTTGTATGCAAAAATTAAATGCAAAATATACTTCTAGAAGACGACTCAGCAAACTGAAAATAGAGGCTGCTCTGGGGAGGGACCTGGATGATGATTTCATGTCAATTGTTGCTACATTTTAAATGAATTAAGTATCCATTGAATGAATGAATAAGTGAATAAATGAACGAAATGTATTTATTGGTTTACAATTGAAAGCAATATCAGGGAGAGTTAGAATTAGGCAAGTGGTGCTGAATTGCATAGACAATTTAAAAAGTTTGGCAGTGCTAGGGGAGGTTGAAGTTAGAGGGAGGCTGTTGTGGGGCCTTTATTTCTCACCTCATATTTTGTTTTCCAGGATTCCCACATACCTTAATGTGTTCCCTCAATAATACCTCCTTGGTCCCCATGACCTTCAAACTGCGTGTCCCTGGGGATGGCGATGGCCATAAAAGCATTTCAGGTTGTGAACAGTATCCAGACAACAAAGGACCCACTTGGAAAAAGGAAGAGATACTTATAACCAAACCAAGAGAATTCACCATCACCCCCAGCTGTGGCACCATTCGCTCCCAAGGATTTGCTGCAATCAAGGTAAAGGGCACAGCCTCCCAGCGCACACAGCCAAGCAGCCCAACTCTCAGGTAGCTACGGGCGCCACCTCAGGGGTTTGCTCCGCATGCCCAGTAGCAGTGGGAAGGAGTGCCTCTAGCTCACATGGGAAAGTGGGCCTATAAGGAAATAAACCACTGTGGCGAAAGAAACCAGATACAAATATACCGGGCAAAAGAACTGACACCGCCCCGGTGGATTCCCATCAATCCTGACGAGTTTGCCTTCACCAGGCCAGGGGATTGTAGCGCTTTCTAGTGAAACCACTGCTCATACAGATAGTACAGCCATCAGGGCAAATATAAAAGGATTTTAGGACTCATTGATAATTAGCTCCTCCTTTCCTTTATATTCAAATCAGTTATTATGGCAATACATGTATGCCACCGAGGACAGCCAGTTTACTCAGATGTTTAGTCCGAATCTGGTTTTCCTGGTGAACATGGATGTGATGTTCCTAACAGCGCCTACTCTAGTATTTGGGTCGGCAGCGTGCCGCTTTGGTTGTGGCTTGGGCGCCACCAGCGGAACTGTCTCACGCTAACTGAGAAGGGGGTTACTGTCTTCCCTCACTTACTTTTTCTTCTCCAGACAGTTAGATCTAGCAATATTGAAGGCTGCTAAATTGAAATGGTTTTATTTTTCCTGGGAGAGAAAAAAAAAACATCATATCTTATAGCTCAGGTTGATCATTTCCCTATAGCCATTATCTGTGAATATTTAATTCAGCTATGGTTTTATCCCATAAAATTGTTTGTAATGCTTCTTAATATCTCACCCTGAATCCAATTATCCTAAATCTTTTCTGGAAATTTTTAGCTCTTTCAAGGACTTCTCCACGGGCCCAATGACGTTTGATATCACATGTTGTTATAACTTCCCAGGGTTGCTGTCTCAGTCCATTCGGCCTACTCTTATCAGATACCAGCGACAGTGGCTTATGAATGATCGGAATTTATTTCTCGCAGTCTGGAGGCAGGAGGTTGAGGTCAGGGGGCCAGCACAGTTGGGTTCTGGTGAAGGCATGCTTTCCGCTTGCAGGCCGCTAACTTGTCCTTATACCCTGCCAGGGAGAAAGGGGTGAGGGAGCTCTGGCGGCCCCCCTTTATCAGGGCACTCACCCAGTCCATGAGGGCTCCACCACCTGAGGGCGCCTCATCTCACTGGGGGCTAGTCGTCATGGGAATTTTCAGGGGACACAGCCATCCAAAAATTAAAGCAGGCCCTGGCCGGTTGGCTCAGCGGTAGAGCGTCGGCCTGGTGCACAGGGTACCCTGGTTCAATTCTCGGCCAGGGCACATAGGAGAAGCGCCCATTTGCTTCTCCACCCCCCCCCCTCCTTCCTCTCTGTCTCTCTCTTCCCCTCCCGCAGCCAAGGCTCCATTGGAGCAAAGATGGCCCCGGGCGCTGGGGATGGCTCCTTGGCCGCTGCCCCAGGCGCTAAAGTGGCTCTGGTTGGGGCAGAGCGACACCCTGGAGGGGCAGAGCATCGCCCCCTGGTGGGCAGAGCCTAGCCCCTGGTGGGCGTGCCGGGTGGATCCCGGTCGGGCGCATGCGGGAATCTGTCTCTCCCCGTTTCCAGCTTCAGAAAAATCCAAAAAAACAAAACAAAAAACAAAAAAAATCCAAAAAACAAAAATCAAAGCAATTGCTAACTGCAAGTTTCCTAGGGAGAAGTGCTGCTGGCAATGAATTTCTTTTTTTACATATTAATACTCAGCCTACACGTTAGTTACCTTTCCTTTCCTTTCCTTTTGGGGGGGCCTCTGTGAGAAGTCGTAGATCTGTCTGTCTAGCAGCCTTCTACCAGAAGCACCTGTTCCTCTGCCTTCTAAGCACAGCGCAGGCAGAAAGGATGGTGAGCGTCACTCCGGGCATCTCTGCACTCTGGGGCAGCTGTTTCTCTCCTAATCCCATGCGTCTGCTTTCCAAATCAGTGACCCCCATCTGCACTTTATTTTCACTTTGTATTTGGAAAAGCTTTTCCAAGCTCCAGTTTTCCCTCATGATCTGCACTCTAACCACGTCTGTGTGGTCTCAGATTTGTATCCAGTAATTCCCTTTGCAACAACAAAAAAATTTTAATTAGTACCTGATACATAATTTATGGATAGAAAAGCCTTAACCTATGCCAGAAGCTGTTTTCTAGACTTACAAGTATCTTTTCCAGTACAAATCATTTTAAAGCATTTAAAAAATTATAACAAGGCTTTAAAAGCCTAAGTGTAATGTTTCACAACAATAAATAAAAACAAAGGGTGAGGCCAGCTACTGTCCTTGGGTAGACCTTTCTCTGGGGCTTTTTGTTTTCAGCTCTCATAATGAATATGGAGGTGGAGGACAAGATTGTAGTTAAAAAAAAAAAAAAAGGCTGTTGATTTCTTATGCCATTCTCTGCAACTGACATGGTTATGTCATTTATTTTGCCATAAGAGAGATTTAGCTGTAGTGTTTTATTGGTGTATTGAATTGTCATAATTTATGTAGCCCAGAGGTGTAGAAAATGATTTAAATTGCAATAATTGAAGTTTGCTTGATATTATTCATCGGTCAGGGTCATTTTCCCCCTTTGTAGGTATAAGGCTTCTTTGATACCAACCTCCTCAGAAATGAGCAAACCTATTGTACTAAAAGCCATTAGGCTTCTCATCTGGCTTTTGAAAATCCTCAGCACGTCCTGTCCCCAAAATGTAACTTGTTCAACTAAAAATGTAACGTGCCAAACACCCCCTAACAAAGTACTCAGAAGCCACACTCATCTGTGTGGCTGTCCCCCTGGCTCCTCTGTCCCCGGTGCAGAGGGAGAGCTGGCCTTTTAGAAGAGCAGCTTTTCACCTTTTTCTTTCCAGGTGACCTTATGCTCCAACACCGTGCAGAAATACGAGCTGGCCCTGGTGGTGGACGTGGAGGGCATCGGGGAGGAAGTGCTGGCACTCCTGATTACAGCGAGGTATCACCCTCACCGGCTTCTCCCTTCCCAGCCCCCCCACCCCACCCAGCCACCGGGAAGGGCTGCCTCCTCGGAAGGCAGCAGACCTGCCAACAGTTCCCAAAGCATTTGTTCTGCTTTCCCGGGAAGGGAGGCCGAACCCGATTCAAATGACAAAGCTTGAAAACAGCAAACGCGCCTGTGGTGGAGATAAGAGAAGGGATGTGTGTCTGTTTTGCGGTGTGAAGAAGAATAGTGCTCTCTATTTTTGACTTTCTGACTTTCCAGGTATATAACTAAAATGGTTTTAGCAGAAAGATGTGAACAGTTGCTGTGTTTGCTTTTCATCTTTAAACACAGAACTCCAGAGTTATGTAGCAGAAAGAGAGGTGCTCACAGCTCTGCAGCGCAGGAGCCAGTTAGCACGACAGGCCTGCTCCAGGCTGCCGGCGGTCCTCAGATGAGGCCCTAACAGTGTCAACTCTCAGAACCGTCTCCAACTTCTCTCTTTTTCTAATGGACACAGCAATGGGTTCCAGAGTCAAATTAAGATCCTGGATTTTTTTTGTTGACTGTGTCTCCTTGACCAAGTTACAGTCTTTCCAAGGATCATGTCTCACCTCTTAATGATGACAGTGATCCTAAATAAAATCATGGGCCACACTCTCGCCTAAGCAAACAAGTGTCCAGATCTGGGACTTAAGAGTATATATGTGAAAATGCCATCTAAAGGAAATAGAGAACATTTCTGATAATATGTACATTTCTAGACCTTAGGCCTGTGAAGAATCTTAGGAAGACACACCTTAAAGAAGGTGCAGACATGTGGTTGGCGGGGCCATCCCAACAGGCACCACTGCTTGTGCCTTGGGCTTCGGTGACGTCAAAGAGCAGCCCTAAAAGAGCTTGAAGGTCAAGGCTTTACCATGATATCCTTACTTAGTGTTCCTTCTAAATTTTTGTGTTTGTCTAAAAAACACACAATATCTTTTATCTGGTCTTTTCTATACCAAAGTTGCTGTTTTATCTAGTCTTGCATCTTTTATGTGGGTTTATTTTGATACTTTCCAGCCTCTTTTCCCTGCAGCTATCAATTGGACATCCTGATTTGAAAAAAGGTGGGGGGGCCTGTAAGAGGCTTTGGGTTTCCTACCATGTATACTCTGTGTTCCAAGTCAAGTACTGTGAACGCTCTTAGCCACAGTGTTTCATAAAGTCAAGGATTAGCTTCATGAAAGTCACTGGGCCAACCGACAGCTTCCAGTTTAGCTGAAAATGAACACTCATCGCATGCAAAATCCCAAGCTTTGGGTTTAATAAAATACTTTCACGTCATCACTTGAGTATAATCTGTAGGAACTGCTTGAGACTCTCAGCAGAAATACCACTTTTAGAACTTGTTCCCTGAAGTGATTTTCCCAGAGAGCCAGCAGCGACGGCTTGCTCTGCCCCTGCCACCCATCAGCCATCTCTTCCCGAGCCCTTCCTTGGCACTGTGCTCAGCCTTTCATTCACATCACCTCCTGTATTTCCCACAATCCCCGGAGAAGAGTTAATGATGCTAATGTCAACCCCTAGAATTACCTTCATTTTACTTAAAAGCAAAGTAGGGCTCTAGGAGGGAAACCACCTTGCTCCAGGTTGTACGTGGTAAGGTTAGAGTAGAACCTGCCTCTATCTGGTTCTATGCTGGTGCTCCTCACCATTTCACTATCTTGTGACAATGCAGTAGGCAGGGCAGACGCTGAGAGTCACAGATACAGAATAAAACCCATGTCGCCTAACGATAGACCAACAGCACAAACAGGCTTCAGTTCCTCTCTCCCCATCACAAAACTCCCCCTCCTCTCCCCCACCACACCTTCTATTTTCACAGCGCCAGTTCTGGGGAGAGCAGCTGCCTGAGCCTGCTGATCCAAGACAGCTGTTCTGCATAGAAATTAGAACTATTACCATTATTTAGATGGTGTGAGCTGTTACTAGTCCTCAGGGGACTCTGACTGGTCCAAAGTGTCACAGCTCGTTAGGACCCCATGCTGGCGGCACTACCCGTTTGACGTGGAAACAGATCTACTACCCTACAGAACTTTCACTGTGGGGGCCCCCTTGACAAGGGAAGGCCCAATATGAAAAACAGTGGAAATATCAGTCGTTGCCCAGGGAAGACAACTGTGAAAGGAGGCCTGCCTCTAGCCCTTTTCTTTTTATTAAAAAATGGTGACTGGGGGCAGGAGAGAAGATCTGAGAACGATTAATGTAGTTATTAGAAGAAAAAAAATGCTACGTGACAGTAACAGATGTGTTTAACTTGGGACTCTGCGTTCTTTGTATGTAAACAAGCTTTCCGTCCCTGTACGTTCTTTAATGGGCCCCTTCCATTGAGCAGGTGTGTTGTGCCTACCCTCCGCCTGGTTAATTCAAAGGTGGACTTTGGGAGCTGCCTCCTAAAGTACCCCTGTGAGAAAACGATCCAGCTTGTCAATCATGATGACCTCCCAGGAGGCTACGAGGTCCTGCCTCAGGTGAGTTACCTTATCTTCACCTGGATTCCCTCGATAGGAAAGAGAAATCCTTCTTAAGAGCCATATTCCTGAACCCATGACCCTATGTAATTCTGATTTTTAGCCCTGGGATCGGGTTAGAAAGCCACGGCTAGATTGCAAACTGCACGAGTGAACAGCTGCAGGTGTAAACAGCTTGCTAATTTCCCAGGAAAATTGCCTTTGATAAAGAAAGGAAGGATCAATTAAGCCAACACACAGAAGTGGCACCTGCAGATAATTGCCTGTGAATTAGTCATGCATGGGAACAAGGCAGAGCTGGGAGTGTTCACATGCCGATGGCTGTGACGTGAACAGCCTCACTGGGGTACAGTAATACAGTATTTCTAACGGACTTGTTGGACTAGAAGGCTAGATAGAGATCATACAGGAATGGAAAAGGTGACATTGCCTCTGGATGTGTTCTATAATAGATCTGTCCACATGCCGCCACACCTCGCTAAGTGGGAAACTGAGCAGTCAAACACATATGGACTAAAGAGTCGAAAAGATCTGTACAGCTCCAGAGTCAAAGAAGGGTCCCGGCGAGGTGCAGTTTACCAAGAACGCGCTTGAGTTTAAACTCAGTTCCAGAAGTACAGTACGCTGATAAAATTCATGCAAACAAAATCAAAGGGGGGGTTTTATTTGGCTACAGATAAAATTTAAAATGATTTTAAAAACCAATATGGGGACCACAGAACCAAGGCAAGTGTAGGCTGCTCCAGAGAAGCAATGTTCAGCCAGAGAAAGGGATGACGACCACTGATCAACGCGGTGCCGGAAGTTTGTGGTCAGACATCGGATTTTGGTAATAGAAACGGGGGGGGGGGGGGGATAAATTGTGTTTAAAGTACCTAGCATGGCAATCTGTCATCTGAAAATCCAAGTCATGTGAGAAGCAAGAGTAGTATTTAATCTGGAACAGACAAGACCTAACCAGAGCAGAATAGCTACCCTTCATTAGTGAAAGGGCTGTTGTAGAAGGGAGGGAATTACAGTTATTCTGTGGGCTTCCCGGAGACCAAACCAGAGCCAAGGGTGGGGGTGACAGGAGACAGGGCACAGGCATCTCAGGAGCTCAGAGAGAGCACCTCTGGGGCGTTGGGGGAGCTGTTTCTGCGCAGCTGGGCGGGGCAGGGTGAGGCGCCCGCCTCACGCACAGATCGAAGGGGCAGCCAAAAGACGCAGTCATCAAGACGAAGAATATTTTCACGCCATATTTTAAGAAATCAAAATTAGTGAAAAAAACCATGAGGAACAAAATATCAAAACTTTATATAAAGACAAAATGTTTTCCTTTTGCCTCATGTTGCAACGAGGCAGGACACTGGCCTGCTACAGGGGGACACTGAGTTAGGTTAGGCTACATTAGACCCGACCAGGCACGGAACAACCGTGGGGTGCTCCAGACAGGTGAGACCGGCAAGCTCTGTCCTTCTTTCAAGGAGATGGCGGTCTAAAGAGTGTTTCCCAGAACTGCCTAAACTTATTTGGCCATGGGATTTGAGAAGTTTTATTTGTGGTTGCTGTCATTGCAGGAAAGCTGGTGGTAGGCTGCAGAGCAGAGCCTTGGGCAACGTTCACTGGTAGACACTGGACAACATTCATTCATTCATTCACCCACCTATTTCCCCATTTAAAAAAAATGTACTGAGCATATGTTTGGGGCCAAAAAGTGGACATGTATTGAGAAGAGGCCCAGGTCATGCCCTAAGAAATTTCCAGCCCGTGGTGACAAAGGACATGCAGATAGTGCATGCCGGAGAAAAGGACAGCAGGGTGCTCCCTCCCTGGGGACAGAGGAGAAGCTCTGACTCGAGCACTGGGGACACCGGGGGTATTTGGGATGAGTGTGCAGGCAAATCGAAGGGAGCGGGCACTCCAGCAAGAAGAAACGTGTGCGAAGAGTTGGAGGAAGGAAGCAGTATTATGTGTTTGGGAAACACCAGTGCTTTGTTGATGGAACACAAAGGGACGAGGTGGTGGAGAGTAACACGTGGAGGTGTGGAGGGCCAGGTTAAGGCAGGTGGCCATGGGCAGCTGCTGTCCTGAACTAATTCACATTGTGGGTAATTTTATTTCTGCATCTTGCTGGGTTGTGCACTTTGGATTTGGGGCCTTATGCACACCCCACTTAACTAGACTTCCTTTTGGCAGAATTGGGGTGTTCATCTCTACATACTTGCTTCAACAATGAGACATTTTTAAAGGACCTCTGTGAACACAGGGCAACACTTGTTACAAAATAATCTAACATGCTATTGATTTTACACTTGGCCAGGGGCTTGCTTTACCCTCTGGCTTGTCTCTCCCACCAGGTACGTGAGGGCTCGCCCTCTGTGTTGCTCTCTAGCCCCAGGCCCTGTGGAATCATCAGCCCCCAAAGCACCGTTCACATCCCCCTGGTGTTGGAGACCCAGGTCACTGGGGCACACAGGTGCACAGTTTACATCTCGATCTTCGGGAGCCAGGACCCCCCTTTGGTGAGAGATGCTTTTCAGAATTTCAGCTATAATTGCTCTACTTCTTACCAAACTTCCAAGCCTCCGCTTCTAAGGCGCGTGCCAGAGTGGCATGCCCTGCAGCTGTCTGTAGTTCCAGTGCTCCACATTTTCACTCTGCAACACGTAATCTGTTACTTCAGGAATCTATTTGCAGACAACTCCAAAAGCAACGGTGTTCTATGGCAGTGGTCCCCAAACCCCGGGCCGCAGACCGGTACCGGTCCATGGGCCATTTGGTACTTGTCCACAGGGAAAGAATAAATAACTTACATTATTTCCATTTTATTTATATTTAAGTCTGAACGATGTTTTATTTTTAAAAAATGACCAGATTCCCTCTGTTACATCCATCTAAGACTCACTCTTGACACTTGTCTTGGTCACGTGATACATTTATCTGTCCCACCCTAAAGGCCGGTCCGTGGAAATATTTTCTGACATTAAACCAGTCCATGGCCCAAAAAAGGTTGGGTACCACTGTTCTATAGCACTTGTTCTTAAGATCCTATCAGGAGTTCTTCGCACAGCAAGACATGCCTGACCCTGCTCCAGGCCTACTAACGGCGGAGTCCCCAAGGGGAGAGCGCACCTGTGTATTGAACAACCTCCTCAGCTGCTCCGGCTGCAAAGCTGGGTTTGGGCATCACCAGCTTGCTGCACGTGGGCTCTGAGATGGGTTTCACTCACAGCTCACCGATCGCTTCCTGGCATTGACTGGACTCACTGCCTGAATTAACCTACCTTAGTTGTTAAGAGAAGGAGCCCTGTGGGAAGAGGGAGACATGGGAAACTCTCTGATGCTTGAGCCGGGTCAAAGGATGAATCTGGAATCTTAAAGGAAGTTGCTCAGCAGGCTTGAATCCCTAGACATTTAGTTTACTTGGGTATTGGGTGATGTCAGCCTACATTTCTTTGAAGGGATTCTGGTTGCTTAGCTGGTAGAATAAACAGGGATTTGGCTTCTATCTCTTCTGTGTAAGATGCCATAGATAAGCCATCTGACTTATAACGCAGCATCCCAAAGGCAGGCAGATCATCCTGAAAGGTGCCGCCGATCCAGGTCCTCTGCCTGCCTGCACTGTGCGCACCCTGCACAGACACGGCTCATGAGAGGGCCCCTTACTGAGCAGCCAGCACTTCATGAAAGAGAAAGGCCTCTTTCCTGGCTGAGGGCACAGGGCGAGGGGAGCAGAGCGGGGTGGATTTCAGCCCCCACCCTGCACAACGGTGGGCAGTGGGCAGCGCTGTGTGCCCCTAGGAGCAGCAGACGGGGCTCAACCCAGCCACCTCCGATTCTGAAGTGCCAGTCCTTAGCCCCACACGAAGTGTCCTGAGGCTGGCGTGCTGGTGGCACTTAGAGGACCATTCCTCTGGTTCCCCTCTGTGCACAGCCCTGGGCTGACCCAGGGATGCAGATTATACTGGAGGAATTTGAGACTGGACTCAAAAGTCTGACCGGCCCGGCCATCCCTGTGTCCCTCTGACCACAGAGTACTGGAGGAAGGAATGCCAGTTTTACTGAGCACCCTTTTGTGCCCTTGCTTTTATTAGAGCTCTTTAAAGGTTTTTAAAGCCAGCCATTTTCAGTTGTTTTTATGTTCTTTCTCTCGTGGGGGTTGCAGGAGTGTCACATAAGGAGCACCGGAGAAGGCCCAGTTCTCTATGTACATCCCACCCAAGTTGATTTTGGTCATATCTACGTCCTAAAGGAGTACTCCAGGATCCTCAACCTGTCTAACCAGTGCTTCATCCCTGGCCTATTTAAAGCACGCATGGTGAGTAGACCCTATCTTTGCAACATGCCTTTGAAAATGATCACCAGAAGCAGAGATTTACTTGTTTAAACTGCATTAAATTACGTCATTCTCGTCCTCAGTTCCACAGTATGCCTGTAGTTTGGTAAACAGGCAAATATATTTACTATAATCTCAGTTCAGGAAGATACTGCAGAGATCTCCTCCCTGAGCTGTGCCTAAGCCCAGCCGCACATCTCAAGAAAACACCTTTGAAAGGTCCCTGTAGCTGAAACTTCCCTATTTTTTATATGAACCCTTTTGGAGACAAATTTGTTGGTATGCTGATTCTATTTTTATTCTCTCTTCCTTCAGGCAATGTTTTATCATAGTTTATAAAGATGTATGAAATACAAGATAGTATTTTCCAAAAAGTAGAGACTAAACAGCAAAACAAAATAGATATAAAATGGACCTAGAAGTGGGTCTGTCTTATTTCTCTGTATTTTGTAAGAGCACTTAGATCTGCCAGTCTCCTATAAACCAGTTTTTGAATAGAGATAATATATTCTTTTTTGAAAAATTCAGGAATTTCTAATCTAGTAATTAAATTATTCTTGATTTTGGAAAACATTTTCTAAATTTAAATATAAAATTTTAAATGGTATAGCCCTTCTGTATGAAAATTGACATTTTAAAAGGCGAAAGACTTATACAATTGAAAGAGAAACCAGTGTATTTTTTGACATCTGAATCAATGCTAACATTTGGCTTCAGCATTTGTCAGATATTTCTGAAAAATCAAAATTATTAATTTTGTAAAAGTCACTATCAGAATGAATCGGATTGTAGTTTTCTGCTGACTTATGGCAGCTCCTCAGAGTCATTGGTCCCAGTTAGCAGCCATTTACCATTATCACTGAGCATTTTATTGTCATTTGTCACTACTTGTAAAGGCAGCCATTTCCTATACGGTCACCACTCTTTTTAACATGAGGTTCAGACACAACTCACTCTTATTCCAGTGCCTTGTGTAAAGAATGGCGTTTGAAGGAAAATCCTACAGAAAAGACGCCTTTGCTAGTCAGTCTTCATCCAGCTACTTGATGTGTTTGGTGGAAGATGGGAGTTGATGTGTTCTGGGAGTTGCTTAGGAAGTGTTGCTTCCAATCCAGTGTTATATGTGCAGTGTTCCCAGGGGAAGCCAGAGAGTTAGCTGAGCAATCCAGGACGATGAGAGGTGCCACTGGAGCGTCCTACGGGGTGACAGAGAAAGGGGACAGGCAGAGACCGCAGAGTACTTATAGACAAATACAGCAACCGTTCTCTTTCTCACCACCTCCCCTTTCATTTTTAGATATCTTCAGATTTCACTTTCTATGGGAACTTTTGGTACATTTCAAGAACAAAAAGCACATCAAGGATCTATTGGGGATTGTTTTGTTTTGTTTTGTTTTTGCTAATATAGTGTTTATATTGAATGACCCAAGTAGTTGTTAAAATGGGGCTTTTTCTTTTCCACAAAGGTTTCATGATTCCATCTTTTGATTGTTTAATATCATCTTCAGTGAGCAAGCTCCAGTTCCAAGGAGCCAAACACGTGCCATACGTGATCTGCTGTAGAGTGTTTTTCCCTCAATCCTCTTTTGGAAAACTGGTGTTTATGGAGTTAATTGTCTTTATAGCATCAAAGTCATTTCAGCTGTGATTTTCATAGGTGAAAATTAAACTCTTCATATTTCAACTGGGATTTTTGATGGATTTCCTAGTAAATACTCTATGTGTTAATGTTATAAAAGTTGAATTATACTAACTTAGAAGTTGACTACAGTGGGAAGAAATAGAAATACCTTTTATTAAATTTCAATTTAATATACAGTACTAAAACTGCCAGTTCATTTTTACAGAAGTTACTACACATGAGGAAATGGTTTTTAATTAATAGCTGTTTGTTCCCTAAGTAAGCCTACAGCTCAGAACCCAGGTAAATAGTGGTCAGATATTTATTGCACTTAACTTTCTAGTCACTGAGGAACAGGTAGGGTCAAGGGCACATTGTTCACTTCTTCTGTTTTTATTATGAAGTCAGGCCTGGAAGTTCTTCTCTCTTCCTGTGGGTGCCTTGACAGGAGGGGACCTTCTCTCTCCTCTCTCGGCTGTCAGTGAATGTCCGCCCTCCCTCCTCAGATGTGGCACCCACTGTCAGATGCCTGTCGCACCAGCCTTGTGCATGGCACGCACGTCAGGGAGAACACTGTGATTAGATTCTTAGCTAGAAACATCTGTCTCGTCTCAGCTGGGGGGCGGGGGGCGAGGGAGGAAATGGGAATCTGGAAGCCCACCTTCAGTGTGGTGTTGGGAAAATAAATGACACCAAAAGCAATTTTGAATTTCTCAGATATAATGTGGTACCAAAAATGATTTTAAAAAACAAACCAAAACCTCTTAGCATAATATATGTGAAGAACCAGTGAAGATTACATTCTTTTCTCTTCCATTAAAGCTTAATTTATCCTGAGAGTAAAAACAATTGATTAGTTAAAAAAAAAAAAAGAGTGTTCTGTGACCTGTGACCTGGAGCAGTAAGTTCTCCTTTGCTTTGGAATGCCTGAAATACCAGCCTCCCTAAAGGTTTCCAGTTGCAGGCTTATTTGGATTAAGCTGAAGATTCCAAACAACAGAGTGAGTCACCTCTGGTTTGACGGATAAAAGATATCAGAATGTGGAGCAGAGCACAGAAGGCCCTTTTGGCAAGAACGTGTGTAGGCTCTGCTTTTACATACAGTGCTCCTTTAGGAAGATAGATGTCCTCTCTCTGGGTGACAGCAGAAATGAGGGCAAGAACATGCTGGTTTCCCCCAGGCCCTGGGACCTCCGCTCTGGGCTGGAAGATAGATGCCTTGTTTGCATGAGTGTCCCTCGCCAGGCAGAACAGGTGCGTTTCTCAGCACTGGGTTGAAAACATCTGGAATTCTTCTCCTTTTCCTCTTGGCTCTGATTCAGCCTCGGGGACTGTTAATCTAAGAATTTGTGTACAGATGTCAGTGACACCTCGGATTCAGCAGGCCCGGAAACATCTTCACGGCTGCCTTCTGCCTCTGATCAGCGGGAGAGGCCGTTGTAGTTAGTTTTTTCAGGATCCAGGAAACAGGAATTCTGATGCCTCATTCAAGTGTGGTTCTTTCTAAACATTTATTTTCTTGGTCACTTGCCAGAGCCACGCACAATGATGTGGCACCGAGGGGATCGTTGGGCTTTAAATCTGCTTCAAACCCTAAGCCGCTGGGTTATTTCTTCATTTAAATGGGGACTTCTTGTCTATGTTTACTCATTTATGTGCCTGTCTCCTTCAGTTGACAAGGGTCTCTGCTTTGAATTCCCCACACCTAGCAGCAGCGTTGGCAGATTTTTTTTTTTTTTTTTTTTGTACTTTTCTGAAGCTGGAAACAGGGAGAGACAGTCAGACAGACTCCCGCATGCGCCCGACCGGGATCCACCCGGCATGCCCACCAGGGGGCGATGCTCTGCCCCTCTGGGGCATCGCTCTGCTGCAACCAGAGCCACTCTAGCACCTGGGGCAGAGGCCAAGGAGCCATCCCCAGCGCCCGGGCCATCTTTGCTCCAATGGAGCCTTGGCTGCGGGAGGGGAAGAGAGAGACAGAGAGGAAGGAGAGGGGGAGGGGTGGAGAAGCAGATGGGCGCTTCTCCTGTGTGCCCTGGCCGGGAATCGAACCCGGGACTTCTGCACGCCAGGCCGACGCTCTACCACTGAGCCAACCGGCCAGGGCGTGTTGGCAGTTTTGATGATGACCGTACAATGTCATCAATTATGACTAATGTTTATTTAGTTCTATTTGCAACTTTAGATTTATTTCATTCACTATAACTCTGTGAGAGAAATACTATTGTGATGCCCATTTTAACCAGATAGAAACAGAGGTGCAGACCAGCTAAGTAACCTGCTATGCCTGTGCAGTGGCCAAGCCCAGGCCAACTCCTGGTGCCCCGATTTCAGGCCCACACTCTCGTCCCTGGGGCTGCTTGCTGTGCTGCCTGACTTGGCCTCATCGGTGGTTATTCAGATGGATTTAGGAATGGTGAAAGGATTTTGGTTTCATGAGCATGAAAGACCCTTAGAGAAAGACACCTGGAAAAGCAGATTTTGCTAAAAGGGCAAGAGAAGAAATTGAGGAGCAGTTCTAAACTAGACAAAAGGACCAGATTTTCTTCATTTTATTCAGAGATGGGTTGAACGTACGTATGCGGATAATCTCCATGATATCATTTTTCAACCAACCATAATTCCTTTCCTTCAATTATATATCTGAAATAATGACATAAACTACTTGCCCACTTTTTTTGATCCGTTGTGAGATAGTGTAACAAAACATTCAGTTCACATATATAAATGTGTGTAATAATTCTTCACTACTATAGCTCTTAAAAGAGATTTAAATACAAAGTTATGACCTATTTTAACAAAGTCAATTGACAAACCCAGAAGGAGATTGGCAGGCATTTTTCATCCAGTGAGACTTTCAGTGCTGGACCCTGTCCATTTTAGGAGATAGTGATATTGTAGGCATTCCAGAGAGTTCATTTTTAACATGTTGTCGCAGCCGGTTTGTTCAAATCTGTCACTACAGCTCATCCACTGCACTATCTTTACATACCTGAAGCTAACTCTACAGATCTAGAACTCAGTTCTTCCTTTGCTGTATTTGGACTGTTAGTTCTAGAGGGAGTTCTAATGGACAAACAGTAATTCTCCAAGGCTTTTTGATAGATGTTGTTATTAAGATATTATACCCCAGAATGTGTGTGAAGAGAAGTCAGACTGAGCTGTTTCTCAGCCTTCAGTGGGTAGATTATTAGCTCTGCCCTCAAAGTGAATTATTACTTTGATGGAAGGAAACAAGTAAGAAAAGAAAAGATATAAGGGAAAAGGAAAGAAATGGGCATGAATCAGAGACCAAATGCATTTGTTTTACCTCTTTACATTCTTTTTTTTGTTGTTTCTGAAGTTTTTGCAAAATAGTAGCTTTGTTTACTAAAACATACACTTACGATATAGTCTTTGGTTTTTAGCTCATAGTTAAACTCTTACATTGAATGTGATTTGTGCCATAGTACTCTCTGCGTGTTCAGTACATCCCCACCCACCCCCTTAGGTTTGCCAGGTCCACTTTGAACCTGTCAGACAGCCGGGGCTCTCTTGGCTGAGAGAACTGCCCAGGTCCCACCATCAGAGAATGGCTGCCCCTCTGCTAGAACTTGGACTCTCTCACCTGTAGTCAGTCTTTTTCTGTTTCACCACAGAAATGTTTGATTCTAGAAGTCAGTGTATATTTAACATATTTTTAATACAGAAGAACTCAAGAGATACACTTGACACTCAAATCTAATACATATTAACCTTTCCCACATTTACCTCAGATCCTTTCTTTTTTTAATCAAATATTAAAGTTGAAGTTTTATATATTTTCCTTGCCAGTCCCAATTCCTTCTTTCCCCAGAGGCCACATTATCATGAATTTGATATATAGCCAAGCCTTGTTTTTTATATCTTATTACAGGTATATATGTATTCATAAGTACTGGATAGTGACATTTTGTTGTTTAAAATGTATGTAAGTTGTATCACTACATGTAATGTCTTGCAACTTGTTTTTTAGACTCAAGATTGTTTCCAATACCTATCTATGTTAATACATATAAATCTATTTAATTCATTTTAGCTGCTGTGGGTACTCCGTTTACCAGTATAGTATGTTTGTTTGTTTGTTGATTGATTGATTGATTTTTTTTGCCTAATAGTTGATAGCTGGGTTATTATAATAATGCTGTAATTAAAAAATATCTATCTCTTGTGTACATATGTAAGATACACATACCTTTGAGTGTATATGTGTGGGGGGGGGCATATATCTAGCAGTGAAAGTCTTGGATCTTATGACAGGTATAGTGTCAACTTCATTAGGTATTGCCAAATTCTTCTGCAAATTGATGATATCATTGTGCCTTTCCAGGAGTAGAAGTCCAAAATTTGCTATGGTCAGACTTAGTTCTTGCTATTCTGAAAATGAAATACAATTTAATTTGTATTTCCCTTGTTACTGTTGAGGTTGAAATGTTTTTCATCTGGGTATCCTCTTCTGTCTATTATCTATCATCAATGATCTATTGATATTTGTAGATATTTTTTATACATTGCAGACATTAACTCTTTGTTTAATTGGAGTTTTGAGATCATTTTAATTTTGATGTCAACTTTATGAATCTTTTACTTTCTTGTGTCTGTTTATCTGTGATTTAAGAAATGTATCTCTGCTCTTCTATTTAGATCATTTTAGACTCTTATTTTTCAGGTCTTAAATCCAGCGAAGTTTATTTTTATATATAATACAAGTGAAGTCTATTTTTTTCTTTATTTTTCATAAAGAAAGCCAGTTGTCCTATCACCAGTTACTTAACAGTTCTTTCAGTTTTCCACTGATTTATATTCCAGATCTAATTTGTGACTGACTGGGTATGTTCCTAAGCAAGTGGTTGTATTCTGTTTATCTACCCCAGTGTTAATAACCTCACTGTCTTAAACGGTGCTGATCAATGATAACAATAATAGCTAAACAGTAGCATGTCCAGCCTCTATTCTGAGCCTTTCGTGTGCATCATTTTATGTAATTTTCAACAACTTGATTGGGTGAGTTTTATCAGCTCTGTTTTACTTATGGGGAAAATTATGCGCAGGAATTATCAATAACTAGTCCAAATTTACACAACTAGACACGGACTAAGCAGGGCTATACTGCCATAATTAGTCTGAATATCTGCTAGGATTTACTTTGTGCCCTTTAGTAAATAAACTCTTGCACATTTTAATTGTCATCATTTCAAAGTTCCTTCTCATAAATGGTACCTTATTTCATTGCTTTTTTTATTATATACTAATCATGTACAAGAATACTATTGGATTTTGTGAAGTTCGTCTATCTGTATCAGCCTTCAATCTTGCCACACATCTCTTAATTTGTTCTAATTTTTGGTAAACTCTCATATGCAGCCTCCTTTTGCAGTCTTTATACCTTACTTCCTATTCTTGACTCATAGCACTGGATAGGCTCTTCAGTGTGATATTAAACAGTACGTAAGTTAGAGTGGGCATCTCTGTCTTATTTCTGACCTTAATGAATAAGCTTCAGATGTTTCTCTTTAAGCATAATGTATCCTGAAGATTTTTGGTAAAAACCTATGTCACATTAAGGAATTCTCATCTGTTTCTACTTTGTTATCATGGACATGGGCTGAAACTTACTACATTGTCCGTGTCTAGTCAGATGATATGATTTTTCTGCTTTAATCTGTTAATATGGTGAATTTAATTAATGTATTTTCTGGTTGTGAATCACCATTACATTTTTGGGATGAATCCAAACAGTTATATTATTATTTGAGTACATTGCTGATATCATTTCTATCATATTATTTAGATTTTTCACCTGTTTGTTTACAATTATTTTACATTATACTTTTCTGGTTTGGATATCAATAATATTGCATTCTTATAATACAAGTTAGCCCTAACCTCTTTTTCAGTCTTTGAAAAGGTACTTATATAATCTAAACAAAGTAGGACCCATTCCTTGATGAGAAGCCATTTAGTCACAGGATCCTGGTGTGTTCGTTAAGGGTGGAAGGTGTATAGGAAGTGGTAAGGAAATTTTATCTAATGATTTTTTTCTATAATAATTATTCAGATTTAAACTTTTCTAGAAAATTTTTATTTTATCTAAGTTTGCAAATGTACTAGCATGAAATTATTCCAAATATTTTCTTATGATTTAAAAATGTTTGTAGACTGATTTCTGCTCTTAGTTTTATCATTTTTTTCTGTTGACTTTCTTTACAATGATTTTGTTCTTTTTCAGTCACCTTAATTTGCATGTTTCACTTTCATATTTTAAATCTTAGTTTAATAGTACATTTAAAGTTTATAAATACTCTATGCAACACTGTAGCTGCATAGCACATATTTTTATTTGTAATCCTTTTCACTACTATAAATATTTTACAATATCTACTGTGATTTTCTCTTTAATATGTGAGTTATATATGGGTATATATATATATGTTTTTATATTTCTAAAAGAGTTTTATTTGTGGTTTAAGAAATTTGACAACAATAATAATTTATATGTGGTATGATTAGGGAGAAAATAAAATTAAGTGGTAAACTCTTTTAAGAGACAAAAGGAAATACTATTGGTTGCAGATAATATGATTATCTACCTAGGGCAGCCAATAGAATCTACTTTAAGTATATAACTTATAAAAAGAATTCAGTAATTTTTCCAGATTAAAAGTTAATAACAAAAATCAATCACCCTTCCATGTTTCAGTGGTCACTAGTTAGCGCATTAATATAAATACTGTTCACAACAGAAACAAACAGAGCAGCAAATTTAAATCAGCTAGGAAATATGTGTTCCAGTGAGGAAGACATGCATACCCAGCCTGTGATTCTTTTTAACCTTTTTATAGAATTTTAGTAGATAACTTGTAATTTAACTATAATGAAGTTAGAACATATGGTTGGTATGAGTCTTTGAATTTGTGTTTTGGGAGACATAACTATGGCTGGTTCTTATAAATATTTTACATGACCTTGAAAAAGAATATCGATTCTCTAATTATTAAGTACAACAGACTACCCATCTATCTGTCTGTTCGTATATTTGTATTAGATTAAATTTATTGATTGTATTATTCAAATCTTTATAGCCTTACTAGCTATTATATAATAAAACCGTTTGTGATAGAATTTTATCAAAATCATACTTTTCCATTTCTTCTTGTAATTATGTCAATTCTTACTTTATATATTTCATGACTTTTATTTCTCCTTGGTATATTATTTCCTTTTTCATAATATATTGTCCGTTTGTATCCCTATTTATGCTTTCTGAGTTAAATTCTATTTCGCTTGATTGTAATATTACTACATCAACTTTCTTTTAGTTTTCATTTGCTTAGTGTATCTTTTTATTTATTTAATTTCAAAATTGTGTGAATGTGTTGATTTGTTTAAGATCACTTTTAAAAAAGCATATGACTGGATTTTTCAAAATTTAATGATAGGCCCTGGCCGGTTCGCTCAGCGGTAGAACGTCGGCCTGGCGTGCGGGGGACCCGGCCAGAGCACATAGGAGAGGCGCCCATTTACTTCTCCACCCCCCTCTCCTTCCTCTCTGTCTCTCTCTTCCCCTCCCTCAGCCAAGGCTCCATTGGAGCAAAGATGGCCCAGGCGCTGGGGATGGCTCCTTGGCCTCTGCCCCAGGCGCTAGAGTGGCTCTGGTCACGGCAGAGCGACGCCCCAGAGGGGCAGAGCATCGCCCCCTGGTGGGCAGAGCGTTACCCCTGGTGGGCGTGTCAGGTGGATCCTGGTCGGGTGCATGCGGGAGTCTGACTGTCTCTCCCCGTTTCCAGCTTCAGAAAAATACAAAAAAAATAAAATAAAATTTAATGATAAACTCTTGACAAGTGGATTAGTTCTCTATTGCTTCTGTAACAAATTTATTATCTTCCATTTCTGAAGGTCAGTAGTATAAAGTGTGCATATAAGGTTGTGTACCGTTTGGGGACTCTGGAGGAGAATCTGTTTCCTTGCCTTTTCCAATTTCTGGAAGCCACCTGCCTTCTTTGACTCATGGCCTTTTCCTCTGTCTTCAAAGCCAGCAGCCTGGCATCTTCTCTGCTCTCTGACTTCTGCTTTAGTCCTTACAATTTCTCTGACTCTGACCCTCTTGTCTTCTTCTTATAAAAGACTTTAAATTACACTGGACCTACAACGATCACCCAAGATTGCATGGCTGGATATCTCTGTTGGTTTGGGTATCAGCCCAAAGCATAGAGGTTGCTGGTTCGATCCCTGGTCAGGGCACATGCAAGAATGGATTAATGTTCCTCTCTCCCTTCCTCTCTGGCTAAAATCAATAAATAAAATTAAAAAAAATACAGGATAAACTCTTTAATTTAAGGTCTTTAATCCCATGTTTAAGTCCCTTTTGACATGGAAGGCAACATTTTCACTGATCTCAAGGATTGGGACATGGGCATCTTTTGAAGGCCATTATTCAACTTATCATACCAAGACTAACCCTTTGAAGTTTATTGTGATTATTGATATATGTGGACTCACTACTTCCTTGTCATTTTCTACATACTACGCTGTTTTCCCTCTTTATTTCTCTCCCTTTCTGCAGTGTATTGGATTGTTAAATTTTCTCTAAGCCCTCATCCAACCACTACTACCGCACATACGTTTTTCCACTACTTGTTTGGAAGCTATAGATTTTATATATTTTATTTCTTTAATTTAAGTAGCTCTTCTTACATTGTTAACAAATAAATATCTTTTTCTAACAAGAATGAAAGAATTGATACTTGATTCTCCTTAAGAATAGGACAAGGATCCTATCATATTTACCTCTTGACCTTTTGTCACTCCCATAATTTTTTGATTATTGTGTAGAATTCGAGATCTTCTCTTCTTTACAACAGTTATTGATTTTTGTCAGTCAGTAATTACTCACTAGTTACCAACTCATAGTTGTGGCACTTTACTTAATTGTTGATTGCTTCTCATACATGCCTTGACCAGGGGGCTCAAGCCGAGCCAGTAACCCCTGGCTCAAGCCAGCAACCTTGGGCTCAAGCCAGCAACCTTGGGCTTCAAACCAGTGACCTCTGGACTCAAGCCAGCGACCCTGTGCTCAAGCTAGTAAGCCACACTCAAGCCATCTGATCCCATGCTTAAGCTGGCGACCTCAGGGTTTCAAACCTGAGACTTCAGCATCCCATGTCAACCCTCTGTCCACTGTACCACCACCAGTCAGACTCAGGCAAATTTTTAAATCAGTTTTAGTTAGCTTTATTGATTGCTCAAAAATGAATTCATTGAATGATGTTTGTAGCTCTCCTAATTTTAAATGATAGATTAATCCAGTATGGGATGTTTTTCTCTCATGGAGCAGTTTTCTCCTCCCTGTCTATCATTTTTTATATTTGCCTTTACCCTGGACAAATATCACTAGTCCAGAATCAAGGGTTGAGCCTTTTTCCCATGAAGATAGTAGAGAAATAACAGATTCAGTCATTTCACTGTACTGTGGCTTAGCCTAGGGCCTGTTTACATGGAAGTCTCTGCTTCACCACCATCATGCCTACCAGCACTGGCACAAGTCTGTGTGTAGAGTGTAGCCTCAGGAACATCACAGCTTTGTTCACCCTTCTTCTAAATGCAGGGAAGCACTCTTGGCTGGGGACCTTAGTCCTTTAATTCCTGCAGGATATTTTTGGTTTCCATTTTTCTGTGGCTTCAGGCTTCTCTTTTTGTTTCTGTTTCACTTCTGGACCATATAATGTTTATCTTACTTTTCAGTACAATTATGCCTGGCTCTTCATTTTTGCCAAAAATTTATCTCTTTTTTTTAATGTGTTAGAGTGAAAGGCATGCTTTTAAAGCTTAAACTCATTGATTGATAGTCAGTCCTCTTAACTATTTTTTCTAGTGCTTTTTACATGCATTACCAGTGAGCACTAACACAAGGATGGCAAAATGAGTCTTCAGTTGGCATAAGAGCAGAGTTCTTATGTCTTTGCCTTAATTTTAAAATCTATAAAATAAACTCATAGGAATAAGGGAATAAGAAGAGAATAGCATTCTAGTCTATCATGGTGGGCATCTTTTCTTTCACCATATTAAAAGTCATGGCCATTCCAAAGTGGATTGTTTGTCCTGAGTCATTCCAAGTGACTCACTCAGCGACAAGAGGATACCAGTGGCAATAATATCACGAAACTTTCTGAAGCAAAGGGTTGTGCCTGACAACAAGCTGTGAGCCTTTCACCTCCACTGTCTTTTTCTTTGGCAGAGCTAAGTGTGAAACCCAGAAGACAGATTTCAGCAGGGCATATTGATTATAAACTACACTGAGAGGAGGGAAGCAATTGACTGAGTGTGGGATAATGTGATTGGTCAGCACCTTTCCTGAATTCAGAATGACAGCTCTACTGATTGAATATGATCAGTCTGAGTATAAGCTGAAGCCAAAATGAAAGGAGGAGGTTTGGTTCCCTTGTCACTAACAAGCTATCCAGAAAAATAAAAGAAAAATATATTGGCTTCCTGCATGCTTTGCAAGCCTTTTCATCTTCATCCTGCTTGTTCCAGCTTTTAATTAGCTTTAGCAAATTGTTGTTTTTTTTTCCTACTTATTATTCCGGCATACAGTTAATATTTGTCACCACAGAGGGAGATTAAGGTAAAACTTTCTTTATATGGATCTTAAAGGTGTTCTCTTTTTAAACCCCACCTTTCCTCTTCCATAAAAATTTATAACTTCTTCCCCATTACCAGTATCATCATCAACCCTGTTATGGACTAAAATTTGTGTCACCCTCACCACCCCCCAACAATTCATATAATGAAATCCTAACCACCAAGGTGATAGTATAAGGAAGTGAGGCCTTTGGGAGGTAATCAGGTCATGAGGAGAGAGTCCTCATGAATGAGATTAGTGCCCTCATAAAAGAGACCCTGAGAGCTGTCTTGCCCTCTCTATCATCTGAGGATATAAGGAGAACAATGGCTGTCAGCAACCCAGAGAGAGAGAGAGCTCTCACCAGAACCTGGCCATCTTTACTCTCTGATCTCGGGCGCTCACCATTCAGAACTGTGAGAAATCCATTGCTGTTGTCTATGATATTTTGTGACAGCAGCCCAAACTGACAAAGATACCAACTCATGTCACTTTTAAGGGATGGCTACCATTGTCACTATCAACTAGTGAATCAATTCTGCCTGTTTGTGCACTGACAGTAGACAGGCACATTCATTAGTGAGCTACTACAAGGTGAGACATAACACTTTTATATAATGGACAAAGACAAGAAGAGATGCATTAAGTAGCACAGCATAATAAGATGCATTGTTAATGGTATGAAATTCCCAACATGCATGCATCAAAATTGTATGATGTTTGTCAGGGAGCAAATAATACTCTCTAACTCAGTCCCATTTCCTTTTCCCTGTCACAAGCAAAAGCACCGGTACTGGAAAAGTAAGTGTATATGACATGGTAGAGCCCTGTGTAGGCTGGCACTTGAGGTATGTCTTTTTTAATGTCAGTTGCAATGAAATTATTGTATGCAATATTAACTTTAATATTTTGAAAGAAAAAAATTCCCCTCTGGGATGTTAGAACATTAAATTGGGATGCATCTGGTAGGGAAGAACAATGTTATCTGGGGGCAGGCTTGGTGATGTGTCATGCTGATCAAATGGAAGTCACTCAACAAAAAGTCATTGAGAATGCGAGCACTGAAGTAGTATTCTGTACTAAGGAGAGGAAGGGCATTGTGTCAGACAGATCTGGAATAAAGTCCTCACTTTGCATGCACTAACTCTGGGAGAGTTATCTAACCTTCCGGAGCCTTCAATTCTTTCTTCTTAAATGGAACTAATAATGGCATATAGAATAGTAAACATGATCATGTATGTAAGAAGTGCCTAGTGAAAGATAAGCTTTCAGCATTCAATTAATGGCAGCTTTGATGATTAATGTTGACAGAAATGGCTTGTGGAAAGGCTTAAAATTTTAAGATATCTTAAGATTTTTTTATATTTCTTTCTTAGATAAGAAAGAAAAAGAAATAAAGCACACCCAGAGAGACCCCCACGGTTTCAAACGCGCTGATCCGTGTAGCGTTGAGCTCTGGGAGGTGGGAGTTCTAAGGCTGCGCTGTCCTCATGCTTCCCTGTTTCTCTAAAGTTTTGATAACAAAGCCATCTTGTTAAACATCAAATATGTGCATTGATGAATGTGTACATGTTCTTCTACATCAACAAAAAGGGGGTTATTAGCAAGTAAATTACTATTTAGACTTTTTAGGCTCATTTATTTGTACAGATGCTCCCTGGCACTGTGTAAATCATACCTACGTGCTCAGAAGCTGTCCTGTTTCCTTTTACTTAATTATCTCTATGCCTCGTGTTTGATCCAAAACCTTTCACTCAGTCTTTTTTTTTTTCTTCTTTTTCCAAGTGAGAGGAGGGGAGATAGAGAGACAGACTCCCGCATGCGCCCTGACCAGGATCTACCCAGCAACCCCCATCAGGGGCCAATGCTCTGCCCATCTGGGGCCATTCTTACAACAGAGCTGTTTTCAGCACCACGGAGCCATCCTCAATGCCCCAGGCCGATGTGCTCAAACCAATGGAGCCATGGCTGCTGTAGGTTAAGGGGGGGGGTGGAGAGGAGGGGGACGGGAGAGGGGTGGAGAAGCAGATGGTCACATCTCTGTGTGCTCCAACTGGGAGTCAAACCTGGGACATCCAAACCCCCAGGCCAATGCTCTACCACTGAGCCAACCGGCCAGGCGCCTCACTGAGTCTTGAGAAGGCACTGACTTTCAAGAAGAACATTATCATGCTTATTCAAAGATACATCCTAATAGTCTGAAAAGATTGTTGGCACATATTACTTAAGAGCAATGTAAATTATTGTACATACACCTGCCTCCCTCATACAATCAAACTCAGCTTGCCTTAAAATTCTTACAGACTTTTCCCCCACAAATGGGGGAAACCAAGAGATAGGGCAGTGGCTTGACCCACAGGAACACTCAGCACATCAGTGTCCAAGCCCTTTATACCTTTCTAGTCAACGTATCATTCCAAACTGCTTTCATCTAAGAACAAGGGGAGAAGCTGAGGAAATATGAGAAGCTGTGTTTGAGGGACTGAGGGGACAACAAAAAACCAGTGACAACCAAACGAAGAAACCAAGAAATATATGCTCAGCATTGGTGACTGGTTTTTCTATACAGTTACGCAGTTCCTAAAAAGGATGAAGAACTGAAAGGAGTCTTCAGAAAGCTCACTGGTCTAGGGAAATAAAAACTGGAGTCAGGGTGAGCTAGAGATGTAGAACCTGAGGAAGGCAGGGCTTGGTAAAACCCCAGACTTTTTGGTTAAGCCTCTGAAAAGCTGCACCCTGGAAACAAAGGTACAGGTTTTCATTTTAAATCGTTTTAAGTATCTGCCCCATTAAAGGAGATCCAAGATTTCTAGTTTCAAAAAGCAAATATATATTGTCACCAGAGAAAGAAAAATCATTAGTTTAAGCCTCAATATGTATCTCTACGGTTTTTTTAAAGACCTTTATTTTTATTTTTACTCTTTTGAGAGAGAGAGAGAAGGAGAGAGAGGCAGAAAGGAAGAGAGATAAGAAGGCTCAGCTCAGAGTTGCAGCACCTTAGTTGTTCATTGATTACTTTTTCATATGTGCCTTGACTGGCGGTGGGGGGGGAGCTCCAGCCGAGCCTGTGACCTTTGCTCAAGTCAGTGACCTTTGGGCTCAAGTCATGACCTTGGGATCATGTCCCTTGCCAAAAAATTTTTTTTGCCAAATCTTGCAGATGAAAAAAATGTGTTGTAGGTTAAGTTTCCTTGGTTTGCTGGTGTTGCTGAATATTTTTCATATATTTATTGACCAAAAAATAAATATTTTGATCATCTTCCCCATGCTGGGTACTAACAGTGATAACTATACTTATTAATTGGAATGAAACATAAAAGTAGATAGGATGGTCTCTTTCATCAAAGAGTTTACAATCTCAAAAAAGAAATGAATACAGAAACCATACAGTATTATAGTGTGCTGTGTTATATGTAAGCACAGGGGAGGAGGAGTGATTAATTCTTCTATAAAATTTAAAATGTTCCTAGGAAGGAACATTTGAGCAGAGACTTGAGGGGTGAAGAGGAAGAGGGCAGGGAGAACGGGTTGTCCATCTCCAGAGAACAGCTGAGTTGAGTGCAGTGACGACGCACAGCCCCCGTGGGAAGGGTGAATGATCTGGTGCGGCTGAAGCCAAGCGTCCGTACTGGAAACCGACAGTGCCTACGAAGTAAGCTTGAGAAAGTGCATAGGGGCCCACTTCTGAAGAATCTGGAATAGCTTCTCCAGACCAGAGGTTCCTATCTGGTTTACCAGCCTTGATTGCAGGCTGCCATGTTTCAAACAGACAAATAGCCACCACATTTGGGGACCGTGAACCCTGGGAATTGGATGTTTAGTTTGGGGATCGTGTATGTGTACATTCGCTGTGGAGGGGTTCCATAGCTTTCTGAGAGGGGATGGAGGACTCCGCACCACTGGTTCAGATGTTGGAGAGCCATCCAGTACCTTCAGCAGGAGAGGAACAGGATCAGGTCTCTGAAAGAGAATCCTGCCAACAGGGTAGGGTAGGGAGCATGCGAGCAGGAAGGAGAACCGGATGTGGAGATCTGAAAGAACGTGTTAACAATGGCCACCACTTACTGAGTATTCTACTCTGTGGCAGACAGAGTGCTAGCTGCTTGGCACCCATTTTATTTCATCTTCAAGTAGCACATTTGACAGATGAGGAAACCGAAACCCCAATATTAAAATTTGTCCAAGGTCGCCTGACTACAAATGGCAGAGTCCACAGTTGGCCACCAGGTCATGTGACTCTACATCCCACTCTTTTATTTAGGACCCTCTCTGCATCACTTGTAAAGCAGTAGTGCCATTTCTTTTGTACTTCATCTTCCCATTGTCAGGTCATTATTTTAAGCAGCCAAGTGACTCACTTAGGGCAGAGGCCCATGTGCCTATGCCCCAGACTGATACCAGTTAGAATTCACAAAGGGGAAAGCCTCGGGGCTGTTCACTGTTTTTGTTCCACAGAAAACTGATTACCGGATCTGCTGAGATAATAGTATAAACCCAAAGAAATCCCTCGCTTGGCACATTGATTCTTGCCATTTGTGTCCTCTCATTCTGTGGAGGGAAATTCTTGCAGGTTTCAACTGGTAAACAAATCATTTTGAAGAAAAGTGCTTAGTGCCCTTTTTCTTCAAGCTTCATGATCATCAGCAGTACAGGCAGGTCTGCCTGCCTGTGTCCACTCACTATTGCTGAAGTGGTGTGTGCAAACAGTGACCTTCACTTCTCTCTCTTCCCTGGCAAACATGAAATACTGCTAAGAAGCTTATGAAAGCCCCGACTGTTTTACCTAGGGAGCTGAGCGCTGCCTAAGTAGTGTGCTGATGCCCTGTTGTCAAATAAAAAGCAAATGTTACCTCTAGATGTGTGAAACACCAGGCAGTGGGCTTAACACAGATCGCCAGTGGGCGTGGAATTCTGAATTGCAAAAAGATCACAATTTCTCACCTTTTGCACAATTATTTCATGTGCATGCACATACATGTCTTCTGTACTTGTTTTATGGGTTGCTCTGATTCTGGCTTCCTAGCCCAATTTTCTCTCTCTCTCTCTCTATCACACACACACACACACACACACACACACACACACAAAGAGGAAGCTGAAGTTTTGGTGGAAGACTTAGGAAAACTAATTTTTATTCTTTGGAACAAATAGATGAAACCTTGTATTACAGTTTTCTCTAATTTTTTTCAATTACAGTTTATATTCAATATTATCATATTTTGCATCAGTTTCAGGCATCCAGCACAGAAGTTAGACCATCATATGCTTTACAAAGTGTTCCTTGATATTTCCAGTACCCGCTGGCACCATGCATGGTCATTACAATATGATTGACTACATTCTCTACACTGTACCTTACATCCCCGTGACTATTTTGTAACTACCCATCTGTACTTCTCAATCTCTTCACCTGCCCCCACCCCATTAGTTTTCTATTGCCTTGTAACAAATTACCACAAACTTAGTGGCTTGAAACAATACAAATGTATGTTTCCATGGGTCACAAGTCCAGGCATGACTTGACTGGATCCTACCCTTAGGATCTCACAAGGCTGAAATCAAGGGGTTGGCAGAACTGCTCGCCTTTGAGAGGCTTGACTAGAGAAAGATCCACCTCCAGGCCCCTCAGGTTGTTGACAAACTTTATATTCTTACAACTGAGTGACTGAGGCCCCATTTTCCTATAGCTGTCAGCCAGCTCCCCACTGCTATAGAACCACCCACAGTTTCCTACCATTTGACTGCTTCCACAAGCCCTCTCATGCTTGGCATCTCTTCATGAGGAAGAGCCCCAACCTCCTTCTAAAGCAGTGGAAGTCAACCTGGTCCCTACCGCCCACTAGAGGGCGTTTCAGCTTTCATGGTGGGCAGTAGCGGAGCAACCAAAGTATAAATAAAAAGATAGATTTAACTATAGTAAGTTGTTCTATAAAGATTTATTCTGCCAAACTTAGCGAAAATCTGACATACAGTACTTGGTAAGTAATTATTATTATTATATGCTTTAACGTGCTGTAACTCTGCTTTATATATTTTATAAAGTAAAGTTACTTCCCTACTTTATACAATAAATCACCATTACTGTGGAACTGGTGGGCGGTTAGAAAATTTTACTACTAACAGAGATAACAAAAGTGGGCCGTAGGTATAAAAAGGTTGACTACCCCTGCTCTAAGTCAGGCCCACTAAGGATAATCTTTTTACCTTAAAGTCAACTGAGTTAGGGCCCTGGCCGGTTGGCTCAGTGGTAGAGCATCAGCCTGGTGTGCAGGAGTCCCGGGTTCGATTCCAGGCCAGGGCACACAGGAGAAGCGCCCATCTGCTTCTCCACACCTCCCCTTCTCCTTCCTATCTGTCTCTTTCTTCCCCTCCCGCAGCCAAGGCTCCATTGGAGCAAAGTTGGCCCTGGCGCTGAGGATGGCTCCATGGCCTCTGCCTCAGGCGCTAGAATACCTCTGGTTGCGGCAGAGCAACACCCCAGATGGGCAGAGCATCGCCCCCTGGTGGGCATGCCGGGTGGATCCCGGTTGGGCGCATGTAGGAGTCTGTCTGACTGCCTCCCCGTTTCCAACTTCAGAAAAATACAAAAAAAAAAAAAAAAAAAAAGTCAACTGAGTTAGGACCTTAACTCCATCTGCGGAATCCCTTCACAGAAGAACAAACTGATAGTTGTCAGATGGGGGGGGGGGGGGGGTTGGAGGGCCAGATGAAAAAGGTGAAGGGATTAAGAAGTACAGATTGGTAGTTATAACATCGTCCCAGGAATGTAAAGTACAGCATAGGGTAGATAGTCAATAATATGTATAATAACTACATATTGTGTTAAGTGGGTACTAGATTTATTATGGAGATAACTTTGTAAATTATATAAATGTCTAACCACTATGCTGCTCACCTAAAAATAAAAAAGGAAAAGAAAAAAAAAGAAATCCGTTTATAGCAGCACCTAAGTTATCATTTCATTAAATAACTGGGAAAAGGTAACTATATACCAGGAGCTGAAGGTGCTTACAGGCTGTCTTTGACTTCTGCTGCCATGAACCCTCTGAGATGCTTCTCTTCTGGCAAGAGTATTGTGTGTCAAGTGCTTTCCTAACACCCATCTTTGTTTTCTCAGTTTTATAATCTATTTTTGTAGCAAATAACTGAGTTCATAATTATGTGTCATGTGGGGCATTTCAGCTTTTGGTAAAATGATAACAATAGCTGTCGTTTTTATGAGGACTTACCTACGTGCCCGGCATTATTCCGAGTTTTACATGTATTACCTGTTTAACCATTACCACAGGTCTGTGCAAAAGGCACAGTCCGGATCGCAAGCTACAGATGAGGAAACTGAGGCTAGGCATGGCCAATTGACATGCTTCATGTCTGACAGCTAGAAAGTGACAGATCTTGGACATCTCCTTTCTTTCAGAGCTCTCTTCCATAACCAATTTGCATTATTGTCTTGCTGTATTGTGCTTTTGAAAAGGCTACTGAATGTCCTCCATAGCAATGATGATTATCATTCATCCATTCCTTCTTCAAGATTTGCCACCTAATAACGGAAAATGTCACATCGACCAAATCCTCTCTGAAAACAAAGGGCATCCTGTAAAGTCAAATACCAAAGAGTGTTAGAGTGATTTTGAGCCTGACTTTCGGTAAGGATGTAATCCAGTATGTTCGCAGCTGGCATTTTAATGTGCCTTGTTCTTGACGTCTATGATATACTTCGCTGGCTCGTTTTATGCCAAACAGTGATTAATAAGCTTCATCAAAAAGACTCACCAAGCAACTTCAGGTCTTCTTTCCAGAGCAGCCAGTCAGCCAGTCTGTGTCAGCAGGAATCAGAATAGAAATGGTATATACATTTATCGAAAACGAATGTCCCCTGGCTTGAATTGAAATAGCACTTACGCAAGTGACACCCTCTCCTCATTGCAGCAAAGTATTGACCTGTGCCACTGTCTAGGGGGAGAAAATAAATATTATAGTTCAAATGGGAAAGATGACATTGACAGTACCCGCTTCTGAAAGGCATTTGCTTTTGGTAGAAAGACAAACATGGCATTGATTTATGTTTTATTTGTAAGCTGAGTCTCATAAATGAGCAAAACTATGTAAGTGCTGTAAGGTCACAAGTTTGGGAAGAAGGGCCAATAGTGCGATATTATCTTGCCTAGATATTCTTATTTTCTCTTACAGCGGCCCGGCCCCTCTGTTTGTCCTACCAGCAGATGGATATGAACTCCAGCCCTAAGTTCTCATAGGAGTTGCCTTTACCAAGTTATGCTCCCACTCCTGCGTTCTGATAGAGTTGAACTCTTCACCTTGCAAAATCTGAGATCCGGAGGAGTTGGGGAAGACCTAAGCATATGGCAATAAACTGAACCGGCCAGGCAGCTCTAGCAGGGAGTAGCTCACAGTTCCCAATGCCCTCCTTTCCTCTTGGGCCCAGACCAAAGACATTTCCCAGATTTCTTTGCATTTAGCTGTGTCTGCATGACTGAGTCCTGGATGGTGGCAGTGGGAAGAAGTGTTGGGTACACTTCCAGACCTGGTGCATAAAATCCTAGCATGTGACCCCCATTCTCTTCTCTGCTTTCTCTTATCGGCCAACTGAATGTCAATGTCTAGAGTGACTTAGAAGACACAAGTTACACATGTCAGAGTTACGTTAGCTGGGGTCCTTGAATGACTGAATGGACCAAAGCCCTTCCTCATGTCTGATACCGTTTGGAATTCATGGGAACCAGAGATAAGTTTTTGTTGTGTTAAACCATTGAGCGTGAGGGTCGTTGCTGTGGTGGCGGTGGTGATTGTTACAGCAGCTAGTATTACTTTATCTAAAATAGTAGTCTAGAACCTAGAAACTAAAAGTAAATAAGACAATAAGTTCTTAGTCTGGTTACTCAAGCATGAGAACTCGGTCTCCAGGTTTTGCTTTCATTGTGTAGGTCGGGCCGAAAATAAGTCAACAACTCCCTGTCTATTCTTGTAAAAATGCTGATGAAATGAAGCTACGTTGATCCATTTTAAAATATCTTCAGAAAATTTAATTTGCATTTATAGCTCATTTTTGTGTCATTTTCTATGATTCATATGTCAGAGGATTTGAAGGGTTTCACTTTAGGGTTGTGTCTTCATTCAGGCCTCTGTAACCAAGTGCCATAGGCTTGGGTGGCTTAGCAACAACAGAAATTTATTTTTCAAGGTTCCTGACGCTGGAAGTTCAAGATCAGGATCTCAACATGGTTGAATTCCGGTTAGATTCCTCTTCTGGAATGAAGATTGTATTTTGCATGTGAGAAGAACATGAATTTTGGGGGACTGAAAGTGAATGTCATAGGTGGAATGGTTTTATTCCCTACAAATTAATAGGGGAGGCCTTTGGGAGATAATGAGGGTTAGATGAGGCCATGAGGGTGGAGCCCTCATAAACGGCATTTCAAGCATCTGTCAGAGAGCTTGCTCCTCCGCTCTGCTCTTCTCCACGTAAGGACGTTAAGTACACAAGGAAACAAGGACGCAGTGAGAAGCTGGCAGTACGCAGCCCAGAAGAGGGCTTTCCCCAGAGCTCGCCGATGCTGGCTCCCTGGTCTTGGACTGCCAGCCTCAGGAACAGAAAATACATTCCTATCGTTTATAAGCCGCCCAGTCTCTGGCACTTTGTTACAGCAGTCGGACTAGGACAGAAATGGGGGCTGAGAGTGGGGTGCTGCTGTGACAAACACCTACAGATACGGAAGTGGCTTTGGTGTCGGTTATGGGTAGAACCTATGAGAGTTTGGAAGGGCATGGTAGAAAAAGCTGACTGATATCGCTGCAAACGGAATGAGACAGACTGTTAAAAAAAATTGGGAGGAGGGATAATTAAGAATATGCATTAGAAATTATTTCTTTGGCCCTGGCCAGTTGGCTCAGTGGTAGAGCGTCGGCCTGGCGTGCAGAAGTCCCGGGTTCGATTCCCGGCCAGGGCACACAGGAGAAGCGCCCATCTGCTTCTCCACCCCTCCCCCTCTCCTTCCTCTCTGTCTCTCTCTTCCCCTCCTGCAGCCGAGGCTCCATTGGAGCAAAGATGGCACGGGCGCTGGGGATGGCTCCTTGGCCTCTGCCCCAGGCGCTAAAGTGGCTCTGCTCGTGGCAGAGCGACGCCCCGGAGGGGCAGAGCATCACCCCCTGGTGGGCAGAGCGTCGCCCCCTGGTGGGCGTGCCGGGTGGATCCCGGTCGGGCGCATGCGGGAGTCTGTCTGACTGTCTCTCCCCGTTTCTAGCTTCAGAAAAATACAAAAAAAAAAAAAAAATTATTTCTTTGACACTAAATATAAGTAGAAAATAGTCATTTAATCCTTGTTTTCCTTGCCAATAATTATCTATAATTCTGAAAATTAAATTTATGAGGATTATCTTTTTGTTACCAATATTTTAAGTTAAAATTATAAACAAATGCAGGATAATGTTTTTGAAAGACGGGCTTTTCTTACTGCTTCCTTAATATTTAAGTTCTTCACTGGGGCTAATTTATTGAGTAGAAAGTTAGAAAATTTTAACAAAACAGATTAAGTTGTACAAAAATTAGTATTTTTTCTACAAATGCTTTTAAAATAGAGAGTATTATATTCCATCTCAGCCCTAGTTTATCTAATGTAGTATTTAATGTTTGTTTCTCTAATATCTGTGTCTCTAGGAATGTCCCATATTAAAAGATCAGGAGTAATAATAGGAGTCTTGACGTAGAGTTAAATCTATTCTTTCCATTAATACCAAAATTAAAACAAAATTTCATCCACATTATTATAAACAGTTAATCATCTTGACAACTGTCTTTCTTTGCTTCATTTAATTTATTTAAATCTATTCATTAGTTTCCATATAGACTTTCAAACCAGGATGAAATGTAACTAGCATTCTCATCTCCTCAGTTGTTAGTTGGGAAATTGGCATTTGAATTTAAATATTAGCTTTTTCTTATTAAGTACCTGTGAGCCTGTTCCTCAGATAGTGTGCCTCAAGGCCAAATCCAGTTTCTGAATTTGTAGTAGGGACTACCTGGATTTTGGTGACATTCCAAGGCGTTGCCACCCTATGAGATTCTGCCTGGCTGAAATTTCTAATTCTTGCCTGCAAATTGCAGTGCAAATTCTTCTTATTTATAGTGACCATCAGGGCAAATGTATTCCAAACCCAACCTACACTTGTCAAGAAGTTTTGACTTGTGCCTTTGCATTGACCCTATGCCCCCATTGAGCTACACGTATTTTACATTTCTTCATTTTTTCTTTTGCTAGGAGAAGTACACCATAGAAATTAAATGGAGGATGGAAAGTTTTGGACTGGAATGTCCTCTCAAACCCAGCCCACAAAGTATATTTTACCTTTGTTTTTCTCTTTGTGTATTTCTTCAGAGGGTTTCTTCTGAACTACTACAGTTAAAAGAAGAATCCTCCAAGAGAACTTGTGAGGGAGTCATCAAACTCTTCTCTATGAACTGGAGAGTTTAGCTTTGCCTCTCTGTCATTATCCTGGAAGTTTCTACATGGTCACACATCTCTTCTTTTTACAGCCTTTTCCAAATGCCTTGTTGGCAATCACTAAATATTTGCTAGGAATATTAATCCATGTATGTTTTTCTGAGTAATTTTTTTCCCCAAAATAAAACAGCATTATCAGAATTGATTGAGATGACATAACAATCGAAATGGGGACGTCCTTTTGTTAATTTTGAGATAATTACTTATATATGAAATTAGAATAATTTGAATTTTTAAAAATCAATAGCACGATACAATTAGGAACCATACTGCCTGATAATTAAGCCTAATCTCACAACTGGAGAGATGAGAAACATGTCTGGTATATTTGTCATAAAACAAAAGGGTTTTTAACATTTTCTGCTCTGGAAAAGTATCTTCTTCTTTTTTTTTTTGCATTTTTCTGAAGCTGGAAACAGGGAGAGACAGTCAGACTCCCGCATGCACCCGACCGGGATCCACCCAGCACGCCCACCATGGGGCGATGCTCTGCCCATCCTGGGCGTTGCCATGTTGCGACCAGAGCCACTCTAGCGCCTGAGGCAGAGGCCACAGATCCATCCCCAGCGCCCGAGCCATCTTTGCTCCAATGGAGCCTTGGCTGCGGGAGGGGAAGAGAGAGACAGAGAGGAAGGCACAGCGGAGGGGTGGAGAAGCAAATGGGCGCTTCTCCTGTGTGCCCTGGCCGGGAATTGAACCCAGGTCCTCTGCACGCTAGGTCGACGCTCTACCACTGAGCCAACCGGCCAGGGCCAAGTATCTTGTTCTTTAAATTTCCCTGAAGCACTTTCACCCCTACCTCCTTCTGACTTGCATTTTTAATATTTTCATGTTGGTATCCTGAATACTATTACTATCAGTTTCTTAGAGCCAGGGAATATTCTTTGAACATTTTGTTTGTTTGTTTCCTACAACAATTGGACCTCAGAGCCATTGAATATGTATTTGCTTTATTTAGTTAAAAAGTTCTAAAAACAGTTTGCTTATCAAATTTGCACATGAATGAGAGGGACTAGAAGGCATAGCTAATAAGTCAAATACCATCATCAGAATTTTAAAAGATCTCAGTAGGCTGAAAAAAATATATATAAAAAATAAGACCTGAATACAAAAATACAAAAAAACAAATTTGGATCATGAAAGGTGTATTTAACAGTGACTTACACACAGCTGAAGAAGGAATTAGTGAACTGGAAGATAGTTGAGAAGAAGTTATCCAAAATGAAGCACAGAGAGCAAAAGATTAGAAAATGCACATGAGCAGCCAAGACAGAGAGGCTACATTATGAAAGACATACACGTATATAATTGGAATGATACAAGGAAAGGAGAAAAAGAATAATAAATAAAATGTAGCAAATTCCAAGCAGAGTATGCAAATAAACCCATAACTAGACATATTATAGTGAACCTATACTGTAATCAAAGAGAAAGAGAAAGTCTTAAAAGCAGCCTGAGGAAATAAATAGATCACCATCAAAGAAGCAGAATTTCTATTTTCAAAATAAGATGCTTATAACATGAGTCATTGTTTTACGATTGGCCACCTTAACCAAATTTTCAACTTACTTTGGAGCCTGACTGTGCCATATGAGGTTTTCTTCAAAAGCTGGGATACAGTATTTTTTTTTTTTTTTTTTTTTTTACAGATACAGAGAGAGAGTCGGAGAGAGGGATAGATAGGGACAGACAGACAGGAACAGAGAGAGATGAGAAGCATCAATCATCAGTTTTTCATTGCGACACCTTAGTTGTTCATTCATTGCTTTCTCATATGTGCCTTGACCGTGGGCCTTCAGCAGACCGAGTGACCCCTTGCTCGAGCCAGCGACCTTGGGTCCAAGCTGGTGAGCTTTTGCTCAAACCAGATGAACTCAACCTGGCGACCTCGGGGTCTCGAACCTGGGTCCTTCCGCATCCTAGTCCGACACTCTAGCCACTGGGCCACCACCTGATCAGGCAGGGATACAGTATTTGAAGGGGGCTATTAAATAAAAGAGATTCAATTTATTATTTTTATCTCCAAGGGAGGGGACCAAATGCCAGTGTATGAAAGGTAAAAAAAAAATCTCTAGTTAATATAAGGAGAGATACCTAAAGTTTGAGATGTTAAAACCTGGGATAAGTTACCTTATGTGAAAAATGAGTTCTCTAACACCAAAGGATTAATCAAAAGGTAGATACATTAGTTCATTTGTCAAATATTTATGAAGCACCTACTTCATACCAGGCATGGGGACATATCAGTCAACAACCGCAACAAGAACAAAAACAGCAAAAATCCTTTTTATGGAAAGCTTATATTCTAGTGCACGGACACAGACAAGCAATTATTATAAATTATTATACATAAGTCAATTATGCACATGTTAGAAGATGACAAGTGCTAAGGGGAAATATGGAACTGGGTCAAGGGAACCAGGAGTAGAAGGTTTACAATTTAAAAGGTGACAATCAGAGCAGGCTTCATTGTGGGGAGGCATAGTTTGGCCAAAGATCTTAAGACGAATGGAAGTGAACTGTGAGAACCTAATTATTTAAAGGTAAGAGATTGGTGTGAGTCGATTTTACCTCTATAATTTTCACCTCTTATCACATATTTCAGAATAAGTTTAGAATTTTAGCAAATGTAATTCTACTTATTATGATATAATAGAAATCAAGATGGCTTCCTTTATTATGTTCATTAACAGAAGCTGTTCATCCTCACTATGCCATCATAGAAACTTTGCACTTGAAAAGCATGTCTTTTAAAAACTCAAGATTCCAGAAAAGATATTGTACCTTCTGCTGGTATTTCAGAACTTGGTGATTAAAGCAGATAATTAGTATCAGCTTATTAGAGAACTGGGCTGTCATCTAGAGAAAGAGATGTAAAGAATCTTCACGGAGCGTTCAAAAGTAGAATTGTAGGTTTGCTCTTCCGAATCAGATTGCTTTTTGGAAAAAAAAAAAAAAAAGCCAACAAACACCGAGCTGCTTTGATTTGAAAAAATAATGTTTGTCTCTGATGTCGAGTTCTGCAGTGCCAGCCATTTGAAGTATAGAGGGCTTTGACATACACAGAAGGGAAAGCCAAGAGTGTCTTCACCATTAACTTGCCGTCTTGTGTTGCAGGCACACAAAAAGTCTCTTTGGAGAATTGAACCCAGTGAAGGCATCGTTGCCCCGGAAACCGAACTTCAGCTGACGCTGATTGCCAACCTGAATGACACACTGACATTCAAAGACATGGTCATTTTGGAAATTGAAAATAGCAACACCTATCGGATTCCTGTCCAGGCTTCGGGCATTGGTTCTACCATTGTCTCAGACAAGCCCTTTGCTCCGGAACTCAATCTGGGAGCACGTTTTAGGTAGGGAAATATCATTCCCTATGATATTTTCATAGATATCCCATATGCTGCATAAGCGAAGCATCACCTGTGCTTTAGAAAATTACTTTAAAGTCCATAGCACTAGCCTCCTTAGTCCTTCCCCTCTCCTGTCTTGACTTTCCCCCTCCAGACATTCTCCAAGCTGTGTCCCTCTAAGCTAGAGAAGAGACGGTTCATAGGGAGTACAGTACTCTCTCAAACTGACAGTGCCTTCTTGGTGACTAATGTAGAATCCCCCACGATTCCTCCTTTTGATTCCAGTGCACTGTTAATTACTCTCTGTGTATGCAGAGGATACAGCTGCATCTTAGTGGTGATCCAAGAACAGTATAACTAGGAAGGTAAACAGTTTTTGCAAGTGTTTCTTATCAGGAATTGCAAAGCCAGTAACTTTTCTGGTATTGTGTTCTCTGCTTGCCTCCTCACCATAGCACCAGCAATCCAGATGGCTGCAGTAGGCTCTACCTGATTACTCAGAAAAAAATTAGAAATGTAAATATTTAAATAACAGGTGGTAGAGTATAGATACCTCTGAGCAAAATAATCTAAGTGTGGCCCTAAAAATGCATGCAATCTGGCCCTGGCCAGTTGGCTCAGTGGTAGAGCGTCAGCCTGGCGTGCAGGAGTCCCGGGTTCTATTCCCGGCCAGGGCACACAGGAGAAGCGCCCATCTGCTTCTCCACCCCTCCCCCTCTCCTTCCTCTCTGTCTCTCTCTTCCCCTCCCACAGCCAAGGCTCCATTGGAGCAAAGTTGGCCCCGGCACTGATGATGGCTCTGTGGCCTCTGCCCCAGGCGCTAGAATGGCTCTGGTTGCAACAGAGCAACGCCCCAGATGGGCAGAGCATCGCCCCGTGGTGGGCATGCTGGGTGGATCCCGGTCGGGTGCATGCAGGAGTCTGTCTGACTGCCTCCTCATTTCCAACTTCAGAAAAATACCAAAAAAATGCATGCAGTCTGAATGCTTACAGGAAGAGGATATGTATGGGGATTTACTCCTGGTTCCCCAGAAAAGTTATGCAGCTGTGGGGGCCAGATGAATTTGTACCTGTTCATCGTAATACAATGGACAGATCTCAAAGGGGTATGCCTGCCTCTAGTCTAGCAGGCCCTGAAACCAAGGTGGACACCCTGTGCTCAGAGAAGATAAGCCTGACAAAAATCAGTTAGGAGCCCTCCCCACAAACCCATCCACACCTCCTTCCCTCTGTTCCATCTACATACCATGACACTTGATTGGAAATACCGTAAACCAGTGGTTCCCAACCTTTTTTGGGCCACAGACCGGTTTAATGTCAGAAAAAATTGTCATGGACTGGCCTTTAGGGTGGGACAGATAAATGTATCACGTGACCGAGACAAGCGTCAAGAGTGAGTCTTAGACGAATGTAACAGAAGGAATCTGGTCATTTTAAAAAAATAAAACATCGTTCAGACTTAAATATAAATAAAACGGAAATAATGTAAGTTATTTATTCTTTCTCTGCGGACCAGTACCAAATGGCCCACGGACCGATTCCGGTCCACGGCTTAGAGGTTGGGGACCACTGCCATAAACCACTAGGAATTATGTTTTCAGAGTCAACTAGATTTAAAAATACTGCTCTCTGCTCTATTGACCAAAAGCTAGAGCATTTTGTCAACACATTTCATGCTTCTACTTCCAAATTTAAGTATACTCAAACATAATTATAGAGACAATATTCTTGAACCAAACTTGATTACATGTTCTCTGTAATCTACAAATAGCATCAAATAGCCCAAAAGGATATTCTGTCACTCGCCTGGAATTGGAAGGTTTAGCCTACTGTTTTCTCTGAACATAGAAGCAAAGTGTAGCTTTTTAGCTGCCAATTTCCCCTCTGCATTAAACCCTATCATTCTTTTTGACATAAAATCACGATGCTAGCTATCTTCAAAAGAATCGTTAAAAGCAGAGGTGGGCGAATTGCAGCCACTGTTTCTGTAAATAAAGCTTTATTAGAATACAGCCATGCCTATTCGTGTACATATATTTTCTGTGGCTGCTTTCACACTACCGTGGACAGTTGAGTAGTCCTGACAGTGACCATGTGACCCCCAAAACCCCAAATATTTATTATTCAGCCCTTTACAGGAAAGTTTGCCAATTTGGGGACATATAGGTCTTTAAGAATACCCATACGCCATCTCTTTTGATTGCATGTTTTGGGGCAACTCCTTTCAATTTTCAGGACTTCTGTTTCTTCATTTATACAATAAGAGTAAATACATAATTATTATCCCTGGGTTGCTGGGATTATTGAAAGATATACTATGGGCCCTGGCCACTTGGCTCAGCGGTAGAGCATTGGCCTGGCATGTGGAAGTCCTGGGTTCAATTCCTAGTCAGGGCACACAGGAGAAGTGCCCATCTGCTTCTCCCCCCCCCCATTTCCCTCTCTCTCACTCTCTCCCCCTCCTGCAGCCATGGCTCATTCAAACAAGTTGGCCCTGGGCACTGAGGATGGCACCATGGCCTCATCTCAGGTGCTACAATAGCTCCATTGCTGAGCAACAGAGCAATGGCACCAAATGAGTAAAGCATCGCCTCCCTAGTGGGCTTGCCAGGTGGATCTCAGTCAGGGCACATGCAGGAGTCTATCTGTCTGCCTGCCTGCCTCTCATTTAATAAGAAAGGAAGGAAGGAAGGAAGGAAGGAAGGAAGGAAGGAAGGAAGGAAGGAAGGGAGGAGGGAGGGAGGGAGGGAGGGAGGGAGGGAGGGAGGAAGGAAGGAAGGAAGGAAGGAAGGAAGGAAGGAAGGAAGGAAGGAAGGAAAGAGAGAGAAAGAAAAGAAGAAGAAGGAAGGAAGGGAGGGAAGAAAGAGAGAGAGAGAAAGGAAGGAGGAAAGGAAGGAGGGAGGGAGGGTGGAAGGAAGGGAGGGAGGGAGGAAGGAAGGAAAGAGAGAGAGAAAGAAAAGAGGAAGAAGGAAGGAAGGGAGGGAAGAAAGAGAGAGAGAGAGAAAGGAAGGAGGGAGGGAGGAAGGAAGGAAAGATATACTCTGAATAAGTTGCAGAGACTTTGCCTACTTTATAAACAGTGTGTATTGTGTATTTTTTTTCCCCAAAGCCTCCTCTGGGTGATGAAGTCAAACTACTGACTAAAGACTCCACTGAGCACGCCCTGGGACACATATCTAGAGTGAAATGACTCTACCTGACAACTGGCAGATACTCCTGATTATTTATCTGCTACTTCAAATTACTCATTAGACATGATTTCTTAAGGAGGAACAGATGGGATAAAATTTCAAAGCCTAATAAATTTTTTTTAATTTAATTAAATCTTGAGATGAGTTTTCTCCCTGAAAAAAATGTTTTTAAGTTTATAAATCAGTTTAAAAAAAAAAAGACTCCCAAAGAAAAATACATTTGAACCACCTCCATCCACCTCCAAGGCTTTAGAAATCCAGTGTTGAACAGAGAGCTAAACAGTCAAGAGGTCCTTAATGAACATTTGTGTAATAGATGAATGAGGAAGGGAAATAGCATCTTTGGAATGAGTTAGTCTGAGAAAAATAACCAGTCTGGCCAATATTCTGTTCCATTATAGTTCCCTTGACCTTTGGTAAGGGTAATTTCTCTTAGAGCAGTAGTCCCCAACCCCTGGGACACTGATCGGTACTGATCCGTGGGCCATTTGGTACTGGTCCACAGAGGAAGAATAAATAACTTACATTATTTATGTTTTATTTATATTTAAGTCTGAATGGTGTTTTATTTTTAAAAAATGACCAGTGGCCCTAGCCAGTTGGCTCAGTGGTAGAGCGTCAGCCTGGCGTACAGGAGTCCCGGGTTCGATTCCTGGCCAGGACACACAGGAGAAGTGCCCATCTGCTTCTCCACCCCTCCCCCTCTCCTTCCTCTCTGTCTCTCTCTTCCCCTCCTGCAGCCGAGGTTCCATTGGAGCAAAGATGGCCCGGGTGCTGAAGATGGCTCCATAGCCTCTGCCTCAGGTGCTAGGATGGCTTTGGATGCAACAGAGCGACCCCCCAGATGGCCAGAGCATCACCCCCTGGTGGGCGTGCCTGGTGGATCCTGGTCAGGCGCATGCAGGAGTCTGTCTTCTGACTGCCTCTCCGTTTCCAGCTTCGGAAAAGAAAAAAAATAAAAAATAAAAAATAAATAAAAAATGACCAGATTCCCTCTGTTACATCTGTCTAAGACTCGCTCTTTTTTTTTTTAATTTTTATTTTATTTATTCATTTTAGAGAGGAGAGAGAGAGAGAGACGGAAAGAGAGAGAGGAGAGAGAGACAAGGGGGGAGGAGCTGGAAGCATCAACTCCCATATGTGCCTTGACCAGGCAAGCCCAGGGTTTCGAACTAGCTACCTCAGCATTTCCAGG